>NC_137784.1:795471-809791 GCF_963455305.1 Plecotus auritus | reverse complement strand
GGAACGTTCTAGAAGGTGGTTGAGGAACGTTCTAGAAGGCAGTTGAGGAATGTTCTAGAAGGCAGTTGAGGAACGTTCCAGAAGGCGGTTGAGGAACGTTCTAGAAGGCAGTTGAGGAACGTTCTAGAAGGCAGTTGAACGTTCTAGAAGGTGGTTGAGGAACGTTCTAGAAGGCAGTTGAGGAACGTTCTAGAAGGTGGTTGAAGAACGTTCTAGAAGGTGGTTGAGGAACGTTCTAGAAGGCAGTTGAACGTTCTAGAAGGTGGTTGAGGAACGTTCTAGAAGGCGGTTGAGGAACGTTCTAGAAGGTGGTTGAGGAACGTTCTAGAAGGTGGTTGAGGAACGTTCTAGAAGGCGGTTGAGGAACGTTCTAGAAGGCAGTTGAACGTTCTAGAAGGTGGTTGAGGAACGTTCTAGAAGGCAGTTGAGGAATGTTCTAGAAGGCAGTTGAACGTTCTAGAAGGTGGTTGAGGAACGTTCTAGAAGGCGGTTGAGGAACGTTCTAGAAGGCGGTTGAGGAACGTTCTAGAAGGTGGTTGAGGAACGTTCCAGAAGGCGGTTGAGGAACGTTCTAGAAGGCGGTTGAGGAACGTTCTAGAAGGCGTTGTTTAAATGACGTGGGGGCTTCCATTGCGCCGGCTGAAATTCAGGTGTGGCTGCAGGAAGCGATGGATGAAATTTGGGGACTTCTCTTTGGCGGCGTTTGATCTCTGGGGAGGGGGCCGGGCGGGTATTTTTTTTTCCTTAGTTCTTGCCCTGGTGCTTTTATTCTTTTACATTCGGAGCCAACTGTCTTGCTAATTTATCAAAGAATCAGAAATTAAAATACAAAACAAAGAACAAAATATTCAAAGGCTGCCCGCCAGCTGTGGCTCAGGGGTTGAGCGTCGACCTAGGAACCAGGAGGTCAGGGTTCAATTCCCGGTCCAGGTCACCTGCCCGGGTTGCGGGCTGGATCCCCAGCAGGGGGCGTGCAGGAGGCAGCCGGTCCATGATTCTCTCTCCTCATGGATGTCTCTCTCTCTCTCTCTCTCTCTCCCTTCCTCTCTGAAATCAATAAAAATATTTTCAATAAGGGTGTCCCCCCAAAAAAATGTATACATACTTTAACAGCTGATAACTCAATGTTTTGTTAAGTTTAATTTTTTAAAACAATTTTGTAAATATTTTTTATTGATTTGAGAGAGAGAGGAAGAGAGAGGAAAGAGAGAGAGAGAGAGAGAGAAACATGGATGAGAAACATCAACCTCTATCGGCTGCCCCCTGCACGCCCCCTCCTGGGCGTCAAACTGGCATGTGCCCTGACCAGGAATCGAACCCTGACCTCCCGGTTCATGAGTTGACACTCAACCACTGAGCCACACCGGCCAGGCTCAGTTTTGAAAAGGAAATGTGTTTTCATAAATATACGTATACATTTTTGGGGAGGGCTGGGGGGGCAGGTGTGGCTCAGTGGATAGAGCGTCCGCCTGTGGACTGACGGGTCCCGGGTTCGATTCCCGGTCCAGGGCACATGCCTGGGTTGCGGGCTGGATCCCCAGTAGGGGGCGTGCAGGAGGCAGCCGGTCCACTATTCTCTCTCCTCATGGATGTTTCTGTCTCTCTCGCCCTCTCCCTTCCTCGCTGAAATCCATTTTTAAAAATATACACGGAGTGTCCAGATGAGGATGATCTCTGGACGCATCATCCTCGGGCCACTCCGTGTCGATCCTATAGAATAAAAGGCTCATATGCACATGGTCCCCTCGACCAGGAGTTCGACCAGCAGGCAGGCCGGCCAACCGCCCATGTCCACTCCCCCTGGCCAGGCTGGCTGGACCCCACCCATGCACGAATTCATGCACCGGGCCTCTAATATATATATATACACACGGAGTGGCCAGATTATTATGCGTTCAGAGATCATCATCATCTGGCCACTCCGTGTAGTTGATATACTATTTTCTGTATCAGGTGCACAATGGAGGTATTTGACATTCACATAATTTACGATCAATTAAAAAAAAAAACCCTCAATAGGCCTGGCTGGTGTGGCTCCGTGGATAGAGCGTCGGCCTGTGGACAGAGGGGTCCCGGGTTCGATGCCCGGTCAAGGGTACATGCCCGGGTTGTGGGCTCCATTCCCAGTAGGGGGCGTGCAGGAGGCAGCCAATCCGTGATTCTCTCTCCTCATGGATGTTTCTCTCTCTCTCCCTCTCCCTTCCTCTCTGAAATCAATTTTTTTAAAAAAATAACTCTAGGCCAGCCTTGGCAAACTACGGCCCGCGGGCCGGATCCGGCTTTTCTATCCGGTTCTCTTGCTCTCCCTCCGCTCCTTTACTTTGAATGTATATTCGTTCACACACACACTCCATCCATGCTTTGGTTCCGGCCCTCCGGTCCGTTGAAGAACCCATGGTGGCCCTCGAGTCAAAAAGTTTGCCCACCCCTGCAGGCTGTAGGTTCATAGGAGAAATTTAAGATGCTGTTTTGCATGTTTCACGGCTTTTTTAGTGGAGGAGAGAGAGATGAACACGGAGGGGCCAGATGACGATGATCTCTGAACGCATAATAACCTGGCCACTCAGTATCTATCGTATCTAATAAAGAGTGGTATGCACATTGACCATCACTCCAACACAAAAGATGGCTGCCCCCATGTGGACACAAGATGGCCAGAAAGGGAGGGCAGTTGTGGGAGATCAGGCTAGCAGGGGAGGGCAGTTGGGGGGGACCCAAGCCCACAGGGAAAGGCAGTTGGGAGGGACCCAGGCCTGCAGGGGAGAGCAGTTGGGGGTGACCAGGCCTGCAGGGGAGGGCAGTTAGGGGTGACCAGACCTGCAGGGGAGGGCATTTAGGGGCAATCAGGCCAGCAGGGGAGCAGTTTGGCATCAATCAGGCTGGCAGGGGAGTGGTTAGGGGGTGATCAGGCTGGCAGGCAGAAGCGGTTAGGGGCAATCAGGAAGGCAGGCAGGCGAGCAGTTGGGAGCCAGCAGTCCTGGATTGTGAGAGGGATGTCCGACTGCCCGTTTAGGCCCGATCCCACCGGGTCCCAGATTGGAGAGGGTGCAGGCTGGGCTGAGGGACACCCCCCCCCTCTCCCCCATGCACGAATTTCTTGCACCGGGCCTCTAGTATATATATATTAGGGGCCCGGTGCATGAATCCGTGCATGGGTAGGGTCCGGCCAGCCTGGCCAGGGGGAGGGGACAGGGGCGGTTGGCCGGCCTGCCTGCTGGTCGAACTCCTGGTCGAGGGGACCATTTGCATATTAGCCTTTTATTCTATAGGATCGACACGGAGTGGCCCGATGATGATGCGTTCAGAGATCATCCTCCTTTGGCCCCTCCGTGTATGTTCCCTGCTTTTATGGTCCATCCCCCGGTGATGCTGTAATTGGAACCCATTTATCTAAACAAACAGTCTCTCTCTCTCTCTCTCTTTCTCTCTCTCTCTGTCTCTCTCTCTCTCTCTGTCTCTCTCTCCCCTAAGGACACTCGTGCTGGGAGAGCCTCGATTGCAACGTTAGCAGTTTCTGATCTCCTCCGACTCGGGCGCCCGCAGAAGGGCGGTGCCTGGGGTTTTGTCAAACGGCCACGTTGGGACCAGAAATGGGTCAGGGGCATGGACTCCAAACCTCCGAGTCAGCCTTTCGGGGGCCAACGTGGAGTCAGCACTCACCCACACTCTGCAAAGTGGGACAGAGGACACAGCGCATCGGAAAGAAAAATCATCCAGGCCCCGGCCATGGGTGGCTCAGGGGTTGGGCGTCGACCTAGGAGCCAGGAGGTCATGGGTTCGATTCCCGGTCAAGGGCACCTGCCCGGGTGGTGGGCTCGATCCCCAGGAGGGGGCGTGCAGGAGGCAGCCGGTCCATGATTCTCTCTCCTCATGGATGTTTCTCTCTCTCTCTTCCTCTCTGAAATCAATAAAAATATATTTCTTAAAAAAGAAAAATAATTCAGAATATAGGGAGAAAACTTCGGGATATCTTTTTTTATTTTTTTACATATATTTTATTGATGTCAGAGAGGAAGGAAGAGGGAGAGAGAGAGAGAGAAACATCCATGAGGAGAGAGAATCATGGATCGGCTGCCTCCTGCATGCCCCCTCCTGGGGATCGAGCCCACAACCCGGGCCTGTGCCCTTGACCGGGAATCGAACCCGGGACCCTTCCGTCCGCAGGCTGACGCTCTATCCACTGAGCCACACCGGCCAGGGCGGGATATCTTGATTCAACCCAATATCCCATCGTATGTTGATTGTTGATGGTCCTTGTCATGTCTGCCTGGTATATATAGGTTGTCCCAAAATCAATGTGTACACACTTGATGAAAATATACGTATTTTTTATTGATTTCAGAGAAGAAGGGAGAGGGAGAGAAAGAGAGAGAAACATCCATAATGAGAGAGAGAATCATGGATCGGCTGCCTCCTGCACGCCCCCCACCTGGGGATGTGCCCGCAACCAAGGTCCATGCCCTTGACCGGATTTGAACCCGGGACCCTTCAGTCTGCAGGCCGACGCTCTATCCACTGAGCCACACTGGTCAGGGCTCGCCCCGTTGATTTTTAATTTAAAAGAATAAGAACAGTTCTGTGATCCTGATGCCACATGCCACCGTACAGTGTAGACGTTGCGAAGTGACTGCTCGCTGTGTTGGGGGGACAGAATCTCCAAAAATCCACCAACATCTAAAAAAAAACCTATCAAAACATTGCTCTGTTTTCCCAGCGACGTGTCTCTCGGAGGTTGGATTTTCTTCAACACAAACAGCAGATGGTGGCAGATTGGATGCAGACGTAGACAAGCATCCTCTCTTTTCTTTTTCTTTTTTTCTTAAAAAAAGTATATTTTTATGGATTTCAGAGAGAAAGGGAGAGGGAGAGAGAGAGACATCCAGGAGGAGAGAGAATCATGGACCGGCTGCCTCCTGCACGCCCCCTCCTGGGGATCGAGCCCACAACCCGGGCATGTGCCCTTGACCGGGAATCGAACCCGGGACCCTTCCGTCTGCAGGCCGACGCTCTATCCACGGAGCCACACTGGCCAGGGACTACTCTTGTCTGAAACCACACGTTTACACCGATGTAAGACATTCCAAACCTTCAGTCTACACACGCAGAAGTGCGAAGAGTTGAACCTTCTGTCCACACCCGGTGTCCGTGAATTTTTTTGATTTTGAATTTTTCCTGAGTCACGGTTTTCCATTTTTGTTTGCTCTTTTATGGTGTTGATTTTATTTATTTATTTATTTTTGCCGACTCATGGTATTGGATTATTATTTTTTTTTTTTTGGCTGAGTCACTGAGTCATGGTTTTTTGAATTTTTTTGCTGAGTCATGGTTTCCATTTTGGCTGACTCATGGTTTTGTTTTGTTTTTTAATATATTTTATTGATTTTTTACAGAGAGGAGGGGAGAGGGATAGAGAGTTAGAAACATCGATGAGAGAGAAACATCCATCAGCTGCCTCCTGCACACCTCCCACTGGGGATGTGCCCACCACCCAGGTACATGCCCTTGACCGGAATCGAACCCGGGACCCTTCAGTCCGCAGGCCGACGCTCTATCCACTGAGCCACACCGGTTGGGGCTGACTCATGGTTTTGAAAAAAAATTTTTTTTTTGCTGAGTCATGCTTTCCGTTTTGGCTGACTCATGGTTTTGAAATTTTTTTTGCTGAGTCATGGTTTCCATTTTGGCTGACTCATGGTTTTGAATTTTTTGCTGGGTCATGGTTCTGATTTCCCCGAGTCATGGTTTTAATTCTTACTGAGTCACGCCATTGTCACTGTTGACTTAAGCCTTCACTCTACACGCGTGCACGGCAAGACGTCTCCATGTCTTAGAGGTCAGGAGTTCAAGGCCGCTGGCCCGGAGAGCTGGCGGCTGGGTGCCCTGTAGGTGCCCAGGAAATGCTGATCGTGGGCGTGACGGACGTGAGGGCGTTGAGGTTACGGGGGGGGGGGGGGGGGGGTCAGGGAGGTGGCCATGTCCAGGAGCTGCCCTATGCAGAGAGCTTTTTTTTTTTAAAAAAAAAAAAAAAAGAATGTATTTTTATTGATGTCAGAGAAGGAAAGAGAGGAGAGAGAGAGACACATCCATGAGGAGGGAGAATCGTGGACCGGCTGCCTCCTGCATGTCCCCTCTTTGGGATCGAGGCCACCCGGGCAGGTGCCCTGGATGGAAATCGAACCCTGACCTCCTGGTTCATAGGTCAATGTTCAACCCCTGAGCCACGCCAGGCGGCTCCATCGATTTTTAGAGAGAGTGGGAGGGAAGGAGGGAGAGAGAGAGAGAGAGGGGGAGAAACATTGATGTAAGAGACATACATGGGTTGGTTGCTTCCCCCACACATCCTCCTGGGGCAGGGCATCGAACCTGCAACCCAGGTACATGCCCTTGAGCCGTAATCGAACCCACAGCCCTCCTGTATGTGGCCGACCCTGGAACCACGGAGCCATGCCATCCAGGGCCTGGAAAACATATGTATTTCTTTGTTTCAGCACCAAAAGGCAGGGACCGAAGGGGCACTCCCTTACCGTTTCGTAAATCTGTGCGTTTTCGGGAAAAGACGGCGGGATCCTTTTCGACGCCTTCATCCCGTCTGTTCCCATCTGTGGTTTCTGTTACAGAAAACCCAGCCTCGCAGACGTGTCTCTGGAAAACGGGCTGCTATTTAAAAAAAAAAAAAAAAATCTATACTAATAGCAGGGTAATATGCTGGTTAGACCGGACGTCTTCCGGGCGTCCTTCCAGACAAAGCCACGGTGGTGGGGGCCGAGGCAGAGGTGGTTAGGGGCAATCAGGCCGGCAGGGGAGGGCAGTTGGGGGCGATCAGGCCTGCAGGGGAGGGCAGTTAGGGGGTGATCAGGCCGGCAGGGGAGAGCAGTTAGGGGCGATCAGGTCAGCAGGGGAGGGCAGTTAGGGGTGATCATGCCGGCAGGGGAGGGCAGTTAGGGGCGATCAGGCCGGCAGGGGAGAGCAGTTGGGGGCGATCAGGCCGGCAGGGGAGGGCAGTTAGGGGCAATCAGGCCGACAGGGGAGGGCAGTTAGGGGGTGATCAGGCCGGCAGGGGAGAGCAGTTAGGGGCGATCAGGTCAGCAGGGGAGGGCAGTTAGGGGCGATCATGCCGGCAGGGGAGGGCAGTTAGGGGCGATCAGGCCGGCAGGGGAGAGCAGTTGGGGGCAATCAGGCTGGCAGGGGAGGGCAGTTAGGGGCGATCAAGCCAGCAGGGGAGGGCATTTAGGGGGCGATCAGGCTGGCAGGGGAGAGCAGTTAGGGGCGATCAGGCCGGCAGGGTTGAGCAGTTAGGGGGTGATCAGGCTGGCAGGGGAGGGCAGTTAGGGGCGATCAAGCCAGCAGGGGAGGGCATTTAGGGGCAATCATGCTGTCAAGGGAGGGCATTTAGGGGGCGATCAGGCCGGCAGTGGAAGGCAGTGAGGGGGTGATCAGGCCGGCAGGGGAGAGGGTTAGGGCGATCAGGCCAGCAGGGGAGGGCAGTTAGGGGTGATCAGGCAGACAGGCAGGCGAGCGGTTAGGAGACAGCAGTCCCGGATTGCGAGAGGGATGTCCAACTACCAGCAGTTGGACATCCCCCAAGGCGTCCCGGATTGGAGAGGGTGCAGGCCGGGCTGAGGGTCCCCCCCCCCCCCCGTGCATGAATTTTGTGCACCGGGCCTCTAGTATTTTTATTGATTTCAGAAAAATAACGGGAGAGGGAGAGAGAGAGAAACATCCGTGATGAGAGAGAATCATGGACCGGCTGCCTCCCGCACGCCCCCAAGTGGAGGATGGTCTCGGTGGCTCTGGCCGGTCGGCCTGCAGACTGAAGGGTCCCGGGTTTGAGTCCAGGCTTCCTTTGACCTTTATTCTTCTCTGCCCTCTACCAGAACCCATCTGTCCATTTGGGGGTTTTGTCTCCATGGCAGTTCGGCCTCTCGCCGTGAGAGACCCAGCATTGCTCACCTGACCCCCCCCGTCCCCCGCTTCGTCATGGCTAAGGGATCTTTCTGAGTCTGAAGACACTGAGTCATCGTCACACGCAGGGTGGAGGCATGGCTATTTGGCTGTAGGCCTGAAGTTTCTACCTGTGTCTCTGTTTTTTGGGGTTTTTTTTAATGTTTTTATGAATTTCAGCCCTGGCTGGTGTGGCTCAGTGGATAGCGCATCGGGCCTGCGGACTGAAGGGTCCCGGGTTCGATTCCGGTCAAGGGCATGGACCTTGGTGGCGGGCACATCCCAGGTGGGGGCGTGCAGGAGGCAGCGGATGGATGTTTCTCTCTCATCGATGTTTCTGACTCTCTCTCCCTCTCCCTTCCTCTCTGTAAAAAAAAATCAATAAAATATATTTTAAAAATGTTTTTATGGATTTCAGAGAGAGAGAGAGAAACATCCACGAGGAGAGAGAATCATGGATTGGCTGCCTCCTGCACGCCCCCTCCTGGGGATCGAGCCCACAACCCGGGCATTTGCCCTTGACCGGGATTCGAACCGTGACCTCCTGGTTCACAGGTCGGCGCTCAAGCACGGAGCCACGCCGGCTGGGATGCTTGTATTTTTTTTTAAATTTTTTTATTTTTGCCCAGAATCTTATTTTTTTCACCCAAAATAAGTGAGTCATCACGAAGCAGGTAGAAAGTGGGCTACGTTCCCTCCCAACGTATAAATAAATGACCTTGGAGGCATGGCCCGGCTGTCCCCTGATTCTTGTGTCTTTCCGCGTCGGTAATAAAGACGATCCAAGTCTCTCTCTGTCTTTCACAACCGATATTCTCAGAACAGCATGATTGGGGTTGACAGCCGGCTGCTACAATGCTCTCAGCGGTTTGAAAAAAAATAACACACACAGCACATACACAAAAGCAGCCGTAGCCAGTTAGGCTCAAATATTAGAGCGTCGGCCTGCGGACGGAAGGGTCCCGGGTTTGATTCCCGGTCAAGGGCATGGACCTTGGTTGCAGGCACATCCCCAGGTGGGGGGCGTGCAGGAGGCAGCTGATGGATGTTTCTCTCTCATCGATGGTTCTGACTCTCTCTCCCTCTCCCTTCCTCTCTATAAAAAAAATCAATAAAATATATTTTAAAAAAATAAAAAATAAATAAAAATAGCCCTAACCGGTGTGGCTCAGTGGATAGAGCGTCGGCCTGCGGACGGAAGGGTCCCGGGTTCGATTCCGGTCAAGGGCATGTACCTTGGTTGCAGGCACATCCCCAGGTGGGGGCGTGCAGGAGGCAGCTGATGGATGTTTCTCTCTCATCAATGTTTCTAACTCTCTATCCCTCTCCCTTCCTCTCTGTAAAAAAATCAATAAAATATATTTAAAAAAATAAAAAATAAATAAAAATCAATGGAAACATATCCTTGGATGAGGATGAAAAAAAAATAAATGAAAAGAAAGAAAAAAAACAGACAGCTCTGCAGACCGACATTGGATTATCCTACATTTTTCGATCGGCTGCCTCCTGCACGCCCCCTACTGGGGATCGAACCCACAACCCGGGGCATGTGCCCTTGACTGGGAATCGAACCCGGGACCTCCTGGTTCATGGGTTGACGCTCAACCCCTGAGCCCCGGCAGCCGGGGTCATCCATCATTTTTTGAGCTGAGCTCACAGGAAACGTCGTAACGAGAGCGTGGACCGTGGGACGACGCTTCGCCCGGGGAAATCAAATTAATCCCTCATTGAAGGAAGAAGGAGACGCTCTGAATTCGCACAAACTCGGCCACTCTCTCCGTAATTAATTTCCGAAAGGAAGGAATTCTATTTTTTTTAAATATATTTTATTGATATTTTACAGAGAGGAAGGGAGAGGGACAGAGAGCTAGAAACATCGATGATGAGAGAGAAACATCCATCAGCTGCCTCCTGCACACCTCCCACTGGGGATGTGCCCGCCACCCAGGTCCATGCCCTTGACCGGAATCGAACCCGGGACCCTTGAGTCCGCAGGCCGACGCTCTATCCACTGAGCCAAACCGGTTTAGGCGAAATTCTAAATGCCTTGTACCCCGGGTGAATAACCCCAGCATTTTTCTTTTCTCGTTACATTTTTTTTTTTTTGGCATTTTCTGGCTCTTCCGGGTCAAAGACCTGTCCTGAAATCCATCAGAGTTTTTATTCAGCGTTGCTGCGGTAATTATCGAATCGGTAGAGGCCCGGTGCACGGATTCGTACACCAGTGGGGTCCCTCGGCCTGGCCTGCGTGGATCGGGCTGAAAGTGGCTTGCTGTCATCCCCCGAGGGGTCCCCGATTGTGAGAGGGCAGTTCTCGGGGGACGCACCCCAGAATCAGGCTCCCTGGTCTCTGGTTCCGGGTGCGTCACCGGAGAACCGTAGCTGCCAAGTCACCGCAGCTCAGCAGGTTCTGCGTTGAGCGTCTGCCCCCTGGTGGTCAGTGAGGGTCATAGCTACCGGTCGGAGCGTCTGCCCCTGGTGGTCAGTGAGGGTCACAGCTACCGGTCGGAGCGTCTGCCCCCTGGTGGTCAGTGAGGGTCATAGCTACCGATTCAGAGCGTCTGCCCCCTGGTGGTCAGTGAGGGTCACAGCTACCGGTCGGAGCGTCTGCCCCCTGGTGGTCAGTGAGGGTCACAGCTACCGGTCGGAGCGTCTGCTCCCTGGTGGTCAGTGAGGGTCATAGCTACCGGTCGGAGCGTCTGCCCCCTGGTGGTCAGTGAGGGTCATAGCTACCGATTCAGAGCGTCTGCCCCCTGGTGGTCAGTGAGGGTCACAGCTACCGGTCGGAGCGTCTGCCCCCTGGTGGTCAGTGAGGGTCACAGCTACCGGTCGGAGCGTCTGCCCCCTGGTGGTCAGTGAGGGTCATAGCTACCGATTCAGAGCGTCTGCCCCCTGGTGGTCAGTGAGGGTCACAGCTACCGGTCGGAGCGTCTGCCCCCTGGTGGTCAGGGAGGGTCATAGCTACCGGTCGGAGCGTCTGCCCCCTGGTGGTCAGTGCGCGTCACAGCTACCGATTCAGAGCGTCTGCCCCCTGGTGGTCAGTGAGGGTCACAGCTACCGGTCGGAGCGTCTGCTCCCTGGTGCTCAGTGAGGGTCATAGCTACCGGTCGGAGCGTCTGCCCCCTGGTGGTCAGGGAGGGTCACAGCTACCGATTCAGAGCGTTTGCCCCCTGGTGGTCAGGGAGGGTCACAGCTACCGGTCGGAGCGTCTGCCCCCTGGTGGTCAGTGCAGGTCACAGCTACCGGTCGGAGCGTCTGCCCCCTGGTGGTCAGTGCGCGTCACAGCTACCGATTCAGAGCGTCTGCCCCCTGGTGGTCAGTGCGCGTCACAGCTACCGATTCAGAGCGTCTGCCCCCTGGTGGTCAGTGAGGGTCACAGCTACCGGTCGGAGCGTCTGCCCCCTGGTGGTCAGTGAGGGTCACAGCTACCGGTCGGAGCGTCTGCCCCTGGTGGTCAGTGAGGGTCATAGCTACCGGTCGGAGCGTCTGCCCCCTGGTGGTCAGTGCGCGTCATAGCTACCGATTCAGAGCGTCTGCCCCCTGGTGGTCAGTGCGCGTCATAGCTACCGGTCGAAGCGTCTGCCCCCTGGTGGTCAGTGCGCGTCATAGCTACCGATTCAGAGCGTCTGCCCCTGGTGGTCAGTGAGGGTCATAGCTACCGGTCGGAGCGTCTGCCCCCTGGTGGTCAGTGAGGGTCACAGCTACCGGTCGGAGCGTCTGCCCCCTGGTGGTCAGGGAGGGTCATAGCTACCGGTCGGAGCGTCTGCCCCCTGGTGGTCAGTGAGGGTCATAGCTACCGGGCCGAGCGTCTGCCCCCTGGTGGTCAGTGAGGGTCACAGCTACCGGTCGGAGCGTCTGCCCCCTGGTGGTCAGGGAGGGTCATAGCTACCGGTCGGAGCGTCTGCCCCCTGGTGGTCAGTGAGGGTCATAGCTACCGGGCCGAGCGTCTGCCCCCTGGTGGTCAGTGAGGGTCATAGCTACCGGTCGAAGCGTCTGCCTCCTGGTGGTCAGGGCGCGTCACAGCTACCGGTCAGAGCGTCTGCCCCTGGTGGTCAGTGAGGGTCATAGCTACCGGTCACAGCGTCTGCCCCCTGGTGGTCAGGGAGGGTCACAGCTACCGTTCAGAGCGTCTGCCCCCTGGTGGTCAGTGCGTGTCATAGCTACCGATTCAGAGCGTCTGCCCCCTGGTGGTCAGTGAGGGTCACAGCTACCGGTCACAGCGTCTGCCCCCTGGTGGTCAGGGAGGGTCACAGCTACCGGTCGGACAGTTGAACGGTCGGACGGTCCCTTAGGGCTTTAATATATATCGACGCTCCATTGTGTGTATAAACCAGACTGTGCCAAGAAGACAGTATAGTCCGGCTGGCGTGGCTCAGGGGCTGAGCATCGACCTGTGAACCAGGAGTTCAGGGTTCGATTCCCGGTCCAGGTCACAGGCCCGGGTTGCAGGCTCCATCCCCAGGAGGGGGCGTGCCGGAGGCAGCCGGTCCAGGATTCTCTCTCATTAATGTTTCTCTCTCTCCCTCTCCCTTCTTCTCTATAAGATGAATAAGAATATATATTTTTTTTAAATTAATTCAGCTACACAAAGGAAATCCACACACACACACACACACACACACCAGGTTCTTGTGACAACATTCAAACAATAGGGGAAAGAGAATGAATTTCCTGATTTCCCCTCTCTCTCTCTTTCTCTCTCTCTCTCTCTCTCTCTCTGTCTCTGGGCGACACAGCCTGGATTTATTTGCTCAAAGACAATTAATCTCCGTTGCTGAGTAAATGCGATCGCAGATGTAGGACATCGTGGGGGGGGGGGGCGGTTAGGGTTTATGAGCCACCACCCTACGCTCCTCGTCCAGAAAATCCACAGGGGGAAGCCGAGCGTGGCGCCCTCCTGCAAATTAAACTTCTCCGAGCGACAGGACCATTTCATCTCGTCCAGAACAGGATGGAGGGCGGGGGGCGGGGGGGGAGGTGGGGAGGACGCACCGCTGAGCCAGCGGGAGGGGGAGCCGCCGTGTCACAGGACGAGGGAGGACGGAGAATAACACGCACCGCAGCGTGTTCTGTGACTCACGGGCACCTTCACGGCAAACGGCTGGCGTGTCCTTTGGGCATGTCCTCACCCACCACCGAGCACGACTCGTGAGGGAGACCATTAGGCCAGGCTGCCGGCTGAGCAGAGGGAGGAGTGGACGCAATGTCCTTTCTTTGAAAATACGCGGAGCGGCCGGATGAGGATGATCTCTGAACGCATCATCATTGGGCCACTCGGTGTCGATCCTATAGAATAAAAGGCTCATGTGCACATGGTCCCCTCGACCGGGAGTTCGACCAGCAGGCAGGCCAGCCCACCGCCCATGTCCCCTCCCCCTGGCCAGGCTGGCCGGACCCCACCCATGCACGAATTCATGCACCGGGCCTCTAATATATATATATACACACACACTGAGTGGCCAGATAATGATGATCTCTGAACACATAATCATCTGGCCACTCCGTGTCTGTCCTATAGAATAAAAGGCTAATATGCAAATGGTCCCGTCGACCAGGAGTTCGACCAGCAGGCAGGCCGGCCAACCGCCCACGTCCCCTCCCCCTGGCCAGGCTGGCCGGACCCCACCCATGCACAGATTCATGCACCGGGCCTCTAATACACACACACACACACACAAACACACACACACACACACACACACGGAGTGGCCAGATGATGATGATCTCTGAACACATAATCATCTGGCCACTCGGTGTCGATCCTATAGAATAAAAGGCTCATATGCAAATGGTCCCCTCGACCAGGAGTTCGACCAGCAGGCAGGCCGGCCAACCGCCCAGGTCCCCTCCCCCTGGCCAGGCTGGCCGGACCCCACCCATGCACGAATTCATGCACCGGGCCTCTAATATATATACACACACACACACACACACACACACACACACACACACACACACAAACACGGAGTGGCCAGATGAGGGTGATCTCTGAACACATAATCATCTGGCCACTCCGTGTGTGTCCTATAGAATAAAAGGCTCATATGCAAATGGTCCCCTTGACCAGGAGTTCGACCAGCAGGCAGGCCAGCCAACCGCCCATGTCTCCTCCCCTTGGCCAGGCTGGCTGGACCCCACCCATGCACGAATTCATGCACCGGGCCTCTAATATATATATATATATATATACACACACTGAGTGGCCAGATGATGATGATCTCTGAACACATCATCATCTGGCCACTCGGTGTCGATCCTATAGAATAAAAGGCTCATATGCAAATGGTCCCGTCGACCGGGAGTTCGACCAGCAGGCTGGCCGGACCCCACCCATGCACGCCTTCATGCACCCATGCAGCCGATCCATGATTTTTCTCTC
>NC_137784.1:777971-792971 GCF_963455305.1 Plecotus auritus | reverse complement strand
GCTGCCTCCTGCACACCCCCCACCTGGGGATGTGCCCCCAACCAAGGTACGTGCCCTTGACCGGGAATCGAACCCGGGACCCTTCCGTCCGCAGGCCGACGCTCTATCCACTGAGCCCCACCGGTTAGGGTGAAAACATAATATTATTGAATATTCTTGCTGGACTGGGGTGGGTGGTTCCTTGGGGGGCGGATGTAGGATGGTCTTCCCCTGAGAGACAATTGGGGAGCAAACATATGTGCTGGTTCTCCTGCGGGGTTCCTCCTCCTTCCTTCGCTCACGCGTGTCCCTCCATGTGTTTGTATGATCTGCTCAGCAGAATCGTGGTTCACCCAGGGCGGTCCTTGGCACACACGGTCACCCAGCCCATGGGGAAGGAGGCCATTTGGGACCCTCACTGGAAAAGCACCCTGACGTGGTCACTGCCCACACGCCGTGGCCTAGGCCCCCATCCCTCTCCCTCCCGGTGGGTGTCTCCGGGGTCATGCTTAGCCCGGGGGTCTTCGCTCTCCTGAGCTCCTCGCTCCCCGGGGCTCGTCATGACGCATCAGTCCGTCAGCGTGTCCTTCTCTGCTTTTCCACGGCATCTCCTTTCTCATCCCAACATCTTTGCCGTATGAGGACCCCAGTGAGATGATTGACATCCCATCTTTGCCATATAAGGACCCCAATCAATTGAGTGACAGCCCAACATCTTTGCCATAAAAGGACCCCAATCAATTGAGTGACAGCCCAACATCTTTGCCATATAAGGACCCCGATCAATTGAGTGACACCCCATCTTTGCCAGATAAGGACCCCAATCAATTGAGTGACAGCCCAACATCTTTGCCATATAAGGACCCCAATCCATTGAGTGACAGCCCATCTTTGCCATATAAGGACCCCAATCAAATGAATGACACCCCATCTTTGCCATATAAGGACCCAATCAATTGAGCAAGATCCCATCTTTGCCATATAAGAACCCCAATAAACTGAGTGACACCCCATCTTTGCCATATAAGGACCCCAATTAATTGAGTGACACCCCATCTTTGCCATATAAGGACCCCAATCAATTGAGTGACACCCCATCTTTGCCATATAAGGACCCCAATCAATTGAGTGACAGCCCAACATCTTTGCAATGTAAGGACCCCAATCAAATGAATGACACCCCATCTTTGCCATATAAGGACCCCAATTAATTGAGTGACACCCCATCTTTGCCATATAAGGACCCCAATCAATTGAGTAAGACCCCATCTTTGCCATATAAGGACCCCAATCCATTGAGTGACACCCCATCTTTGCTATATAAGGACCCAATCAATTGAGTGACAGCCCATCTTTGCCATATAAGGACCCCAATCGATTGAGTGACACCCCATCTTTGCCATATAAGGACCCCAATCAATTGAGTGACACCCCATCTTTGCCATATAAGGACCCCAATCAATTGAGTGAAACCCCATCTTTGCCATATAAGGACCCCAATCAATTGACAGCCCAACATCTTTGCCATATAAGGACCCCGATCAATTGAGTGACACCCCATCTTTGCCATATAAGGACCCTGATCAACTGAGTGACACCCCATCTTTGCCATATAAGGACCCCAATCAATTGAGTGACACCCCATCTTGCCATATAAGGACCCCAATCAATTGAGTGACACCCCATCTTTGCCATATAAGGACCCCAATCAATTGAGTGACACCCCATCTTTGCCATATAAGGACCCCAATCAATTGAGTGACACCCCATCTTTGCCATATAAGGAACCCAATCAATTGAGTAAGACCCCATCTTTGCCATATAAGGACCCCAATCAATTGAGTGACACCCCATCTTTGCCATATAAGGACCCCAATCCATTGAGTGACAGCCCAACATCTTTGCCATATAAGGACCCCAGTCAACTGAGTGACACCCCATCTTTGCCATATAAGGACCCCAATTAATTGAGTGACACCCCATCTTTGCCATATAAGAACCCCAATCAATTGAGTGACAGCCCAACATCTTTGCCATATAAGGACCCCAATCAATTGAATGACACCCCATCTTTGCCATATAAGGACCCCGATCAATTGAGTGACACCCCATCTTTGCCATATAAGGACCCCAATTAATTGAGTGACACCCCATCTTTGCCATATAAGGACCCCAATTAATTGAGTGACACCCCATCTTTGCCATATAAGGAACCCAATTAATTAAGTGACACCCCATCTTTGCCATATAAGGAATCCAATTAATTGAGTGACAGCCCATCTTTGCCATATAAGGAACCCAATCAATTGAGTAAGACCCCATCTTTGCCATATAAGGACCCCAATCGATTGAGTGACACCCCATCTTTGCCGTATAAGAGACCCAGTCAAGGCACTGACACCCCCCCATCTTTGCCATATTCTGTAGATAAGAAGCACGTCCCAGGGTCCCCCTCTTCTCCCCCCGCCCCCCACACACACTAAGGGCGGGGGCTCATGCCTGGTGAAAAGTCCCTGAGGGTCTTGTTGGGGTTTGCTCCCCATGCTGCCCCTCCCTCCTTTTCCTCACCCCCCCCCGTTCCTTCCCAGGTGGGGGTGTCCGTGGATCCGTGTAGACACCGTCCTGGCCTCCGGGGTTGCCGGGGAGATAACCAGGCGTTCTCGTCTTTTTCAGTCGAGTTTTCCTACTGCAACCTGGCCTCCATGCGGTCCATCCGGGAGTTCGTCCTCAGGTTCCAGGAGAAGAAGCTGCCTCTCCACGTGTTGGTCAACAACGGTGCGTTTGCATGAATCCCGGAGGTCGATTCTTATATTATCGACTGGAGGCCCGGTGCCCGAATTCGTGTGCGGGAGGGGTCCAGCCGGCCCGCCCCAATCGGGCTGATGGAGCTGGGCCGGCAGGGGGAGGGGGAAGGGGTCAGGTGGTTGGCTGGCCAGCCCCGCCCCCTGGTCGAACTCCCCATCGAACTCCCAGTGGAGGGGACAATTTGCATATTAGCCTTTTATGATATAGGATTTTGTTTTTATATATTTTTATTGATTTCAGGGAGGAAAGGGGAGAGAGAGAGAGAGAGAGAGAGAGAGAGAAAGAGAGAAGGATTGGCTGCCTCCTGCACGCCCCCTACTGAGGATGGAACCCACAATCCGGGTATGTGCCCTGACTGGGAATCGAACCCTGACCTTCCGGTTCATAGGTAGACACTCAAATGGTGAGCAACAGCGGCCGGGGCTAAGCATTCCCTTAAAATATTACACCAAAGAGTAAGCACCCTCGCTGGTGTGGCTCAGTGGATAGAGCATCAGCCCTCGGACGGAAGGGTCCCGGGTTCGATTCTGGCCAAGGGCACGTGCCCGGGTTGCGGGCACGATCCCCCGTGGGGGGCGTGCAGGAGGCCGCCGGCCCATGATTCTCTCTCATCATGGATGTGTCTATCTCTCTCTCTCCCTTCCTCTCTGAAATCAATAAAATATAATTAAAAATTAGAGGCCCGGTGCACAAATTTGTGCACAGGAGGGGTGCAGCCGGCCCGGCCTGAGGGATCGGACCGAAGCCATCTCTCCGACATCCCCCGAGAGATTCCGGACTGCGAGAAGGTGCAGGCCCAGGCCGAGGGACCCCCACGGGTGCACACATCCTCTAACCTACACTGATAAAAGAGAAATATGCAAATTGACCGTGCCTCCGCGACGCCCATCGGCCAATCGGGAGCGAGTATGCAAATTAACCCAACAGAGATGTTATGTTAATTTGCATACGCAGGCGCCGAGTCGCCAGGGGCGGGGGCGGGGGGATGCCTGCGATGAGGGGGAGAGTGGGGGGCACAGGGAGATACAGGAGCAGCACTCCAGCCGGGAGCGAGGACTTGCAGGCTCCCGGGCGGCCAGAGCGAAGACAGCGGAAGGAAGGCCTATTCTTTTTTTTTTTTTTTTTTTTTAATATATTTTATTGATATTTCTCAGAGAGGAAGGGAGAGGGATAGAGAGCTAGAAACATCGATGAGAGAGAAACATCCATCAGCTGCCTCCTGCACACCCCTCACTGGGGATGTGCCCGCCACCAAGGTCCATGCCCTTGACCTGGAATCAAACCCGGGACCCTTCAGTCTGCAGGCCGACACTCTATCAAGTGAGCCTCATTGGCTATATTTTTCTTTTTTCTTTTTTAAAGATGATTATTATTATTTTAAATATATTTTATTGATTTTTTACAGAGAGGAAGGGAGAGGGATAGAGAGCTAGAAACATCGATGAGAGAGAAACATCCATCAGCTGCCTCCTGCACACCCCCCCACTGGGGATGTGCCCGCCACCAAGGTCCACGCCCTTGACCGGGAATCGAACCCGGGACCCTTCCGTCCGCAGGCCGACGCTCTATCCACGGAGCCACACCGGTTTTGGCAGGAAGTCCTATTCTTGCACGAATCTTCCTGCCACGGGCCTCCAGGAATCTATAATCATAAAAGCGTGATATGCTAATGAGACCGGACGTCCTTCCGGACGACCTTCCCGATGAAGCCGGGGCAGCGAGGGAAGCCCCGGGTCGCGGTGTCTCCAGGATCAGAGAAACCCTGGGCCGTCGCCACCTCCGCGTGGGACAGGCCTTCCCCACCCCGTCTCATCTCACGCTTCTCCCCCCCACCCCCCACCCCCCCACCCCATTCCCTGTGTCCCCAGCCGGCGTGATGATGGTCCCTCAGAGGGAGACGGAGGACGGGTTTGAGGAGCATTTCGGCTTGAACTACCTGGGGCACTTCCTTCTCACCAACCTGCTTCTGGACACCCTGAGGCGGTCGGGACGCCCCGGATGCAAGGCCAGGGTCGTGACCGTGTCGTCGGCCACCCACTACGTGGGCGAGCTGGCCCTGGACGACCTTCAGAGCAGGTGGGTGACAGCGAGGCGTCCAGGTCAAGGTCACCCGCTCCCCACGCGCTCCGACGCGCCAGGCAGCGCGCTCCCCACCGGATCAACGAGCATTCTCGCCTCGCGACCTTTCCTTTTGTTTTAATATTTCATTGATTTTTTAAAAATATATTTTATTGATATTTTACAGAGAGGAAGGGAGAGGGAGAGAGAGTCAGAAACATCGAGGAGAGAGAAACATCCATCAGCTGCCTCCTGCACACCCCCCACTGGGGATGTGCCCGCAACCAAGGTACATGCCCTTGACCGGAATCGAACCCGGGACCCCTCAGTCCGCAGGCCGATGCTCTATCCACTGAGCCACACCGGTTAGGACACGACCTTTATTTATTCTTGATAATCCTCACTGGAGGATATTTTCCCCCAATACTTTATATTTTTGTTTATTTTTTAAGTATATTTTTATTGATTTCGGAGAGGAAGGGAGAGGGAGAGAGAGACAGAGAGAGAAACATCCACGAGGAGAGAGAATCATGGACCGGCTGCCTCCTGCACGCCCCCTACTGGGGATGGAGCCCACAACCCGGGCATGTGCCCGTAGTCGGGAATCGAACCCGGGACCCTTCCGTCCGCAGGCCGACGCTCTATCCACTGAGCCACACCAGCCAGGACTATTTTTATTTATTTTTTTAAGTATACTTTTATTGATTTCAGCAAGGAAGGGAGAGCGAGCGAGCGAGAGAAACATCGACGATGAGAGAGAATCACGGATCAGCTGCCTCCTGCACGTCCCCTACTGGGGATGGAGCCCACAACCCAGGCATGTGCCCGTAGTCGGGAATCGAACCCGGGACCCTTCCGTCCGAGGGCCGACGCTCTATCCACTGAGCCACACCGGCTAGGGCCCCGTTACTTTTTAGAGTGAGTGGAGGAGAAAGAAAAAAGAGAGAGACAGAGAGAGAGAGAGAGAGAGAGAGAGAGAGAGAAACATCGATGTGAGAGAGACACACCCATCCGTTGCCCCCCCCTGCATGCCCTCTGACCGGGAGCGGGGTTCGAACCTAACGACCCAGGTACGTGCCCTTGATGGGGAATTCGAACCCACGACCCCAGGGTGCGTGGGCCGGCACCCTAACCACTGAGCCACCCCAGCCAGGGCGCACCACCCATTTTTTTTTTTTCCACGACCCGTCTCCCCGGGGAGGGGAAATTAGAACAACAATATCTGCTAATTGTTTGCTTTTTTTTTTTTTTTTTTTTTTACCCCCCCGCCCATCCCACGTTGAAGCTCATTGGCCCACAGCGGGCCCGTCCATCCATCACAGAAAGTCTCCTGGCAGACACAGAACGATAACCATCCTCATTTCGCACTTGGCCGAGGCTGAGAAACAGGCTTTGCTCTGGAATCTTCCGGAACAGCCGTGGGCAAACGACGGCCCGCGGGCCGGATCCGGCTGTTCTATCCGGTTCTCTTGCTCTCCCCTCCGCTCCTTGACTTTGAATTTATATTAGTTCACACACACACGCCATCCATGCTTTGGTTCCGGCCCTCCGGTCCAGTTTAAGGACCCACGGTGGCCCTCGAGTCAAAAAGTTTGCCCACCCCTGCCCTAGGCCATCAGCCCAGGAAATGGGACTGGCAGAACCGTTTCATAATTCATTCACGTAGGCCCCGGCCGGTGTGGCTCAGTGGTTAGCCTCGACCTAGGATCCAGGAGGTCACGGGTTCGATTCCCGGTCAAGGGCACAGGCCCAGGTTGTGGGCTCGATCCCCAGGAGGGGGCGTGCAGGAGGCAGCCGGTCCATTAATGTTTCAAGCTCTCTCTCCCTCTCCCTTCTTCTTCCCTGAAATCAATAGAAATGTATTTAAAAAATGAGATAAAACAAAAATATTAAAAAATAAAATTTAGAAATTATTATTTTAAAGAAAAGCCATGGAAAATATATCCTCACTGGAGGATTAAACAAATAATTAAAAAAAAAGAGTTGTGCCCTAGCCAGTGTGGCTCAGTGGATAGAGCGTCGGCCTGCGGATGGGAGGGTCCCGGGTTCGATTCCCGGTCAAGGGCACAGGCCCGGGTTGTGGGCTACATCCCCAGTGGGGGGCGTGCGGGAGGCAGCCGGTCCATGATTCTCTCTCCTCGTGGATGTTTCTCTCTCTCTCTCTCTCCCTCTGCCTTCCTCTCTGAAATCAATAAAAATGTATTAAAAAATGATATAAAACAAAAAAATATTCAAAAATAAATAAAATTTAAAAATTATTTTTTTTTAAAGAAAAGCAATGGAGAATATATGCTCACATGAGAATTAAACAAATAATTAAAAAAAGAGAGAGAGTTGGGCCCTGGCCAGTGTGGCTCAGTGGATAGAGCGTCGGCCTGCGGACTGGAGGGTCCCGGGTTCGATCCCTGGTCACGGTCACATATCTCGGTGGCAGGCTCCTCCCCGTCCCGGACCGTGGTCAGGGCGTGTGCAGGAGGCCACCCATCGATGTGTCTCTCTCACATCGATATTTCTCTGACGTTCCCTCTCTCTTCCACTCTGTCCAAAAATCAATGGGAAAATATCCTCGGGTGAGGATTACTAACACGAATAAAATATAGATTGCAGATTGGGGGAGAAGAGGCAAAAAAAGAAAAGCTATACGTGATTCCCTACATTATTATTCCCTCTCATCGTGGATGTTTCTCTCTCTCTTCCTCTCCCTTCCTCCCTCTCCAAAATCAATAACAATACCCTATCTCAAAAAGCCTAATAGGCTAAGTGTCCGGTGGTCCGGTCGGCCGTTCAACCAATCAAAGCATCATATGCTTATGTTATGCTAACGCCGCTCAACCGCTCGCTATGACGTGCACTGACCACCAGGGGGCAGACAGTTGACCTGTCGACCAGTCACTATGACGTGCACTGACCACCAGGGGGCAGACAGTTGACCAGTCACTATGACGTGCACTGACCACCAGGGGGCAGACAGTCGACCGGTCGACCAGTCGCTATGACGTGCACTGACCACCAGGGGGCAGACAGTCTACCGCTGGACCGCTCGCTATGACGTGCACTGACCACCAGGGGGCAGACAGTCGACCGGTCGACCAGTCGCTATGACGTACACTGACCACCAGGGGGCAGGCAGTCGACCGGTTGACCAGTTGCTATGACATGCACTGACCACCAGGGGGCAGACGCTCTGACTGGTAGGTTAGCTTGCTGCTGGGGTCTGGCTGATCAGGACTGAGCGAGACGGGCCGGACACGCCCTGGAGCCCTCCCACGGTCCCTCCCCGGCCCCGATCATGCACGGTGGGGTCCCTCGGCCTGGCCTGCGCCCTCTCGCCATCCGGGCTGAGGGACCCCCACTCCTCCGAGTACACGCATTTCCTGCACCGGGCCTCTAGTATTAAAAATAAAAAGTTAGCCCTCACCGGTGTGGCTCAGTGGATAGAGCGTCGGCCTGCGGACCGAAGGGTCCCGGGTTCGATTCCTGGTCAAGGGCATGTACCTTGGTGGCGGGCACATCCCCAGTGGGAGGTGTGCAGGAGGCAGCTGATGGATGTTTCTCTCCCATCGATGTTTCTGACTCTCTCCCCCTCTCTTTTTCTCTGTAAAAAATTGATAAAATATATTTAAAAAATAAATAAAAAGTTACAAGGACAAGACACACCCCTGGGGAATGCAGAAGGCGGATGCACCCGGACACGGGGCGGGGGAACGGGGTGTGGGACGGAGGGAAGCATTCGGACTCGCTCAGGACCCGATCCCACGGGGCCTCCCCCTTTTTCTCCCCTTAGGGGCGGCTACTCCCCGCACGGCGCCTACGCCCAGAGCAAACTGGCCTTGGTCCTCTTCACCTACCACCTGCAGGGGCTGCTGGCCGCCCAGGGGAGCCACGTGACGGCCAACGTGGCCGACCCCGGCGTGGTCGACACGGACCTCTACAAGCACGTCTTCTGGGGCACCCGCCTGGTGAAGAAGCTCAGCGGCTGGTGGCTTTTCAAGGTCAGCCTCCGGCGTGCTTTCCGTGTATCGGCCGGAGTCAGGGGTCCTCAGACTCTTTACACGGGGGGCCAGGTCCCTGTCCCTCAGACCGTGGGAGGGCCGGACGATCGTTTAAAAAAAAACAAAACAAAACAAAACAAAAAAACGATGAACGAATTCCCAGGTGCACGGCGGGGGCCGGGACGCATCGGCTGCTCAGCAGGACAGGCAGCGGCCCCTGGCGGGCCGGATCCGTGTCCTCGGCGGGCCGCCTGTGGCCCGCGGGCCGTCGTTTGAGGACCCCTGGGTGGCCCGATGCACGAAGATTCCTGGAAGAACGGGACTTCCCGGGGCCTGAGCAAAGTCCCCGCTGCCTCGCTCCCTTCTCCGCCCCTTCGCTCCCTTCTGTCTTCAGTCGTCGCCCCGCGCCTGCCCGCGTATGCGAATCAGCCGCCATCTTTGTTGGGTTAATTTGCATACACCCTCCTGATTGGCTGCTGGGCGTGGCGGCGGGACGGTCGATTTGCATGATTCTCTTTTATTGGTGTAGCCTGGAGGCCCGGAGTGGCTGGGGTGGTGCAGAACGTAAGCATCGCGCCCTGCCCCCGGCCGCTCGGTGCCTGCGTATGCAAATTAACAGACCATCTTTGTTGGGTTGATTTGCATGCTCGCCCCTGATTGGCTGGTGGGCGTCGTGAAGGTACGGTCAATTAGCACGTTTCTCTTTTATTCGTGTAGATTTTTAATGGAGCGGAAGGGAGAGGGAGGGAGAGAGAGAGAAGCATCCATGAGGAGAGAGAATCACGGATCGGCTGCCTCCTGCACGCCCCCTACTGGGGACCCGAGGATATTTTCCATTCATCTTTATTTATTTAATTTTGTAAAATAATTTTATTAATTTCATAGAGGAGAGCGAGAGAGAGAAACATACATGAGAAGAGAGAATCATCGACCGGCTGCCTCCTGCACACCCCCCTCCTGGTTGGGGAGGGAGCCCGCCACCCGGGCAGGTGCCCTTGACCGGGAATCGAACCCGGGACCCTTCGGTCCACAGGCCGACGCTCTAACCACTGAGCCACACCGACCAGGCGTCCCACAGCTTTCTTATCCACGCACCTACTGATGGGCCCTCTGGCTCCATCAGCAATTTTTCCGTATGTGCATCTGCTTATCACAATGAACCAAGAGCCAGGCCGGCGTGGCTCAGGGGTTGAGCGTCGACCTATGAACCAGGAGGTTACGGTTCAATTCCTGGTCAAGGGCACATGCCCGGGTTGTGGGCTCCATCCCCAGGAGGGGGCGTGCAGGAGGCAGCCGGTCCATGATTCTCTCTCCTCATGGATGTTTCTCTCTCTCTCTTTCTCTCTGAAATTAATAAAATTATTTTACAAAATTAAATAAATAAAAATGAATGGAAAAATACCTTTGGGTCCCCAGTAGGGGGCGTGCAGGAGGCAGCCGATCCAGGATTCTCTCTCCTCATGGATGTCTCTCTCTCTCTCTCTCTCTCTCTCTCTCTCTCTCTCTCTCTCTCTCTCTCTCTCTTCCTCTCTGAAATTAATAAAATTATTTTTAAAAATTAAATAAATAAAAATGAATGGAAAAATGTCCTCGGGTCCCCAGTAGGGGGCGTGCAGGAGGCAGCCGATCCGTGATTCTCTCTCCTCATGGATGCTCTCTCTCTCTCTCTCTCTCTCTCTCTCTCTCTCTCTCTCTCTCTCTCTCTTCTTCTCTGAAATTAATAAAATTATTTTTCAAAATTAAATAAATAAAAATGAATGGAAAAATATCCTCGGGTCCCCAGGATGGGGCGTGCAGGAGGCAGCCAATCCATGATTCTCTCTCCTCATGGATGTTTCTCTCTCTCTCTCTTCCTCTCTGAAGTTAATAAAATTATTTTTAAAAATTAAATAAATAAAAATGAATGGAAAAATGTCCTCGGGTCCCCAGTGGGGGGCGTGCAGGAGGCAGTCGGTCCAGGATTCTCTCTCCTCATGGATGTCTCTCTCTCTCTCCTCTCTCTCTCTCTCTCTCTCTCTCTCTCTCTCTCTTCTTCTCTGAAATTAATAAAATTATTTTTAAAAATTAAATAAATAAAAATGAATGGAAAAATATCCTTGGGTCCCCAGTCGGGGGCGTGCAGGAGGCAGCCGGTCCATGATTCTCTCTCCTCATGGATGTTTCTCTCTCTCTCTTCCTCTCTGAAATTAATAAAATTATTTTACAAAATTAAATAAATAAAAATGAATGGAAAAATATCTTCGCGTCCTCAGTAGGGGGCGTGCAGGAGGCAGCCGATCCATGATTCTCTCTCCTCATGGATGTTTCTCTCTCACTCTCTCTTCCTCTCTGAAATTAATAACATTATTTTTCAAAATTAAATAAATAAAAATGAATGGAAAAATATCTTCGCGTCCCCAGTAAGGGGCATGCAGGAGGCAGCCGATCCATGATTCTCTCTCCTCATGGATGTTTCTCTCTCACTCTCTCTTCCTCTCTGAAATTAATAACATTATTTTTAAAAATTAAATAAATAAAAATGAATGGAAAAATATCTTCGCGTCCCCAGTAAGGGGCATGCAGGAGGCAGCCGATCCATGATTCTCTCTCCTCGTGGATGTCTCTCTCTATCTCTCTCTCTTCCTCTCTGAAATTAATAACATTATTTTACAAAATTAAATAAATAAAAATGAATGGATAAATATCCTCGGGTCCCCAGTAGGCAGGTGGTCCATGCTTCTCTCTCCTCATGGATGTTTCTCTCTCTCTCTCTCTCTCTCTCTCTCTCTCTTCCTCTCTGAAATTAATAACATTATTTTACAAAATTAAATAAATAAAAATGAATGGAAAAATATCCTGGGGTCCCCAGGAGGGGGCGTGCAGGAGGCAGCCGATCCAGGATTCTCTCTCCTCATGGATGTTTCTCTCACACTCTCTCTCTCTCTGATCATTGACGGCTCACGCTCTCCCTCCCTCCTCCCCGCAGACCCCGGACGAAGGAGCCTGGACCTCCGTCTACGCCGCCGTCTCCCCGGACCTGGAGGGCGTGGGCGGGCGCTACCTGTACAACGAGAAGGAGACCAGGTCGCTGGGCCTCACCTACGACCTGCAGCTGCAGCAGGAACTCTGGGCCAGGAGTTGCCAGATGACGGGCATCCGGGACCAGACCCTCGACACCTTCTCGGAATAGCTCCCCCCCCACCCCCGCTCGCCCCCCATCGACGGACTCTGTGGGTGGCAGGGCCTCTGAGGGATCTCGGGGTGCTGTTCCCCAAAAGCCAAATCTTGTGATGACTACGTGTGCAGGGGTGACAGGTGCCAAGGACGATTAAACCAGCCGTGGGCAAAGGACGGCCCGCGGGCCGGATCCGGCTGTTCTATCCGGTTCTCTTGCTCTCCCCTCCGCTCCTTTACTTTGAATTTATATTCGTTCACACACACACTCCGTCCATGCTTTGGTTCCGGCCCTCCGGTCCCGTTGAAGAACCCATGGTGGCCCTCGAGTCAAAAAGTTTGCCCACCCCCTGGGTGAAACCCTTCTTCCCGGACCGTACGGTTCTGTTTGACCGGCCCAAGAGCGGACATGTGTGCGTTTGGGTAACCACGTGTGTCATCAGAGGAACGTACGCTTCTTTTATGGAGAACGAGAGGCCTGGTGCATGAAATTCGTGCACGGAAGGAGCGGGGGGGGTGGGGGTGGGGGGGGTCCGTCAGCCCAGGCTGCACCCTCTCACAATCCAGGACCACTGGCTCCTAACTGCTCACCTGCCTGCCTGCCTGATCGCCCCTAACTCCCCCCCCCGCCCCGCTCCATGGCCTGGACGCCCCTCACTGGTGCCCCTGCCCCATGCTGGCCTGGTCACCCCTTACTGCCCCCCCACCAGCCTGATCGCCCCTAACTTGCCTCCGCCCCCCGCTCCATGGCCTGGACGCCCCTCACTGGCCCCCCCGCTGGACTGGTCACCCCTAACGCCCCCCCACCGCTGGCCTGGTCATGCCCAATTGCCTCTCCCCCTGCCTGCCTGGTTGCCCCTCACTGCCCCCCCCCCGCCAGCCTGGTCACCCCTCACTGCCCCCCCACTGGCCTGGTCGCCCCTCACTGCCCCCCCATGCTGGCCTGGTCACCCCTTACTGCCCCCCTCTTCCAGCCTGGTCACCCCTCACTGCCCCCACACTGACCTGGTCACCCCTTACTGCCCCCCTCTTCCGACCTGGTCACCCCTTACTGCCCCCCCGCTGGCCTGGTCACCCCTAACACCCCCCCCCCCCGCTGGCCTGGTCATGCCCAATTGCCCCCCCACCAGCCTGGTTGCCCCTCACTGCCCCCCCCCACCAGCCTGGTCGCCCCTCACTGCCCCCACACTGACCTGGTCACCCCTTACTGCCCCCCTCTTCCGGCCTGGTCACCCCTTACTGCCCCCCTCTTCCGGCCTGGTCACCCCTTACTGCCCCCCGCTGGCCTGGTCACCCCTAACACCCCCCCCCCCCCGCTGGCCTGGTCACGCCCAATTGCCTCCCCCCCACCAGCCTGGTTGCCCCTCACTGCTGCCCCCGCTGGCCTGGTCACCCCTCACTTCCCCCCCCCGCCAGCCTGGTCGCCCCTCACTGCCCCCCATGCTGGCCTGGTGACCCCTAATGCCCCCCCCCCCCGCTGGCCTGGTCGCCCCTCACTGCCCCCCTCTTCCAGCCTGCTTGCCCCTCACTAACCCCCCTGCTGACCTGGTTGCCCCACGCAGCCTGTTCGGTCGTCCATTCAGTTGTTTCGGTTGTGACGGTCCCTTAGGGTTTTATGTATTTAAGTAACCAGAGGCCCCGGGGCAGGAAGTTCGTGGCGGGTGTGGTCCCGAGTCCTGGCCTGCGATCAGCGCCATCTTCCCCGGCTTCCGGCAACTGGTCGAGAGGTCGTTCCGGTCGTTCCGCCGTTAGGGTCAATTTGCATATTACCCTTTTATTTTATAGGATGTATTTTTACGGATTTCAGTGAGGAAGGGAGATGGAGAGGGAGAGAGAGAAACATCCATGAGGAGAGAGAATCATGGATCGGCTGCCTCCTGCTCGCCCCCTGCTGGCAGGTGTCCCGACTGGGAATCGAACCGTGACCTCCTGGTTCACAGGTCGATGCTCAAATATATAAAAATTTAATATATTTTATTGTTATGAGTCACACCGGTCAGGCACAGATGGGCATATGAACATTATATATATTATATAAAATATATTATACATATTATGTTTTAGAGTTAGAAACATAAAAATATATTATATATATATATATATATATGATATATTTTTATTGATTTTAGAGAAGGAGACAGAGATAGAAACGTCCATGAGGAGAATCATCCATCGGCTGCCTCCTGCACGCCCCCTACTGGGGATCGAGCCCACAACCTGGGCAGGTGCCCTTGACTGGGAATTGAACCCTGACCTCCTGGTTCCTAGGTCGATGCTCAACCACGGAACCACGCCATCCGGGCTAAACAGTATTGCTTTTCATTTTTGCTTCCACCTTTTTTTCCCCTAGGGTATTTCTCCAGCACAGCTTTTTTTTTGGGGGGGGAGGTTGGTGGGAGGGGTCAGGGGGCTTGGGGTTGGGGGGGGTCAGGGGGCTGGTCTGACATTTCTGAGTTCAGTCACACACCACCTGGCCAAAGCCATTATTTCCAAATGAGTCCATGGGGCCAAGTGTGTGTTTTCACTTTCTTCCTTACTTCATTCCTTCTGTTATTTTATTTTTATTTTATTTTATTTTATTTTATTAATTTTATTTTATAATTTTAATTTATTCATTATATTTTATTATTTTATTTTATTTTATATTTTATTAATTTTATTTTATAATTTTAATTTATTTATTATATTTTATTATTTTATTTTATTTTATATTTTATTTTTTATTATATTTTATTGTTTTATTTTATATTTTATTTTATTTTATTTTATTTATTTTATTTTATTTTATTTTATTTTATTTTATTTTATTTTATTTTATTTTATTTTATTTTATTTTATTTTATTTTATTTTTGTCCCGAGAAGGGCAAAGTGACAGAAATGAGCATTTCTAAGCTCCAAACGGTTCAGGACAGGAGGTGCCTCCAGAGAGACATCCCTGCTTGTTGAAGGGAAATTAAACGGAGAGAAAGAGACCGTGTTCCGTTCAAGTTTCATTAGTTTATTTCCAAGGAG
>NC_137784.1:757971-772971 GCF_963455305.1 Plecotus auritus | reverse complement strand
ACCATCCGCGACCCCTCGGGGGATGTCGGAGAGCCGGTTTCGGCCCGATCTCCACAGGCCAGGCCGAGGGACCCCAAGGGTGCATGAATCCGTGCACCGGGCCTCTAGGAAAAATATATTCTTGGATGAGGATTAAGAAGAGAAAATTCAGCCCTAACCGGTGTGGCTCAGTGGATAGAGCGTCGGCCTGCGGACGGAAGGGTCCCGGGTTCGATTCCTGTCAAGGGCATGGACCTTGGTGGCGGGCACATCCCCAGTGGGGGGCGTGCAGGAGGCAGCTGATGGATGTTTCTCTCTCATCGATGTTTCTCACTCTCTCTCCCTCTCCCTTCCTCTCTGTAAAAAAAAAAAATCAATAACATATATTTTTAAAAAAAGAAGAGAAAATTCAGCCCCAACCAGATTCGCTCAATGTTTAGCGCCACAGTCCTCAGACCCAAGGGTCCCAGGTTGGATCCCGGTCAAGGGCATGTACCTGGGGTGGCAGGTTCGATACCAGGCCCCGGGTTGGGGTGCGTGCAGGCGGCAGCCAATGGGTGCGTCTCTCTCCCATCGATGTTTCTCTTTCTCCCCCTCCTTTCCACTCTCTCTCTCTCAAAAAAAAATAAAAAATAACTGGGCAAAATATCCATGGGTGAGGATTTAAAAGAAGGAGAGAGAGAGAGAGAGAGAGAGAGAGAGAGAGAGAGAGAGAAACATCCAGGAGGAGAGAGAATCATGGATCGGCTGCCTCCTGCACGCCCCCACCTGGGGATCGAGCCCACAACCCGGGCACGTGCCCTGGACCGGGAATCGAACCCTGACTTGTTCCTAGAGGTCGACGCTCTAACCACTGAGCCACCCCGGCCGGGCGATTATTTTTTCATAATTTTCCATCGAGGAGCCTGCCCTCTCCACACGCACACGCATCCCCCTCCAACCCCCCCCCCCCCGGTGGCTTTGACCTGGATGGTTTCATTGAGGTCTGTCCCCCCAGATCAGGCCCCGGATCAAAAGCAAATCGGATTACGGAGATGGCTGAGCTCTGTCAGGACTGGTGGGCCATGAGGGTTCGGCCTGTGGCCAGGGGCTGGGGGGTGGGGGTGGGGGGTGGGGGGAGGGAATGAGGGGCTGTGTGCAGGACACCTGGAGCTTGGATAATGCATGAGGATTAGCTGGGGCCGGCAGCCAGAAGGTGAAGTAATTCTGCTTCACCGGGATGGCCGATGGAGGGTCTCTCGGGGGAAAGGGGGTTCTGTGTCCGACGCTTTCCCGAAACCAGGCTCCTTGAATTATGCATAGTCTTCTTCTTTTCTTAAAAAAAAAAAAAAAAATATATATATATATATATATATATATATATATATTTTATTGATTTTTTGCAGAGAGGAAGGGAGAGGGATAGAGAGTCAGAAACATCGATGAGAGAGAAACATCCATCAGCTGCCTCCTGAACGCCCCCCACCTGGGGATGTGCCCGCCACCAAGGTACATGCCCTTGACCGGGAATCGAACCTGGGACCCTTCAGTCCGCAGGCCGACGCTCTATCCACTGAGCCACACCGGTTAGGGAACGTGTAATATTATTATATGCAAAATCTTTCCTTTAAATAATGTTTATTGCATGTAATATTATTATATTTAAAACCGTATTCCTTGCCGAAACCGGTGTGGCTCAGTGGATAGAGCATCAGCCTGCGGACTGAAGGGTCCCGGGTTCGATTCCGGTCAAGGGCATGGACCTGGGTTGTGGGCACATCCCCAGTGGGAGGTGTGCAGGAGGCAGCTGATGGATGTTTCTCTCTCATCGATGTTTCTAACTCTCTATCCCTCTCCCTTCCTCTCTGTAAAAAATCAATAAAATATATTTTAAAAAAAAGATAAAACCGTATTCCTTGAAATATCAAAAATATTTTTATTTACTTTATTTATTATATATTTATTATATATTTTTTTTCCATTGAGTTTAGAGAGGAAGGGAGAGGGACAGGAAAACATCCATGATGAGAGAGAATTATGGATCAGCTGCCTCCTGCACACCTCCTACTGGGGATGGAGCCCACAACCCGGGTGCATGCCTTTGACCGGGAATCGAACCCAGGACCCTTCAGTCCGCAGGCCGACGCTCCATCCACTGGGCCACACCAGCCAGGGCTAATATACATTTTTATTTATCTTAGTGATGAACGCACACCGAATCTGAAAGAAGCTGCATTTTTATTTTATTATTTTTATTTTTTTTTATAATCCTCACTCAAGGATCAATTTATTTTTTTTTAATAACTTCCTTTCTTGTTTTATTTTCCCCCAAATATCGCTTTACTGGATATTTAACAGATAGTGGAGAGAGCTGTATTTTTTATTTTTTTTAAGTATATTTTATTGATTTTTTACAGAGAGGAAGGGAGAGGGAAAGAGAGCTAGAAACATCGATGAGAGAGAAACATCCATCAGCTGCCTCCTGCACACCTCCTACTGGGGATGTGCCCGCCACCAAGGTACATGCCCTTGACCGGAATCGAACCCGGGACCCTTCAGTCCGCAGGCCGACGCTCTATCCACTGAGCCACACCGGCCAGGGCAAGAGCTGTATTTTTAAAAATACATATATTTTTGTTGATGTCAGAGAGGAAGGGAGAGAGAGAGAGAGAAACATCCATGATGAGAGAGAATCATGGACCGGCTGCCTCCTGCACGCCCCCACCTGGGGATCGAGCCCACAACCCCGGGCAGGTGCCCTTGACCGGGAATCGAACCCGGGACCCTTCCGTCCACAGGCCGACGCCCTATCCACTGAGCCACACCGGCCCGGGCCCTGATAAAGAATTTAAATTTCTTTAAAAAAAGGAAGAGACCCAAATCTACGACATAGGACGTGGGGTTCACTCCCAAGGCACCCAACCTCAGTGCCTCTCCTCACCCGCTCCGAGCGCATCTTGGGGGAATGAAAGCATCCAAAACAGGACATTTTCCTCATTTGCAACATCGGGTGTTTAGCCAACCCACAGCTAATTGCCAAGGGATCTGCATCCAACTTACAAAAGTGCCTCGATGGGGCTTAATTAGGGATGGAGGCGACGGGCGTTTCATTCTGAAAACGCCTCATTTTCTGTGTGTGTGTGTGTGTGTGTGTGTGTGTGTGTGTGTGTGTGGTGATTTCTGAGATGTCTCCTGTTTTTTCATCCGAAGAGGCAGGACGTCAAAAAAAAAAAAATAAAATAAAATAAGCCCTGGCCGGTGTGGCTCAGTGGATAGAGCGTCGGCCTGCGGACTTGAAGGGTCCCGGGTTCGATTCCCGGTCAAGGGCACAGGCCCGGGTTGCGGGCTCCATTCCCAGGAAGGGGGGGGGGGGTGTGCAGGAGGCAGGCGATCCGTGATTCTCTCTCCTCATGGATGTTTCTCTCTCTCTCTCTCTCCCTCTCTCTCTCTCTCTCTCTCTGTCTCCCTCTCTCTCTCTCTCTCTCCTTCTTTCTTCTTCTTTGAAATCAATCCTATATCATAAAGAGGTAACATGCAAATAGACCATCACGCCCTCACAAGATGTCTGCCTTCGGCCAGGCCGGCAGGGGGGTTTGTGAGGGGCAAACAAATGACTGAACAGCAGGCTGCGTGGGGCGAACAGGCCGGCAGGGGAGGCAGTTGGGGGTGACCAGGCCAGCGGGAGGGCGGCTAGTAAGGGGTGACCAGGCCAGTGGGGAAGGGGGGGCAGTAAGGGGTGACCAGGCCAGCGGGGAAGGGGGGGCAGTAAGGGGTGACCAGGCTGGCTGGCAGGTGAGCAATTAGGAGCCAGCGGTCCAGGATAGTGAGAGGCAGTCGGACATCCCCCGAGGGGTCCTGATTGGAGAAGGTGCAGGCTGGGCTGAGGGGATACTGCCCCCCGCAACCGTGCATGAATTTTGTGCACCGGGCCTCAAGTGAAATTATATTTAAAAAATAATAATAAGCCCCAGCCAGTGTGGCTCAGTGGATAGAGCGTCGGCCTGCGGACGGAAGGGTCCCGGGTTCGATTCCGGTCAAGGGCATGTACCTTGGTGGCGGGCACATCCCCAGTGGGGGGTGTGCAGGAGGCAGCTGATGGATGTTTCTCTCTCATCGATGTTTCTGGCTCTCTCTCCCTCTCCCTTTCTCTCTATAAAAAAAAAAAATCAATAAAAAATATATTTTAAAAAATTTGAATTAAACCTAGCTGGTGTGGCTCAGTGGATAGAGCACCGGCCTGCGGACTGAAGGGTCCCGGGTTCGATTCCCGGTCAAGAGCACACCTCTCTGTCTTTCTCTCTCCCTTTCTCTCTTTGTAAAAACCAATAAAAGTATATATTTTTTTAATAAAAATAATCAACAGGCCCTGGCCGGTGTGGCTCAGTGCATAGAGCGTCAGCCTGCAGACGGAAGGGTCCTGGGTTCGATTTCCGGTCCAGGGCACAGGCCCGGGTTGCAGGCTCCATCCCCAGTGGGGGGTGTGCAGGAGGCAGCCGGTCCATGATTCTCTCTCCTCATGGATGTTTCTCTCTCTCCCTCCCTCTCCCTTCCTCTCTGACATCAATAAAAAATATATATTTTAAAAAAATAAATGAATTTTTAAAAAAACAGATGCCCGGATCATTCACGTGTCTCCTTAGGGGTCAGGCGGAGATGGGAGGGAGGCGGCCACCAGCCCAGGGCTGCCTGGAACCCCAGGAGCTGGGAGAGGCAGGAGGGACCCTCCTTGGGGTGTCCGGACGGATGGAGCTCGGGCCTGGGACCCCGGGTTCGCAGGACACAGAGAGAGGGTGGACGTCTGCTATATGGGAACGTCCAGTCACCCTCCCAGCTGTGTTTTTCGGGGCCGATCCTGCCCGTGTCCACCCCCCAAGAGAAGGTCCGGGCTGCGACTGGGAACAGCTGCTGAGTCAGAGATTCCCTTCCCTGTGCAGGTGGGAGCCGTGAGTGGGACAAAGGGTCCCCATCCTGGGCGATTTCTAGAACAGCGTCCGGCTGGCCCCACCGTCTCCAGAATCGTCGCTAAAGCTCACACACAGTCTCCCCCGGGGACCAGTCTCCCGATCGTTTCCTGATCGTTGTGTGTGTTTCCTTTTTAAATACATATTTTTTTTAAAAATGTATGTTCCCTAGAGGCCCGGTGCAGAAATTCGTGCACCCGTGGGGTCCCTCGGCCTGGCCTGCGGGATCGGGCTGAAACCGGCTCTCCGACATCCCCCGAGGGGTCCCGGATGGTGAGAGGGAGCAGGCCAGGCTGAGGGACCCCTCGGGTGCAGGATCGGGGATGGGAAGGGCCTGGGGGAGGGGTCCAGGGCGTGTCCGGCCCGTCTCGCTCAGTCCCGATCGGCCGGACCGCCAGCAGGAAGCTAACCTACCGGTCAGAGCGTCTGCCCCCTGGTGGTCAGTGCACGTCATAGCGACTGGTCGACCGGTCGACTGCCTGCCCCCTGGTGGTCAGTGCACGTCATAGCGACTGGTCGACCGGTCGACTGCCTGCCCCCTGGTGGTCAGTGCACGTCATAGCGACTGGTCGACCGGTCGACTGCCTGTCCCCTGGTGGTCAGTGCACGTCATAGCGACTGGTCGACCGGTCGACTGCCTGCCCCCTGGTGGTCAGTGCACGTCATAGCGACTGGTCGACCGGTCGACTGTCTGCCCCCTGGTGGTCAGTGCACGTCATAGCGACTGGTCGACCGGTCGACTGTCTGCCCCCTGGTGGTCAGTGCACGTCATAGCGACTGGTCGACCGGTTCGACTGTCTGCCCCCTGGTGGTCAGTGCACGTCATAGCAACTGGTCGGGTGGTCGACTGTCTGCCCCCTGGTGGTCAGTGCACGTCATAGCGACTGGTCAACCGGTCGACCGTCTGCCCCCTGGTGGTCAGTGCACGTCATAGCGAGCCTTTGAGCGGCCTTAGCCTATCATTAGCATATTACGCTTTGATTGTTGAACGGTTGACCAGATGACCGGACACTTAGCATATTAGGCTTTTATTATAGAGGATTGATTTCAGAGAGGAAGGGAGAGAGAGAGAGAGAGAGAGAGAGAGAGAGAAACATCGATGAGGAGAGAGAATCATGGACCGGCTGCCTCCTGCACGCCCCCCACCTGGGGATCGAGCCCACAACCCGGGCCTGTGCCCTTGACCGGGAATCGAACCCGAAACCCTTCAGCCCGCAGGCCGGCGCTCTATCCACTGAGCAACACCAGCCAGGGCCTCTTCTGTGTCTGACGAGGACCCTGTCCCGACCCAGGACAACCTCATCTCCGGCCCTTCCCTCCCTCCCATCTGCAAAGACACCGTTTCCAAACAAGGTCCCCTTCCCAGATCCTGGGGGGTCAGGACGAGGACAGATCTTTTTTTTTTGGGGGGGGGCCCATCGCTCAGCGTAGAATCCTTCTGTGAGTTGGGCGGTCGTGAGTGACTCTACAGCAGCCAGAAGGCTCAGCACACGGTCCCCCCCCCGCCACCCTGACACCCCAGCATCCGTGTCCATGTCCATGCTGACCTCTGAGAACAGAATAACAGGCTCCATCGATGCACCCCATTTCAGAGGGAAGAGAGATATTCCTGCCATTCACCAGCCCCCCTTTTCCCAGCCCTCCCACCCCCCCACATGCACACACACACACACACACACACACCTCCCCCAAGTCAGGACACCTCTGTCCCTGGGCCCGTCACCCCAACCGACCCCTTTCGGCTGATTTCTATCAATTCCCAGAGGTGTTGTCGGAGGGTTCCGTGTTCTTCTCCCCATCATACGAAGTAGCGTCTCCGTGTAAAAATAACCCGGATGATTCGGGGATCAACACGGCCGCCGGGATGGGCTGACTCCCGTGGGGACGCCTTCGGGAAAACAAATCCAGAAACATCGCCATCTGAACAAGAGGGGTCGGGGCCCGGGCCGGGGTGGCTCAGTGGATAGAGCGTTGGGTGGCAGACGCAAGGGTCCCGGGTTCGATTCCCGGTCAAGGGCACAGGCCTGGGGATGTGGGCTCCATCCCCAGTGAGGGGCGTGCAGGAGGCAGCCGGTCCATGATTCTCTCTCCTCATGGATGTTTCTCTCTCTCTCTCTCTCTCTCTTCCTTCCTCTATGAAATCAATAAAATTATATTTTAAAAATAAATAAATGAATGAATAAATAAAAATAAAAATGGGGGGAGTGTAAAAAATAAAATAAAGTAAAAAATAAAAAATAACTAAAAAAATAAAATAAATAAAAAATAAAATAAAATAAAAAAATAAAATAAATAAAATAAAAATAAATAAAAAATAAATAAATAACATTTTAAAAAATGGGGGGGGGGGGAGGGGAGGGAGGCAAGGGGTGTCCGGCTGGTGTGGCTCAGGGGTTGAGCGTCGACCTAGGAACCAGGAGGTCAGGGTTCGATTCCCGGTCAAGGGCACATGCCCGGGTTGTGGGCTCGATCCCCAGGAGGGGGCGTGCAGGAGGCAGCCGATCCATGATTCTCTCTCATCATGGATGTTTCTCTATCCCTCTCCCTCTCTCTCTCTCTCTCTCCCTCTCCCTTCTTCTCTGAAATCCATAAAAAACACATTTAAACCAATTTTTTGCAAGCACAGAGCAGGGATGTGGGAGGTGGACCAGCGAGCCATTAGCCTGGGGCAGCGACGGATGTGCACCTGCCGGTCCCCCCTGCCCCTTGCACTCCAGGACCGAACTGGGGACGCGTTCCCGATTCATTAGGAGGACCCCCCTCGGTCCCCAGGAAAGGGAGGCCACAGCGAACGAGGAGGCTAACGAGGAGGCAGGAGACGCGTTCCATCAAAGGCCAAGACTCCCAACACCCCCTCTGCTCACAGACCCTCCAGGACACAGACACGGCCCTTTGTCCATCCCTTGGATCTCCCCACTGAGTGGCCAGTGGAGGTCACAGCCTTTGATTTAAAAAGGTTTCAGAGGCGTGTGGGGTGGGGGGGGGGGGACTTGTCACCCTCAGAGTCTGTGCCAGGAAATGGGGGAGGGAGAAAACACACCCACTCCCCGAGGGCCCCCTCCCGTCTCCCCAATCCTAGGCGGACAGCATTGTTCAGACGTGCATGGAATTTCTAGAAATGTCTGCACGGAGTGGCCAGATGATGATGAGCTCTGAACCCATAATGATCTAACCACTCAGTGTGTATATATATATATTAGAGGCCCGGTGCATGAATTTGTGCATGGGTGGGGTCCGGCCAGCCTGGCCAGGGGGAGGGGACATGGGCGGTTGGCCGGCCTGCCTGCTGGTCGAACTCCCGGTCGAGGGGACCATGTGCATATGAGCCTTTTATTCTATAGGATCGACACGGAGTGGCCAGATGATGATGTGTTCAGAGATCATCCTCATCTGGCCACCCCGTGTATTATCTACCAATGCAATCATCCAGGGAGGTTTTGTATTTCTTTTAAAAAATAGATTTTAATTGATTTCAGAGAGGAAGGAAGAGGGGGAGAGAGAGGAGAGAGCGGGAAACATCCATGAGGAGAGAGAATCATGGATCAGCTGCCTCCTGCACGCCCCCCACCTGGGATCGAGCCCGCAACCCGGGCATGTGCCCTTGACCGGGAATCGAACCCGGGACCCGTCAGTCCGCAGGCTGATGCTCTCTCCAGAGTCAAACCTGCTAGATCTGCTTTGTAAATTCTTAGCATAGTTTTGTTTATTGATTTTTTTTTTTTTTTTTTTTTTTTTTTTTACAGAGAGGAAGGGAGAGGGAGAGAGAGCTAGAAACATCGATGAGAGAGAAACATCCATCAGCTGCCTCCTGCACGCCCCCACCTGGGGATGTGCCCGCAACCAAGGTCCATGCCCTTGACCGGAATCGAACCCGGGACCCTTCAGTCTGCAGGCCGACGCTCTATCCACTGAGCCACACCGGTCAGGGTTAATATATATATATATATATATATTTTTTTTTCCTCCAAAGGGGACAGGGAGGTTGCCAAAATGTCAGCTCTCCTGCAAGCAACACGTGTTTCCAAAAAAATAAAAAATAAAAAATAAATGAGTTTCCCAGGAGAAGGCTGAGGCGATGATGGAGCAGCAGCGCCCTCTGCTGTCCGCGGTTGGAATTGCTCATTTCCCACCGGGTCCCTGTGGGCTGGGATGTGAGGGGCACAGGGGGCGGGGACCAGGGGGCCACGAGAAAGGGGTCCTTTCAGAAAGCGCCACCTGCGGGGAGGCAGAACGATGTCCCCAAGTCGCCCACGTCCTGATGCCCGTGGGGTGGACAGAAGACATTGCAATAAAGTGTCATGAAATGGAATGATATAAAATCCATGTCTTTTTGTGTGTTTTTAAAAATATTTTATTGATTTTTTACAGAGAGGAAGGGAGAGGGAGAGAGAGTTAGAAACATCGATGAGAGAGAAACATCGATCAGCTGCCTCCTGCACACCTCCCACTGGGGATGTGCCCGCAACCAAGGTACGTGCCCTTGACCGGAATCGAACCCGGGACCCTTCAGTCCGCAGGCTGATGCTCTATCCACTGAGCCACACCAGCTAGAGCTAATGGACTATTCTTTAATATATATATATATATATATTTTTATTGATTTCAGAGAGGAAGGAAGAGGGAGAGAAACATCCATGAGGAGAGAGAATCATGGATCGGCTGCCTCCTGCATGCCCCCTACTGGTTGGGGATGGAGCCCACAAACGGGCATGTGCCCTTGACCGGGAATCGAACCCAGAACCCTTCCGTCTGCAGGCTGATGCTCCATCCACTGAGCCACACCAGCTAGAGCTAATGGACTATTTTTTAATATATTTTTTTTTATTGATTTCAGAGAGGAAGGGAGAGAATCATGGATCAGCTGCCTCCTGCACGCCCCCTACTGGTTGGCGATGGAGCCCACAACCCGGGTCTGTGCCCTTGACCGGGAATCGAACCCTGACCTCCTGGTTCCTAGGTCGATGCTCAACCCCCGGAGCCCTGCCGGTGACTCTTTCTGTGTGTCCGCAGCAGCAGCAGCAGCAGCAGCAGCAGCAGCAGACCCGTAGGGGGCGCTACTTCCTGGCCAGGATGGCGCCGTACGTGCCCGGGGTCCTCTTGCACTGGGCGTCCCCGAAGCCGGCGGCAGCCAGGAGCGCCCGGTACTGGGCGGGGGTCCGCTCCCGGCCTTCCGTCTGCACCAGCATGTTCAGCGAGTACAGCTGGGTGGTCAGAGGGCCCCGCCCGTCGGCGTCCAGGAGGCTCTCGATGACCAGGGCCCCTCCACCTGCGACAGGGGGACAGGCGGGATGAGCACCCCAACCAGACAGAGGCCCCACAGCCTCCTGCTCCCTGTCCTCGTTCTCCTATTTTTATTTATTTTTTAAATATTTTATTGATTTCTTACAGAGAGGAAGGGAGAGGGAGAGAGAGTCAGAAACATCGATGAGAGAGAAACATCCATCAGCTGCCTCCTGCACACCCCCCACCTGGGGATGTGCCTGCAACCAAGGTACATGCCCTTGACCGGAATCGAACCCGGGACCCTTCAGTCCGCAGGCCGGCGCTCTATCCACTGAGCCACACCGGCCAGGGCCCATTCATCATTCTTTAACCCCTGTTGGCCTCCTCCGTTCCTCTTCATGGACTTCAGGATGAGTGGACCTCAGGGGACCTTCAGGGCAGGGACCTCATGCCACCCACAGGCTGCCCCATGGCCTCATGGGTCTTTAGATGGATGACCGGACCTCACAGGACCGCTGGGACCGTGGCCCCCTCCCGCCACCTACCTGGCTTGCAGGCCTCATGGATTCTCGCCAGCAGGCGAGAGCATTTCTCATCGGCCCAGTCGTGTAGGACCCGGGCCAGGATGTACAGATCGGCCTCTGGGAGAGGGTCTTCAAAGAAATCGCCTGGAACACAGCGGAGGGGTCCCAGGATCAGCCCTCGATCCAATCCCATTGGACCGGACCAAAGGAAAGGTCACCTGGGCCCGGCCGAGGTGGGTCAGTCGGTTGAATGTCAACCAATGAACCAGGGGGTCACGGTTTGATTCCCGGTCAAGGGCACGTGCCCGGGTTGCGGGCTCCATCCCCAGTAGGGGGCGTGCAGGAGGCAGTCGATCCATGGTTCTCTCTCATCATTGATGTTTCTATCTCTCTCTCTCTTTCCCTTCCTCTCTGAAATAAATTAGATAGATTGATTGACAGATGATAGAGAGATGATAGAGATAGATAGATTGATAGATAGATAGATAGATAGATAGATGATAGATAGTTATAGATAGATAGATAGATGATAGAGATAGAAAGATAGATAGATATAGATAGATGAATAGATGATAGATAGATAGATAGATAGATAGATAGATAGATAGAGTTCTACATGGCCTGGCCAGGGTGGCTCAGGGGTTGAGCATCGACCTAGGAACCAGGAGGTCACAGGTTCGATTCCCAGTCAAGGGCACAGGCCTGGTTTGTGGGCTCGATCCCCAGTAGGGGGCGTGCAGGAGGCAGCCGATCTATGATTCTGTCTCATCATGGATGTTTCTCTCTCTCTCTCCCTCCCTCTCTCTCTCCCTTCCTCTCTAAAATCAATAAAAATATGTATTTTTTAAAAGTCTTTGGAGAGTGGAGAAGTCACTCAGACCCTCCACCGCTGGCCTCTCCCAGCCTCGGGGACGCACCCACGTTGCCCCGCGGACACAGACAGCAGGCGAACACCCACCTTCGTGGAAGCCGATGCGTCCTTCCTCGGGGGACAGGAAGTGTTTCTTGGCCGTCTGCACCACCGCTGGGATGTCGAAAATGGTGACCCGACACCCCGGGTACAGAGCAACGCACTCCTTGGCCAGAGCCCCAGAGCAGCCTGGGAGTGGACACAGAGGGGGACGGGCAGAGAGGAAGGTGCGAGCAGCCCCCATAAACCCCTGAGGGGCCAGGAGGCCTTCCCTGGGGTTGCCTCCCAGCCTCTGGGGGAGAAGGACAAGATGGCATCCCGGACTAAAGCATCCATTCGTAGGCTGAGAGATGCCCGTGACGATGCTGGTGTGGCCCATGGACCGGCCACATCCCGGGAGGTTGTCAGAAACTCGGATTCTCGCTCAGGGGTTGAGCGTCAACCAAGGAACCAGGAAGTCCTGGGTTTGATTCCCGGTCAAGGGCACATGCCCGGGTTGTGGGCTCCATCCCCAGGAGGGGGCGTGCAAGAGGCAGCCAATCCATGATTCTCTCTCCTCATGGATGTTTCTCTCTCTCTCTCCCTCTCTGAAATCAATCAATCAATAGAGTTCTACATTGCCCAGCCGGTGTGGCTCAGTGGTTGAGTGTCAACGTATGAACCAGGAGGTCACAGTTCAATTCCTGGTCAAGGGCACATGCCCGGGTTGCGGGCTCGATCCCCAGTGGGGGGCGTGCAGGAGGCAACCGATCCATGATTCTCTCTCATCATGGATGTCTCTCTCTCTCTTCCTCTCCCTTCCTCTCTCTAAAATTAATAAAAACATATTTAACAGAAATTAATAAGGCCCTAGACCAGTGGTCGACAAACTCATTAGTCAACAGAGCCCAATATCAACAGGACGACGATTGAAATTTTTTTGGAGAGCCACATTTTTTAAACTTAAACTTCTTCGAACGCCACTTCTTCAACATAGACTCGCCCAGGCCGTGGTATTTTGTGGAAGAGCCACACTCCAGGGGCCAAAGAGCCGCGTGTGGCTCGCGAGCCGCAGTTTGCCGACCACGGCCCTAGATGACGTAGCTCAGTGGTTAGAACAGCGGCTCTTGGACAGAAGGGTCCCGGGTTCGATTCTGGTCAAGGGCACGTCCCTGAGTTGCAGGTTGGATCCCAGGCACCACCCCCCCCCCGTCAGGGTGGGGATGGGGGACAACCAATCGACGTGTATCTCTCACATCAATGTTTCTCTCTCTCTTTCTGCCTCCTCCTCCCTCCCTCCCTTCCACATTCTGTAAAAATCAATGGGAAAAATATCACCAGTCCTTGAGGGAGGATTAAACACACACACACACACACTCACAAGGACCTTGCTGGCCAGGCCTTAGCGGTTGAGCGTCAACCAGTGAGCCACGGTTAAATTCCCGGTCAAGGGCACATGCCTGGGTTGTGGGCTCCATCCCCAGTAGGGGGTGTACAGGAGGCAGCCGATCCGTGATTCTCTCTCCTCATGGATGTTTCTATCCCTCTCTCCCCTTCTCCCTTTCTCTCTGACATCAATAAAAATGTATATATTTCAAAAAAAAACAAAAAATAAAACAAGGGTCCAGACACTCCCCATAGAATCGTAAACATGTGGAGAAGAATCTCACCCCCGAGGTCACAGATGAGAGAGAACGGTGACAGGTCAAAGGCAGACAGCACGCTGCTCCCCTGGACACTCCAGACGTCCTGCAGGGCCCGCATGAACAGCAGCTGCTCCCCCTCGGACCTGGCGTGGGAGACCCCGGGAAACCAAACTCGTCAAAACCATGCAGCATCTGAACCAGGAGGTCACGGTTCGATTCCCGGTCAAGGGCACATGCGCGGGTCGTGGGCTCCATCCCCAGGAGGGAGCGTGCAGGAGGCAGCCGATCCATGATTCGCTCTCATCATGGATCTTTCTCTCTCTCTCTCTCTTCCTCTCTGAAATCAAATCCAAATCAATCAATCAATCATTCATCAACAGAAGTCTACATTGCCCAATCAATCAATAAAGTTCTACATTGCCCAGCCAGTGTGGCTCAGTGGTTGAGCGTCAACCTATGAACCAGGAGGTCAGGGTTCGATTCCCAGTCAGGGCACATGCCAGGGTTGTGGGCTCCATCCCCAGTAGGGGGCGTGCAGGAGGCAGCCGATCCGTGATTCGCTGTCATCATGGATGTTTCTCTCTCTTTCTCCCCCTTCCTTCCTCTCTGAAATCAATAAAATTATTTTAAAAAACAAACAAACAAAAACAGGCTTTAAACAAATAAAAATAAATAAAATACCGCATCACCTAAAATAATAATAATAATAATAATAATAATAATAATAATAATAATGCTATGTGAGTAAGGATTTTGCGTTACCTGTAGATGGCGGTAAAGAGCTGGTGTGAGGGAACCCCAAAGGCCTTCAGATACTGGTTCTTCCCTTCTCTGAAATCAGGGAAGGAGGAAGGAGTGATGAGAGAGTCCTTTATTGGTCAACTAATCCATAGAGGTGGTCACCCATCCTCCCCTTCAATCCCAGACGGGACACGCAGGAGGCGTAACGGACGGGCGAAACACAGTCATGCTTTCGTTTCTAGGGCCAAAGACACGCGTGTTCAGGCCTGCAGGGTCCCCTTCCAGCTCAGTTCTCTGATGTGGGCCAAGGAGGAATGAAATGTAATAGAAAGAGTGACGGCCCCACCGGTGTGGCTCAGTGGTTGAACGTTGACCTATGAACCAGGAGGTCACGGTTCGATTCCCGGTCAAGGGCACATGCCCGGGTTGTGGGCTCCATCCCCAGTAGGGGGCGTGCAGGAGGCAGCCGATCCATGATTCTCTCTCATCATGGATGTTTCTCTCTCTTTCTCCCCCTTCCTTCCTCTGTGAAATCAATAAAAATACATATTTTAAAAAACATATATGAAAAAAAGAGAGTTGGATGTGCCATCTGGGGACACCACGCTCTAAAGTGACGCTTCAACCAGCCTGTGTGGATAGCAAATGCCTTGTAACTGGAAAGCCAGCTGGTCTACCTTCGGTGGGAGGGCCGGCTGGTCTACCCCAGCTCCTCCTTGTCCTCCTCCTCCTCCTCCTCCACCTGCTTCTCCTCCTCTTCTTCCTCCTTCCTCCTCTTCCTCTTCCTCCTCCTCAAATGCCTTATAACTGGAAAGCCAGCTGGTCTACCTTCAGTTGGAGGGCCAGCTGGTCCACCTGCAGCTAGTGGGGTGGCCAGCTGGTCTACCCCAGCTCCTCCTTGTCCTCCTCCTCCTCCTCCTCCACCTGCTTCTCCTCCTCCTCTTCCTCCTCCTCCTCCTCCTCCTCCTCCTCCTCCTCCTCCTCCTCCTCCTCCTCCTTTTCAAATGCCTTATAACTGGAAAGCCAGCTGGTCTACCTTCAGTTGGAGGGCCAGCTGG
>NC_137784.1:725471-755471 GCF_963455305.1 Plecotus auritus | reverse complement strand
AAATACATTTAAATAAAAAATAAAAATAAGAGGGAGAGATCAACAAAAGGACTTGTAAGCATGCATATAAGCCTAACCAATGGACACAGACACCAGGGGGGGTGAGGACATGAGTGGGGGGGGGCGGGGGGTGCAATGGGGGGATAAGGACACGTATGTAATACCTTAATCAATAAAGAAAAAAGAAAAAATAAATAATAATAATAATAAATAAAAATAAAGAATTTGGAAAATAAAAACATTAAAAATTAAATCAATATATATATTTTAAAAATTATAAATAGCCCAGCTGGTGTGGCTCCGTGGTTGAGCATCGACCTAGGAATCAGGAGGTCAGGGTTCGATTCCCGGTCAAGGGCACATGCCCGGTTGCGGGCTCGATCCCCAGTGGGGGGCGTGCAGGAGGCAGCCGATCCATGATTCTCTCTCCTCATGGATGTTTCTCTCTCTCTCTCTCTCCCTCTCCCTTCCTCTCTGACATCCATGAAAATGTATTAAAAAAAATAAAATAAAATAAATGGAAAATTGTAAATAAATAAAATAAAAACCACATTCTGAGATGGGGGGGGGGGCGGTCTATGGGTACCCAGCAACCCCCAAGAAGGGCTCCCCGTGCCCCAACGGCCAGGCATCTGCCCGGAGGCTTCCTAACGTTCCAGAACATTGGGGTCACCCCCAAAGGAGACCCCCCCCCACCCATGAAGCAGCTCCTCCCCCTCCCCCAACCCCTCCCCCACCCAACCCCTCCCCCAACCCCTCCCCCACCCAGGGCATCCGAGAGCACCCCATGGGACCTTATTCCGAGCCTCCTACCTGGGACACCATGAACCCCTGTGAGTACTGGTCCAGGAGACCCAGGATGGGGTGCCCCTCGGGCGAGGTCATTTCCTTCTGGCTTTGGGGGTCCCCCCAGTGGTCCAGGCTGCAGGGGGTGGGGGGAGGGGGCTGTTAGCAAGAGGGTCGTGACGGGAAAAGTCCCAGGAGGCGGGGGTGGGGGGGCCTGGCCGGTGTTGCTCAGTGGTTAGAGCGCCGGCCCGCGCACGGAAAGGTCGCGGGGTGGATTCCGGGTCGAGGGCACCTACCTGGGTTGCACGTTGGCTCCCCGCTGTCCCGGGATCCGGGTGTCTGCCGGGTGCCACTGGTGGATGCGTCTCTCTCTCTCTCTCGTTGGTGTTTCTCTCTCTTTTTCTCTCTCTCTCTCTCTCTCATCCCTCCCTCTCTCTCGGGGCACGGGGTGGGGGGGAGGCAATGGAAAAAAATATCCTCCAATGGGGATTAACCACAAAGAGAATAATCGCATGAGCTTTATCCAAGGGATGACACGGCTTGTACGTTCCCGCTGGCTTTCAGCTCAGGCCTGCTGGCCCTCAGGCAGGGGTGGGCAAACTTTTGGACTCGAGGGCCACCATGGGTTCTTGAACTGGACCGGAGGGCCGGAACAAAAGCATGGATGGAGTGTTTGTGTGAACTAATATAAATTCAAAGTAAAGGAGCGGAGGGGAGAGCAAGAGAACCGGATAGAACAGCCGGATCCGGCCCGCGGGCCGTAGTTTGCCCACGGCTGCCCTAAGGTATCCAGGCCGCTACCATAATTTATTACGTAACTGTCCAAGTTTATGAGTTTCAGGTTTAAATTAAGTTTTATTTTTTTTAAAAAATGATCTGTGTACATTTTTTTTCTTGCAGGCATTTTGTTGCTATGGGATTTGGACATAAAAATTCATTGTTTATTGCCGAAACCGGTTTGGCTCAGTGGATAGAGCGTCGGCTTGCAGACTGAAGGGTCCCGGGTTCGATTCCGGTCAAGGGCATGTACCTTGGTTGCGGGCACATCCCCAGTGGGAGGTGTGCAGGAGGCAGCTGATGGATGTTTCTCTCTCATCGATGTTTCTAGCTCTCTATCCCTCTCTCCCTTCCTCTCTCTGTAAAATATCAATAAAATATATTTTTTTTAAAAAAATTCATTGTTTATTAAAAAAAAAAAGCTGATGCTTTTAATTTCCTCAATTTAAGTAAACGCTGATGGTCATACAGAAAAAATAAAAATAAAAATAAATGATCTGTGGCTATTTATCCTCTTATTTATTTAAGACTAGTGGCCCGGTGCATGGAATTTGTACACGTTAAAAGGGGATTAATTAGAGGAAATTATTTAATATTGCTAATGGCCCTTTCTCTATAATGGAAGTGTCAGAGATGAAAGAAAATTAGTAAAATGTATAAGAAAACCTTCCTCCTGTCAGAGTCTGGGGCACACCACGGGACCCAGAGTCAAGTCCCCGCCCACCCACGTGCACCTCAAAATCGCGTGAGACCCAGACCTGGCCGCCCCCTCCCCATTGGGGTAGATCCAGACCCGGCCAGTCCCACCCTGGTCAAGCCCCGCCGGGCAGGGGGGCGTAGCCTCAGGTCCCTGCTGATTGCTTGTTAAGGCTCCTGATGGGAACTTGGCCTCAGCTGTGGGTGCAGCCATCTTTGTGATGGAGTGATGGTCAATTAGCATATTCCCTCTGTATTAGATAGGATATTTTTATTGATGTCAGAGAGGAAGGAAGAGAGAGAAAGATAGGAAACATCCATGATGAGAGAGAATCATGGATCAGCTGCCTCCTGCACGACCCCTACTGGGGATGGAGCCTGCAACCTGGGCATGTGCCCTTGACCGGGAATCGAACCCGGGACCCTTCCATCCACAGGCCGACGCTCTATCCACTGAGCCAAACCGGCTAGGGCTAGATTTTTAAAAAAAAAAAGAAAAGAAAAATTAAAGGGGACTACATCCATCCAACTGAAACATTTGGGCCCAGTAAAGATAGCCATTCACAAATCAAAACAAAAGAAAAACAAAAAAATCAGCTAATAAATGACAGAAGGTATTTGCCAGTGATTCCTGGGTCGGGGGTTAATAGGCAAGATACATAAGGAATTCATACAACACAAAAAACAACCGTCAGTTCCAGTAAAAATGGGCAAAGCACCTCAATACACATTTCTCCGAAGAGAACGTACAGATGGGCTAATAGACAACCCCCCCCATAAGAAAAAATACTTTGACAAAATTCAGTATCTATTTAAACTAAGACCTCGTCACAAAGCAGACAGAGAGGGAACTTACCTCATCATCATAAAGGTTACAAAGAAAAGGTTAATATTATTTTAATCAATTGATTCATTTATGTTTAATCTATTTTTATCGATTTGTTATTTTAATCTATTTTCTTTCTCACATTATTTTAACTTTATTTTTAAATTTCTCTATGTACTTTTATTTATTTCTATTTAATTATTTTGGCTAATTTATTTTAATCTATTTTTATTTTAAAATTTATTTTGAAAGTATGTCTATGTACATTTATTATTTATTTTTAAATTTTATTTTTAATTAACTGACTCCATTATTTTTATTTATTTTTTAATTTTTTAAAAAAATATATATATTTTATTGATTTTTTACAGAGAGGAAGGGAGAGGGTTAGTTAGAAACATGGATGAGAGAGAAACATCCATCAGCTGCCTCCTGCACACCCCCTACTGGGGACGTGCCCGCAACCAAGGTACATGCCCTTGACCGGAATTGGACCCGGGACCTTTCAGTCCGCAGGCCGACACTATATCCACTTAGCCAAACCGGTTTCAGTTAATTTATTTATTTTAATCTATTTTTATTTTAAAATTTATTTTTAAAATATGTCTATGTACATTTATTATTTTTAAATTTTATTTTTAATTAACTGACTCCATTATTTTTAAATTTTAATGATTGATTTAAATATTTTTTTATGTATTCAATTATTTTTAAAAATTTATTTTCTAAATTTAATTTCATCCCATTCGGGAAATGTGTAAGCCACCCTTTTATCCTCACCTCTGATCTGAATATCCCTATGTACATGGAGTGGCCAGATGATGATGATCTCTGAACGCATAATCATCTGGCCACTCAGTATATATATATATACATATATATATATATATATATATGTTAGAGGCCCGGTGCATGAATTCGTGCATGGGTGGGGTCCGGCCAGCCTGGCCAGGGGGAGGGGACATGGGCGGTTGGCCGGCCTGCCTGCTGGTCGAACTCCTGGTCGAGGGGACCATGTGCATATTCGCCTTTTATTCTATAGGACAGACACGGAGTGGCCAGATGATGATGCGTTCAGAGATCATGATCTGGCCACTCAGTGTGTGTGATGAATATTAGAGGCCTGGTGCATGAATTCGAGCATGGGTGGGGGTCTGGCCAGCCTGGCCAGGGGGAGGGGACATAGGCGGTTGGCCGGCCTGCCTGCTGGTCGAACTCCTGGTCGAGGGGACCATGTGCATATTCGCCTTTTATTCTATAGGATAGACACGGAGTGGCCAGATGACGATGCGTTCAGAGATCATCCTCATCTGGCCACTCGGTCTATTTCCCAATGCCCCACGGCGGCCACCATCCACTGTTTGGGTTTCTTGTTCAGCTCCCCCCATCATCCATTTGGGGGCTCTGGACCACGTAGACGTAATGCCAATAGGTCCCAACACACCCCACGGTCATGTCCCCACGACTCTACATACAACCCGACTTAAGTGTTAATTTTCAGAATGCCCTTCCCTCTGGTGGACTTTAAAACCCGTGTGTCAAGTTCTGTCGATGCTCCCTGCCGTTTTGAGTGAAATGACCTTGAACGACCTGGGCTGTGTGACTCCAGGGATGGCCACCTACGAACCAGGAGGTCACCGTTCGATTCCCAGTCAGGGCGGGTGCTAGGGTGGCGAGCTCGATCCCCAGTCGGGGGCATGCAGGAGGCAGCCGATCCATGATTCTCTCTCATCATGGATGTTTCTCTCTCTCTCTCTCCCCATCTCCCTTCCTCTCTGACATCAATAAAAATACATTAAAAAAATAAGAAGAAAAAAAAAAGAGGATTTTGGGATCGTCTTATGGACCGGCCACCCCGATCGATTCGCATTTGCTTAATGAAACTGTAAGCTGCCTTTCTGAAGTCGGCCAAATCCCCCCGGGCTGCGGGAGACCCATGAAATCTCCCATGAAGGCGATGACGCTGCTAATGAGATGGAGTGTGAGACGGGCGGGGACATACTCCTTCAAGACGGGACCGGAGGCGTGAAAATCCAGGTCGGGGGCCTGGAGTCCCCCCTCCCCAGGCAGCGTCTCCAAGACAAAGAGAAAGGAAGAGGCCTTCGTGATGGATGAGAATCCACGGGTTTTTCAAACGCAAAGAACGTATGCGGACGAGAGTTCTTTAAAAACTAACCTAGGCCGAAACCGGTGTGGCTCAGTGGATAGAGCGTCGGCCTGCGGACGGAGGGGTCCCGGGTTCGATTCCGGTCAAGGGCATGGACCTTGGTGGCGGGCACATCCCCAGTGGGAGGTGTGCAGGAGGCAGCTGATGGATGTTTCTCTCTCATGGATGTTTCTAACTCTCTATCCCTCTCCCTTCCTCTCTATAAAAAAATCAATAAAATATATTAAAAAAAAAAAAAAAAAAAAACAAACCTAGCCCGGCCGGCATGGCTCTGTGGTTGAGCGTGGACCTGTGGACCAGGAGGTCACGGTTCGATTCCCGGTCAAGGGCACGTGCCAGGGCTGCGGGCTCGAGTCCCAGTAGGGGGCGTGCAGGAGGCAGCTGGTCCATGATTGTCCTTCATCACTGATGTTTCTCTCTGTCTCTCTCTCCCCTTTCTTTTCTCTGAAATCAATCTATAATAATAAAAGCATAATATGCTAATTAGCTGAACGACCTTCCAGACGTCATTCCAGATGTCCCTCCGGACGAAGCCACGGCGGCAGGGACCGAGGCAGAGGCGGTTAAGGGCGATCAGGCAGGAAAGCATAGTGGTTAGGGGTGATCAGGCAGGAAAGCATAGTGGTTAGGAGTGATCAGGCAGGAAAGCATAGTGGTTAGGGGCAATCAGCCAGGCAGGCAGGCAGAGTAGTTAGGGGCAATCAGACAGGCAGGCACACAGTTAGGAGCGATCAGGCAGGAAAGCATAGTGGTTAGGGGCGACCAGGCAGGAAAGCATAGTGGTTAGGGGCATTCAGGCAGGAAAGCATAGTGGTTAGGGGCGATCAGGCAGGAAGGCAGAGACCGTTAGGGGCAATCAGGCAGGCAGGCAGGCAGAGTAGTTAGGGGCGATCAGGCAGGCAGGCAAGCGGTTAGGGGCGATCAGGCAGGAAAGCATAGTGGTTAGGGGCGATCAGGCAGGAAAGCACAGTGGTTAGGGGCGATCAGGCAGGAAAGCATAGTGGTTAGGGGTGATCAGGCAGGAAAGCATAGTGGTTAGGGGCGATCAGGCAGGAAAGCATAGTGGTTAGGGGCGATCAGGCAGGAAAGCATAGTGGTTAGGGGCGATCAGGCAGGAAAGCATAGTGGTTAGGGGTGATCAGGCAGGAAAGCATAGTGGTTAGGGGCGATCAGGCAGGAAGGCAGAGACCGTTAGGGGCGGTCAGCCAGGCAGGCAAGCGGTTAGGGGCGATCAGGCAGGAAGGCAGAGACCGTTAGGGGCAATCAGGCAGGAAAGCATAGTGGTTAGGGGCGATCAGGCAGGCAGGCAGAGTAGTTAGGGGCGATCAGGCAGGCAGGCAAGCGGTTAGGGGCGATCAGGCAGGAAAGCATAGTGGTTAGGGGCGATCAGGCAGGAAAGCACAGTGGTTAGGGGCGATCAGGCAGGAAAGCATAGTGGTTAGGGGCGATCAGGCAGGAAAGCATAGTGGTTAGGGGCGATCAGGCAGGAAAGCATAGTGGTTAGGGGTGATCAGGCAGGAAAGCATAGTGGTTAGGGGCATTCAGGCAGGAATTCCTGGCAGAGGCGGTTAGGGGCGATCAGGCAGGCAGGCAGGCCAACGGTAAGGAACCTGCCTTCCCGGATTGTGAGAGGGATGTCCGACTGCCGGTTTAGGCCTTATCCCTGTGGGCCTAAACTGGCAGTCGGACATCCCCCGAGGGGTCCTGGATCACAAGAGGGTGCAGGCTGGGCTGAGAGGCCCCCCCCCTGCCCCCGCAGAGCACCAGGCCTCTAGTGTAAATATTTGGGGTGGGGGGGTGGGGGGAAGGCACCCCAGAGAATTAGTGTTTCTAGGAAAAGTGATTTCTATCCGTTTCAGACACTGAACTGGGCTCACCTCAAAGAACTCCCAACAAAGCAAGCAAAACCGCACTTCACTGGAAAAGGATTTTATTTCACCATAAAAATGCAAACCCTCTCTCCAAACTCAAACGGTACAGCCATGTCCAAGGATTTGCGCGCTTCCGCTGGAGAAGCCAACGATTATAAAAGTGTAACAAGTTGGCGGCCTCAAGTCTGTGCGAAACGTTTCCGAGTAAAAATAATTTAGCAAAAACGGCTGCTTTAAAAAAAAAACAAAAACACGCGAACCTTGACCGGGAGCCCACGCCTGTGACCCACAACCTCTCCCACGCTTTTCCTGGAACCGCTGGGAAGTGAACGCTGCTCAGCTGGGGAGGCGGGGCCAGCCCACGGCCGGGGGCGGCTGAGTCTGGGCGGAGCTGGACTCCCCGTGTCTGCAGCGACTGGGGCCGGAGTCACCGGCTCGCCCGCTGTCCCAGCCGCGGCGCTGCCCGGTGAGAAAACGACGGAAAGAAGAGCAGAAGCCAGCGGGGCGAGGCTTTCTCTCTCCGCCCGGGCTGTGGCATCCCGCCGTGACCTCTCACCCCAGCCCTGCCCGGGCGGGTGGGGGTCAGGGCCGTGCTGGGAGGCTGCCCGCCCGTGGGGTCCGCGTGGCTCGCACCGTCCCTGCAGGCGGAGGCCCGGCCAGGGGGGAGCTGTCCGTCAAATCTTCAGGGAACTAAGGGTGACGGGCCTCTCGCGGGTGAAGGGGCTCCGGGCGCCGTCCTCGTCCTCCGAGGCAGCAGGAGCAGCGGGAGGCTCTGTGGGTCCCGCTCTTCCCAGACGGACGGACGGGGCAGGCCACGCCCGGCATTACCTGTCCCAGGTGCCGCGGTGCTGGCCGGGGGACCTGGGGGAGCCCGAGCGGGACCTCTGGCTGTGGCGGTGGCGGCTGCGCTTGCGGCCCGAGCTCCCCCTGCGGTCGCGGCTCCTCTCGCGGTGGCCGGGGCGGTCCTTGCTGTGGGACTTGCGCGGGCGCGCGTGGGCGGGGCTGGCGCTGCGCCGGTGCGGGCTGCCGTCCTGGTGCGAGCGCTTCTTGTGGGACCTGCGCTCCTTGCGCGGCCGCCCGTCCTCCCGGCTGCCCGCCCGCCGCGACCCGCTGCGCTCCTCCCGGGCGCGCCTGTCCTCGCCGCCCGCGTCCCCGCGGGCCCGGCCCTCGCCCGCGCTGGGCTCGCGGTTGCACTTGTCCAGCTCCGACAGCGCGTCCTTGCGGGGCGCGCCCTGCTCGCAGGCGGGGGGCACGCCCTTGGGCTGCTGGTTGTTGTCGGGGATGCAGGAGAGCACGGCCGCGCACCGCTTCTCCGGGGAGGCGCGGTCGGGGGCGGCCGGGCGCGAGGGCTGCTGGTCCCGGCACGGGGCGTCCTCGGCCGCGTTGCCGTTCACGCTCCTGGGCGGGGCCTCCGCCTCCGGCCGCCGCGGGCCCTCCTTCGGGGCGCCGGGGAGCAGCTGGGCGGCGCTCACGCAGCCGGCCGACACGGTCTGCAGGATGTCCAGCATGGGCTGCAGCAGGTCGGCGGGCGCCACGCCCAGCTCGTCCGGCGCCTGCGGGTCGTCCACCTTCCGGCTCAGCAGGATGCTCAGCAGGCGCTGGCGCAGCTGCCGCTCCTTGCGCTGCAGGCCCAGCGCGCGCTCCTTCTCCTCCTCCACGCGCCGCAGCTCCGCCTCCTGCAGCCGCCGCCGCTCCTCCAGCTGCTGCCGCCGCAGGTCCTCCTCCCGCTGCTCCTGCTCCTGCAGCTTCGCCGCCTGCGGGGAGAGGGGCACCTCAGCGGGGCCCGGACCCGCCCCACGCGCGGGGCGGCGCCGGGCTCGCAGACCCCCGAGGCCTGGGGTGCCGGACGCGACACCCGTCCCCGCCACACCCGGCGGTCATGCGTCCGCCCGGGCGAGCTGCACACCCCACGGCAAAGCTGCTCGGCACAGCCCCGGGCAGGCGTCTCGGGGCGGCCCAGGCCCCCGCGTGCTCGCCACCACCGGGAGCTGGTGCCGCAGACACAGGCCGCCCAGGCCGCGGTCGCGCCGGGCCTGGCTGGGTCCGTGTCTTCAATATTCACCATGAAATAAGACCTGAGCTGCCACAGCCTCAGCGCGCCTGCCTTGTCCTTCCCGGGGCCTTATCAACACTGTAGACAGACAACAGGTTAGGGGGTCGCCCGTGCCAGCGGCTGCCTGGGCTCGTCTGCGTCCGCGGCCGGCCCAGCTCCGGAGGGACGGGCCTCTGGGAGGCGCGGAGGCTCTGGGCCTGAGGCTCACCCTCTCTGACGGGAGCTCTGGAGGAGGGACGGGCGTGCGTTCCCTGGGCACCAGGCTCAGGCCTCGTCCCGGCCGGGGCTGCTGACCGGAGGGGTCAGGGCGAGGCCAGGTGGCCGGACAGGCCTGGGTGCTGTGTCCCCGGCAGCACAGCTCCGGGGCCGGGTGACGGCGCGCCCTCCCGGCTCCGTCCCGGCCTCCCTGTGACCCTAGCTCTGGCCACCCCGGGCCGCCTGGCCACACCGGCCTAAACGTGGGAGACACGCTCGGAGCTCCTCAGCTGCTAAGGCTGGAACGGACAAGGCAGGAACCCACACAGCGGGGGGGGGGCACCCACTGTGGGAACCTATTCCTCCTGCCTGGGGCCCAGACTCGGGGGGGGGGGTGGGGGTGGCCCAGGCGGCGTGCACCCCAGGAGGCGCCCTGCGAGGGACGCCGGGCGGGTACCTTGGCGCGGCCCAGCAGCTCGGTGAGCAGCCGGAGGGACTGCAGGTTGCGCTGGGCCAGCAGCAGCCGCCGCTCCTCCAGCCGGACCTTCTCCTGCAGCTGCCTCTGCTCCTCTGCCTGCAGCTTCTCCAGCTTCTTCTGGCTGCGGCGCAGCTCGCGGTCCCGCTGCCTCTGCTCCCGCCGCCGCAGCTTCTCCTCCCGCTTCCGCTCCCGCTCCATCTCCTCCAGCTCCTTCTGCTTCCTGGGGGGGGGGGGAGGGGGGGACACGCAGGCTGTGGGGCGGGGCCGGGGCAGGTGGACGCTCGGCTCTGGCCCGGGGCTGCTTGAGGCAGGTGCCTGGCTGCGGGCTCCACCCCTGACCAGGTAGGCGGCCCATGGAGGCCTCCCTCCCCCCCCTCCCTCCACGCTCCCTGAAACCCACGGAAATGGCCTCGGGAGGATTCACAAAACAGGAAAGCCAGCGGGAAGGCGAGCTCGGGAGGCTCAGGCGATTCACCGGGTCAGCTCTTCACCCCAATCGCTCGCCGCGCCGCCCAGGGACCCGGGAGGCAGCGCACACACGGGGAGGGCTCGGTCGTCCCCCCAGGAACAGTCCATCTTGCTCCGTGTGACCCCAACCCGAAGTGCTGCAGGGGGAGCCGTGGGCTGACACCATGAAGGTGTCGGCTGAAGAAGACACACCTGTGCGGCGGGGGGGGGAGCCCCAACAGGCAGGGCACAGGCACAGGCTCCCACCTGGAAAGGAAGGTCCCCTAAAATGCCAGAGCAGTCCCCGGGGGACACAGCCCCCACCCCGGGCTCCCCGGGGGACACAGCCCCCATCCCAGGCTCCCCGGGGACACAGCCCCCATCCCGGGCTCCCCGGGGGACACAGCCCCCACCCCGGGCTCCCCGGGGGACACAGCCCCCATCCCGGGCTCCCCGGGGGACACAGCCCCCATCCCGGGCTCCCCGGGGGACACAGCCCCCATCCCGGGCTCCCCGGGGGACACAGCCCCCATCCCGGGCTCCCCGGGGACACAGCCCCCACCCCGGGCTCCCCGGGGGACACAGCCCCCACCCCGGGCTCCCCGGGGGACACAGCCCCCACCCCGGGCTCCCCGGGGACACAGCCCCCACCCCGGGCTCCCCGGGGGACACAGCCCCCACCCCGGGCTCCCCGGGGGACACAGCCCCCATCCCGGGCTCCCCGGGGGACACAGCCCCCATCCCGGGCTCCCCGGGGGACACAGCCCCCATCCCGGGCTCCCCGGGGACACAGCCCCCATCCCGGGCTCCCCGGGGGACACAGCCCCCACCCCGGGCTCCCCGGGGGACACAGCCCCCACCCCGGGCTCTCAAAGGCTGCGTGGCACCCAGGAACTGCAGGTGGAGAGAAGGAATGAAACCCCGCCGTGCACAGCTGCAAGGAACATTCCAGAAGCCTTCCAGCAGGGGAAATAGCGAGCGCACAGGAACACGCACCACAATGACGGAAAGCCGGGGATGCTCACTGGGAGGTGGGGGGGTAGGGGGGGTGCCCTGAGTGCGGCACCAGGAGAACCCGTGTCTCAGGGAAATCCCGGGGGGCTACCTGGAGGTGGCGACCTGCGTTTGAAATAAACCGGCTGCCACACGAGCAGTCCCAACCACGCTCTGGGCGGAGGGGATGGATCCCTCACACGAGCACCCGAGGCAGCCGCACTGCCCGCGACCCGGGAAGGTGGGCCCGCAGCGCGTCTACACAGCACCGCCTCGCTCCTCGGCTGCGAGACTGTCACACAGGCGGGGGCACGGTGACAAGACGGAGGTGCTCCCGGCGGACCGGGCCCAGGGAGCCCGAGAGCTGCCTTGCGGGGCCCAGCACAGGGCGAGGATGGGGGGCCAACCCCTGAGGACCGGGAGGAGCCGGGCAGAGGGGGCCGCGCACAGGTGCCCTCACACGCAGGGCCCACAGGTGGGGAGCAGGGACACCCACCAGGGCTGTGTGAGGCGGCGCAACCACCTGGCCTGACCCCGCCGAGGCGTGGGGGGGGGTCAACGCCTGACCCCACCGAGCCGACACGTGGACCCTGTGCACGGCCCCCAGCGCCGGTATGAGCGCCGATATGCGTGTCCCGGCGGCCCCGGCGGGAGAAAGGCCCGCCCCTGCCCCATCACAGACCGCGGCCCAGGCCTGTCCGCCCGCAACAGCTGCAGGTGCCCCCTGTTCCCATTAAGCCGCACCACCCACACCTGGGACGCGGGCAGACACGGGCCCTGGGCTCGCCGAGACAGGACAGGGTCATCCTGGCCGGGCCACAGCCCTGCACCCGACCTGAGCACCCCTCCCCCCACTCCCCTCCTGCCTCCACGCCGGCCCCCCTCCCCCATCCCCTCCCGGCCCCTCCTCCCCCGGCAGGAAGCACAGGCCCGTTTCCCGCCCGCAGGGCCCAGCAGTGCTGGGGCCTGAACCCCCTGTCCTCACCCCCCCCCCCACCCCAGTCCGCATCTGTCCCCAAGGCCCCGGAGCAGCTTGCCAAGATGCCGGGCCACAGCCCTGGCCGGTGTGGCTCAGTGGATAGAGCGTCGGCCTGCGGACGGAAGGGTCCCGGGTTCGATTCCGGTCAAGGGCTTGTACCTTAGTTGCAGGCACATCCCCTCGGGCTTCCCCGCCGAGCCCCCGAGCTGGCGCTCTACCCAGTGAGCACCCCCCACCAGGGACGGGGCAGAGCACCCAGGCACCGGCTCTGGGTGCGATGGCCGGGCTCACGGCTCAGAAGGGACGGCTCAGGGCCTCCCCTAACTGACCCCACCGCCTCCCTTCCCCTCCCCCGCTGCCCGCCTGCCCGCTCGGCCCTCCAGACCACGGCCCCCCAGACCACGGTGTGGGGCTCGCTCAAGGACAAAGGCTGGGTCTGCACCCACAACCTGGACGGGGGCTCCATGGAGACCAGCTGACAGGCTGGTCAGGAAGGACTCCCCAATTCCACCCCCAACCTCTTCCCGGGCCTGAGACAGAACCGCACACACGCCACACGCTCCCCCCGACGCCAGCGGCAGGGGTGGAAGGTGCAGGACGTCTCTGCTTCCCCAGAACCGAGGGACAGCGTGGGCCACGGAGTTTGTGTAGCAGCCTCGCCCACACACAGGGGCACACGGGGCCCGGGCGGGAGGGCGGGGCGGGTCCTCTCACCTGAACCCCATTCGTACTGAGACCCGGCCACGCCCTCCCTCAGGTCTCTCCCCCGAGCAGTTACCCGGCTTCACCTCACGGGGACGCCCACAGCCAGGACACGCCTCCGGCTCCGGCGGGACACACAGAGGCCTGTGAGTGACACGCTTGGAGGGCAGGCCGGTCACGGGACCCACACGGACCTGACACCGTGGGCCTGAGTTTTGGGGAGGACCAGGCGCGCACACCTTGTATGGAGTCCCCCGCAGCCGTGTATGCGAGCACACGGATGCCCACCTGCACGCAGATGCACACACACGGCAGAGGCACGTACATGCGTGCGCCCAGCCTACCTCTCCTCCGCCCGCTGCCGCTCCTCGGCCTCCTTCTCCCGCCGCTTCTGCTCCTCCCGCTGCTGCTCCAGCTCCTGCAGCTTCTGCCGCTCCAGCTGCCGCTTCTTGATGGAGGCGTCGCTCAGGTGTTTGGTGGAGTCAAAGGAGACCTTCGGGGCGAACAGGTGAACAGGCGTCAGGTGGAGGCGGCAGCCCCGTGCTCAGGTGAGGGGCGTGGCCTGCAGGCAGGTGCGCCCACCCCTTCCACAACCAGAGCCACGGGTGCTCGCCACGCGGGAGCCAGCCGACCCGGGACCTGGGCCGGAACCGCCGTGTCTGGCTCCAGATGGAGCCCCAACCCCGTGAAGTCCCGTCAATGGGGGAGGACGAACTCGCCCTGAGACGGTCACCTGCCTTCGCCCCACACTAAGCATCAGAGGCTGCCCCTGGCCCAGCGGGCGGGGCTCAGGGGTTGAGCATCGTCCAAAAGGTGGCGGGTTCGATCCCCAGGGTGGGGCGTGCCGAGGCAGCCGATCCATGGTTCTCTCTCATGGATGTTCCTCTCTCCCTCCCTCTCCCTTCCTCTCTGAATTCGATACTTTTTAAAAAGTTGCTCCTTTTACGAGACAACTTTCTGCTTCTGCCCCCAGGGGCCCCCCACCCCACTGCCCATGCCCAGAACCCGCCCACCCCGGGCCTGTGCCCATGGTATTGGGGTGCAGGCTACGGGAGATTCTGCCCCAGACCCTGCACGGCCAGGGCGCAGCCAGGCCGGGCGGAGGCCCCGCTCACCTTGATGTTGCAGGCCACGGCCTTGCCGTCCTCGCCCTTGTACATGAGCTTCATGCCGCGCAGGGCGCTCATGGCCTGGATGAAGCCGGCGTACTCGCAGTACTGCACGTAGGCCTCGAAGTTCAGGTGGCCCCCGAAGCTGAAGGTGTGGAAGTTGCGGCCTGTCATCTCCTCCCGGTAGGGGTCCAGCATGGGGATGTCCACGTTGCGGATCTCCCCGAACTTCTCGAACACGCGGACCAGCACGTCCTCGCTGGGCCTCTCGGAGCCCGCCTCCCTCCGCGCGAACCACTTGCAGGGCAGCCCCTCCAGGTGGATGGTGTCCGGCCGCTCGCCGGGCAGGGTCTCGTTCATGTCCTTGGCGTCGCGGAAGAAGGAGTCCCAGTCGTGGCGCGTGGGGAAGTCGATCTTGAACTCGGCGGCGCGCACCTTGAGGATGTCGGAGAAGCCGCTGAGCTTGATGGTCTTGCCGTCCAGGCAGGCCAGGAAGGCCTTGACCATGCTGCGGTTCTCCACCTCGCCCTCGAACCGGATGAAGTCCATGGTGCTCTTGGAGATGCGCAGCGTGGAGAACTGGTGGTGCACCATGCCCTTGAGCCGCTCCATCACCTCCCAGTTGGAGATGGACTTGCCCGGCTGCTTGAGCTGCGGCAGGGCCACGCTGATGGTCATCTTGGTGATGGGCTTCAGGTAGAGGCCGTACGCCGGGCACAGCTCCACCGCCTCCGACGTGTCGTGCACGATGGTGGCCGCGGCCATAGCCTCCCGGGACCTGGGGCCTGAAACAGACAAGGAGGTCCGTTTCCTGGGTGTGTGTGTTTTTTAAATATATTTGTATTGATGTCAGAGAGGAAGGGAGAGGGAGAGAGAGACACATCAATGACGAGAGAGAATCACAGATCGGCTGCCTCCTGCACGCCCCCCGCTGGGGATCCAGCCTGCAACCCCGGCGTGTGCCCTTGACCGGGAACAGAACCCGGGACCCTTCAGTCCGCAGCTGACGCTCTATCCACTGAGCCACACGGGCTAGGGCCACGGCGGTCAGCTGCCGAGGCCAGGGAGGAGAACCAAGACCGGTCTCTAGCTTGTCCGAGGAAGGGGCGTGGGCCTCAGTAAGGGCCTCAGCGCCTGAGGCGGTTCTGGTCTGTGCTCCGTCGGGTTATGGGAAAAGGGCTGTTACTATGTTGGCTCTTGTTCATCCTCCTGGGAGGACGACCCTCCCACTGATTCCAGAGCGAAAGGAAAGGGAGGGCAGAGAGAAGCGTGAGAAACATCGATGTGAGAGGCACACCAGTCGGCTGCCCCCCGCACGCGCCGTTTGGTACTGAACCCGAGACCCTTGGGTTCGGGCCGATGCTCTACGCACTGAGCCACGCCAGCCAGGGCTGCTGAGAACCACAGCCCAGCGTCCGCGCCGACCTGGGCCCAGGACCCAGGACCCCGCAGCAGCTGTCCCCGCCCTCCGTGCAGCCGGGAGTGGGCAGAGACGCGAGAGCCGCCTCGCTCCCCGGCAGGTGCTGGACTCGCTGGAGAAGGGACTCGGCTCGGGCACCTGGGGGGGTGGGGGGGGGAGGAGCCGCCCGGGGTTGGCATCCGTGAAACAGACGTTTCGTGCTGATAAACCACCCCTCTGCCCGGGCCGGTTTGGCTCAGCAGATAAGAGCGGCAGCCAGAGCCGTGGACCGTGGACGGAAGGGTCCCGGGTTCTGTCCGGGTCAAGGGCATGTACCGTGGTTGCAGGCTTGATGCCCAGCCCTGGTCGGGTGCACACGGGGAGGCAACCCAGCGATGTCTCTCTCACATCGACGTCTCTCTCTCTGTCCCTCCCCCTCCCTTCCACTCTCTCTAAACATCAGCGGGAAAACATCCTCAGCTGAGGATTAACCCCAAACAAACAAAACACACACACAAAGCCCTGGCCGGTGTGGCTCAGTGGATAGAGTGTCAGCCTGTGGACAGAAGGGTCCCTCCAAGGTCAAGGGCACAGGCCCCGGTTGTGGGCTGGATCCCCAATGGGGGGCGTGCAGGAGGCAGCCGGTCCATGATTCTCCTCATGGATGTTCCTCTCCCTCTCCCTCCCTCCCTCCCTCTCTGAAATCAATAAAAATATTTAAAACAACAACAAATGAACAACAGAAACACACAACCTCTCTTGCCCAAGTTTCTGCTGAGGAGCCTGTTCGGCCCCCAGGGAGCCCCGGGGCCCTCCTCCTCCGCACCCCCCCCTCCTCCTCCTCCGCACCCCCTCCTCCTCCTCCGCACCCCCTCCTCCTCCTCCTCCGCACCCCCTCCTCCTCCTCCGCACCCCCTCCTCCTCCTCCTCCGCACCCCCTCCTCCTCCTCCTCCGCACCCCCTCCTCCTCCTCCTCCGCACCCCCCCTCCTCCTCCTCCGCACCCCCTCCTCCTCCTCCTCCTCCTCCTCCTCCGCACCCCATCGAGGCACCTTCCCTGCTGGTCGAGCTCCTGGGAAAGCCTGCGACCAGCGACCGGCGGCTTGGCTGCAGCGCCCACCCACGCGCACCCACACCGACCAGCTCGGAGGGACAGGCCCCGAGGCGCCAGCCCTGGGGCGCAGGTGGAGGGAGGGCGGGGCCCCAAAGTAGGGGAGTCCGAGCGGAGTGGGGGCTGCACCGGAGCTGAGAGACCCCTGGCCTCCCCACCAGACGCCCCCCAGGACCCGGCGCTTGGCACCAGCCTGTCCCCCAAGCAGCCCATGGCCCCGCCCCCAGCCCCTTGGCTGCCCCGGAACGCCAGGGCACCCCCAGACCCCGGGGTGCATCCCTGATCCCTCCACCACCCCCAGCAGCCTCCGGGGCAGCTCTGCCTCCCCAACTGCTCCCCTGCCATCCGGGTGCCCTAACCCCCCATAACCCCCAGGACCCTGCTTCTCCAGCCCTCGGGGGTCCTGGCCCCGCCTCCTTACAGCCACCGCAGCCCCTCGGTCTCCATGGCAACCCCCATCCCCCCAGCCTGGCCAGGTCAGCGCTGGTACCCCCAACCCCCACCCCTGACCCTCCAGAACCCCCCCCTTCCCCTCTGTAACCCCTGAACCCAGGCTCCCCAACTGCCCAGTATCCCCGGGTCCCCGAAGACCCTCAGCACCCCCCAACCCTCCCTAGACCCTCAGCACCCCCTAACCGCCCCCGACCCTCAGAACCTCCTAACGCCCCACGACCCTCAGAACCCCCTAACCCCCACGACCCTCAGAACCTCCTAACCCCCCCGACCCTCAGTACCCCCTAACCCCCCTAGATCCTCATACCCCCTAAACCCGCAGACACTCTGTACCCCCTAACCCTCCAGACCCCCCTAAACCCCCAAACCCTCAGAACCCCCTAACCCCCTAAACCTCAGTACCCCTTAAATCCCCGACCCTCAGTACCTCCAGCCCAAGACCCTAGTACCCCGGCCCCCCAAAACCCTAAGTACCCTCGGCCTTCCAGAACCCTCAGTATCCACGGAACCCCTATATCCCGGCCCCCCAGGGCTCTAAGTATCCCCGGGACCCCGGGCCTCAGTACCCCTAAACCCCCCAAGACCCTCAGTAGCCCCGGGCCCTCAGTACACCCGGCCCCCCAGAACCTCAGTATCCACGGCCCCCCTTTACCCCGGCCCCCCAAGACCCTCAGTACCCCGGACGCCAGTCATTCAGGCCCCCGACGGCCCGAGGACCCCTGTCACCCAAAGATCCAGAACCCACAACACCCACAGCCCTCGGAACCCCGGGACCCCCGAGGCCCCGCATCCCTGGGCCCGGCCCCCGACCCGCGGCCCGGTGATCCCTCGACCCCTCCCCTCCGGCCCCGCAACCCCCGGCCCGGCTCCCGACCCGGTGACCCCCCGCCCCCGCCCCTTCCGACCCCGCCGCCCCCGGCCCCCGATCCCCAACTCGGTGACCCCCCAACCCCCGCCCCTTCCGGCGCCCCGCAGCCCCGGCCCGGCCCCCGACCCCCGACCCGCGGCCAGGTGACCCCTCGACCCCTCCCCTCCGGCCCCGCCGCACCCGGCCCGGCCCCCGACCCCTGACCCGCAGCCCGGTGACCCCTCGACCCCTCCCCTCCGGCCCCGCCGCCCCCGGCCCGGGCCCCGACCCGCGGCCCGGTGACCCCTCGACCCCTCCCCTCCGGCCCCGCCACCCCCGGCCCGGCCCCCGACCCCCGACCCGCGGCCCGGTGACCCCCCGCCTCCGCCCCTTCCGGCGCCCCGCAGCCCCCGGCCCGGCCCCGCGGAGGAAGCGGGTGCGGGCGGCGCTCACCGGCGTGGGGCTCCGCCTGCGTCCCCTGTCGCCGCGCCCTGGACCCCGCTCGCCGCCGTCCGCCGACGACCCCGGCAAGCGCGGCCTCCCGCCCGGAGCCTCCACCGTCCGCCGGAAGTGCCCCCGACGGGACGCCGTTGCCCACCCCGGTGACGCACTTCCGCTTCCGGCGCCCGGGCCGGCGGCATCGGCCGCGCGGCGGCTCCTTGTTTCTCCTCCCGAGCCCGTCCCCGCCCCCGAAGGCGGGACTTCCGGCGAGGGCCGCGGGTGGGGGCGGGCCGGACCCGGCTCCGCACTGCGCGTGCGCGAACCCGCACCGCCCCCACCCGACTACCTGTGTCCCAATCTGGGCAGGTGGCTCACCTGCCGGCCAGGGTGGGCGCGCGTCCCCTTTAAGGTGCATAGAGATGGGGCCTAAATTACTGTGCTAATCACATATAATACAGCCATACACATTAATTATAAATTATTTATTATCTAATCATTCATTTATTATTATATTATGTATACATCCCAGAGAATAGACCTATGCAATTGAATATAAATATAAATATTTATTTATAAATGTTTGTTACTATACATCCTAGGTAACAGAGCTATGCCATTTAATTATAAATATTTAATTATGATTATTTATGACTATGTATCCTAGATAATGTAGCGATGCAACTTAATTAGGAATATCTAATTATAAATATTTATTACTATACATCCTAGAGAATAGAGCTATGCCATTTAATTATAAATATTTAATTATGAATATTTATGACTATGTACCCTAGATAATGTAGCGATGCAACTTAATTAGGAATACCTAATTATAAATACTTATTACTATACATCCTAGAGAATAGAGCCATACAATTTGGTGATAAATATTTCATGGTAAACATTTGTTATCTAATCATGCACGTATGAGTTCTTTCATTTATTCTGTTGGTTCCCTGATTAAACATTGTCGATAATAAGCAATAGAATTTACTTTAAAATTATTATCTACTCAAGCACTTATGAATTATTTAATTGCTTCATTTATTACCGTCTAGATTAGACACTTCCCTCCAGGTTGCATTATATTCTGATGTGATTGTATATAGGTATATATTCTGATGTGATTGTATATAGGTACATAATATTACATAAATATATGCTATTTTAAATGTTTCGTATTGTCATAGTCTATAAATTATATATATATATATATATACATATATATATATAATTTTTTTGTTAATCCTCACCCCAGGATATTTTTCCATTGCTATTTTAAAAGTTTTGTATTGTCATAGTCTACAAATTATATATATATATAATACATCCTAGGTAACAGGATGTATTATATATATAATTTGTATATATATAATTTTTTTTTTGTTAATCCTCACCCCAGGATATTTTCCCATTGCTATATTAAATGTTTGGTATTGTCATAGTCTATAAATTATATATATAATTTATATATATAAAATCTTTTTTTTTGTTAATCTTCACCCCAGGATATTTTTCCATTGATTTTCAGAGAGAGGGAAAGACAGAAAAACATCAATTTAAGAGCAACACATGGATTGGTTGCCTCCTGCATGAGCTCCGACTGGGGCCTGGGCTGGGGAGGAGCCTGCAACTGGGATATGAGTCCCTGACCGGAATCGAACCCATGACCCTTCAGTCCACAGGCCGATGCTCTCTATCCACTGAGCCAAACCGGCTGGGCTGTTTATTACGTCTTGGTTGTCTGTCTTAGACACTTTCCCTCCACATGACATTATATTGTTACTAGAGGCCCGGTGCATGAAATGTGTGCATGGGTGGGGTCCCAAGGCCTGGCTGGTGATCAGGGGCAATCGGGGCTTTCCTTCATTTTTGCGCCGCCCCCTGGTGGTCAGCGCATGTCATAGCAAGCGATCGCATTCCCCGTCTCCCAAACTCCCAAGGGGACAATTGGCATATTAGGCTTTTATTATATAGGAGAGCGATATCCTTATAGAATATCTATCTATCTAAAAAGGCTAATATGCAAAGTGTCCCCTGGGGAGTTCGAACAGGAGACCCAGAGTGCGACCACGTGCTATGACGTGTGCTGACCACCAGGGGGCGGTGCAAAATGAAGGGAGGCCCTAGCCCAGGGGTCTTCAAACTTTTTATTTTTTTTTAATATATTTTATTGATTTTTTACAGAGAGGAAGGGAGAGGGATAGAGAGTTAGAAACCTTGATGAGAGAGAAACATCCATCAGCTGCCTCCTGCACACCTCCTACTGGGGATGTGCCCGCAACCAAGGTACATGCCCTTGACCGGGATCGAACCCGGGACTCTTCCGTCCGCAGGCCGACGCTCTATCCACTGAGCCAAACCGGTTTCGGCAGGTCCTCAAACTTTTTAAACAGGGGGCCAGTTCACTGTCCCTCAGACGTTGGAGGGCCGGACTATTGTTTAAAAAAAAAACAACTATGAACGAATTCCTATGCGCACTGCGGGCCCGGGATGCATCGGCTGCTGAGCAGGACAGGCAGCGGCCCCCGGCGGGCCGGATCCATGTCCTCAGCGGGCCGCAGGTGGCCCGTGGGCCGTAATTTGAGGACGCCTGCCCTAGCCAGCCTAGGTACCCAACCCTTGCACGAATTTCATGCACTGGGCCTCTAGTATGTGTGTGTGTGTGTGTGTGTGTGTGTGTGTGTCTGTGTGTCTGTGTGTGTGTGTGTGTGTGTGTGTGTGCTGAGGGTAGAATAAGAAATTAAGAGCTTTGTATGCCCGGTCGGCGTCAACCCATGAACCAGGAGGTCTCAGGCCCTTTTTGTGTTTATTTATTTTTTTTAATAAATCTTTATTGTTGACCATATTACCTATGTCCCCTTTTCCCACCCCTTGACCACCTCCAGCCTGCCCCCTCCTTTTTGTTTGTAAAGTGTTCGTGTATAGATGGAACAGTACATTCGACATGTGCTGTCGATAAGAAAGGTTAAAGCAGGGACTCATTTGGGGGTCTGGAATGGAGTCGTTCCATTTACAGTATTTTTTAAAAATATATATATATATATTTTTTATTGATTTTAGAGAGGAAGGGAGAGGGAGAGAGAGCTAGAAACATCACTGAGGAGAGAGAATCATGGATCGACTGCCTCCTGCACGCCCCCTACTGGGGATCGAGCCTGCAACCCAGGCATGTGCCCTTGGCCGGAATCGAACCCGGGACCGTTCAGTCCGCAGGCCAACTCTCTATCCACTGACCCAAACCAGCTAGGGCCAATTTACATTATTTTTTTTTAAATATATATATATATATATATATATATATATATATATATATATATACATATATATATATATATATATATTTTAGCTTTTATTTTTTTTATTTATTTTTTTAAATAAATCTTTATTCAGATTATTACAATTGTTTCTCCTTTTTCCCCCCATAGCTCTCCTCCACCCAGTTCCCACCCCACCTTCTGCCCTTACCTCCCCCCCACTGTCCTCATCCATAGGTGTACGATTTTGTCCAGTCTCTTCATGAACCCCCCATTCCCCTTTCCCCTGAGAATTATCAGTCCACTCCCTTTCTATGCCCCTGTCTTTTTTATTTTTAATATATTTTTGTTGATTTCAGAGAGGAAGGGAGAAGGAGAGAGAGAGAGAAACATCGATGAGGAGAGAGAATCATGGACCGGCTGCCTCCTGCACGCCCCCCACTGGGGACCGAGCCCACAACCCGGGCATGTGCCCTTGGCCGGAATCGAACCCGGAACCCTTCAGTCCGCAGGCCGACGCTCTATCCACTGAGCCACACCAGCCAGGGCACATTATTTCTAATGGGAACAAATGCTTCGGTTTTCGAACAGCCGTCCGGAACAAAATAAATTGGAGAACTGAAGTTCTCCTGTATATACACACGGGGTGGCCAGACGAGGATGATCTCTGAATGCACAATCATCTGGCCACTCCGTGTCGATCCTATAGAATAAAAGGCGAATATGCACATGGTCCCCTCGACCAGGAGTTCGACCAGCAGGCAGGCCGGCCCACCGCCCATGTCCCCTCCCCCTGGCCAGGCTGGCCGTGCCCCACCCATGCACGAATTCATGCACCAGGCCTCTAATATATATATATACACACACACTGAGTGGCCAGATTATTATGCGTTCAGAGATCATCATCATCTGGCCCCTCCGTGTGTATATAGGAGAACATCAGTTCTCCAATTTATTTTGTCTTGGTTGTCTATCTTAGACACTTTCCACCCACACATCCATCCATCCATCCATCCATCCATCCATCCATCATCCATCCATCCATCCATCCACCCATCCACCCATCCACACATCCACCCACACATCCATCCATCCATCCATCCATCCATCATATTTTCAACGTAGTTTGTTCCTGCATGACAGACGTGCGTCTTCATGAGTACGCCTTCTCCATCGCTTCGCCCTAAATCTGCGTACTTAGCACTGGAAGCGGTTGGTGTTCAGCTTTATTTTTAAATAAATGTGCCAGCTCACCTCTGTGAGTCTTTGCAAAAAAAAACAAACAAAACCAAACACAAAAAGAGTGTTCATCATAGTTATTTGGGAGTTCTTCATTCCACCCTCCCCGCCTCTGCCCTCCACTACATTGCAGGGAAATGACCTTGGGTTTGGGTGTGGTTGAGAGAGAAGGTACCCCAGTTCTTGGAAATGGCCTGGGGAAGGGTGCGGGTTGCAAAATAAAAAATAAATAAATAAACAAGGTCTGTGTCAGCCTGGCCGGCATGGTTCAGTGATTTGACATCGACCTAGGAACCAGGAGGTCACGGTTCGATTCCCGGTCAAGGGCACATGCCCGGGTGGTGGGCTTGATCCCCAGGAGGGGGCGTGCAGGAGGCAGCCGATCCATGATTCTCTCTCATCATGGATGTTTCTATCTCTGTCCCTCTCCCTTCCTCTCTGTAAAAAATCAATAAAATGTATTTTTTACAAAAGAGTAAGAAATGCAAATTCCGGGAATAAATGAGCTGTGTATGTGTAGGTGCTATTTTTTTAAATATATTTTTTATTGATTTTTTACAGAGGGGAAGGGAGAGGGAGAGAGAGTTAGAAACATCGATGAGAGAGAAACATCCATCAGCTGCCTCCTGCACGCCCCTCACTGGGGATGTGCCCGCAACCAAGGTACATGCCCTTGACCGGAATCGAACCCGGGACCCTTCAGTCCGCAGGCCGACGCTCCATCCACTGAGCCACACCGGTTAGGGCTGTAGGTGCTATTTTTAAAAATATTTAATTTTATTGATTTCAGAGAAGAAGGGAGAGGGAGAGAGAGAAACATCCATGAGGAGAGAGAATCATGGACCGGCTGCCTCCTGCACGCCCCCTACTGGAGGGGACCGAGCCTGCGCCCTTGACCGGGAATCGAACCCGGGACCCTTCAGTCCGCAGGCCGACGCTCTAACCACTGAGCAACACCGGCCAGGGCAGTATTTTCAACAGATACCTCTGGGGGGGGGGAGGTGAGGGGAAGGGCGAGGTGTGGTTATTTCCTATGCGAAGAGTCGGAAATCAGACACGTGAGGATCAGATCAAAGAACAGAAGGCAGAGATACAAAACCAAGATTGAGAGGGGGCCCCGCCCTGGAGACGGGTGACGTCATCCTAGTGGTCACGTGACTCACTTACTCGCCTTCCCTTTGCTGGTTGGAGTCACTGAGGTACAAGAATAGACACTGAGCCCTGGCTGGTGTGGCTCAGTGGGTAGAGCATCAGCCTGCAGACTGGAAGGGTCCCTGGTTCGATTCCCGGTCAAGGGCACACGCCCGGGTTGCAGACTGGATCTCCAGGTGGTGGCGTGCAGGAGGCAACCGGTCCATGATTCCCTCTCATCATGGATGTTTCTGTCTAGTTCTCTCTCCCTCTCCCTTTCTCTCTGAAATTAATTAAAAAAAAAATAGATGCTAAGGTGCCAACCAATCAGAATGATCAGAACCAGGCCTCGGACTGGGGTCGCCATAGGAGGCCCCCATCAAGCGAGGCCCAGGAGAGAGACTTGGGGGCGGTCCTGGGACGTCCGTAAGCAAGGCCTCGCGCCCACAAAGGGAAGGTTCACCTGGTACAGCCGGGTCCTGAGCTGGGAGGGGAGGAGGGGAGGTGTGGCTAGAATCCCAGTGACCAGTGACGTGAACGAGGACCCAGGGTCACAGCACTGGCTGGCCGCCTTTGTCCTCTCCGTCTGTCTCTCCATCCATCCATCCCTCATTTATCCACCTATCCACACCTCCATCTAACTACCCTTTCATTCACACCTTCAGCCATCCATCCACCCATCCATCCTCCATCCATCCATCCTCCCACACATCCATCCATCTACTCATTTATCCATCCATCATCCATCCATCCATCATCCGTCCATCCATCCATCCACCCACACATCCATCCATCCATCCATCCTCCATCCATCCATCCATCCATCCTCCCACACATCCATCCATCTACTCATTTATCCATCCATCATCCATCCATCCATCCATCCATCCCTCATTTATCCACCTATCCACACCTCCATCTAACTACCCTTCCATTCACACCATCAGCCATCCATCCATCCATCCAACCATCCTCCCACACATCCATCCATCTACTCATTTATCCATCCATTATCCATCTACCCATCATCCATCCATCCATCCATCCATACCTCATTTATCCACCTATCCACACCTCCATCTAACTACCCTTCCGTTCACACCTTCTGCTATCCATCCATCCATCCATCCATACATCCATCCATCCTCCCACACATCCATCCATCTACTCATTTATCCATCCTCCATCCATCCATCCATCCTCCCACACATCCATCCATCATCCATCATCCATCCATCCATCCATCCATCTATCCATCCATCCATCCATCCATCCATCCTCCCACACATCCATCCATCTACTCATTTATCCATCCATCATCCATCCATCCATCCACCCACGCACACATCCATCCATCCATCATCCATCATCCATCCATCCATCCAACCATCCATCTATCCATCTATCCATCATCCATCATCCATCCATCCTCCCACACATCCATCCATCTACCCATTTATCCATCCATCATCTATCAATCCATTCATCCACCCACACATCCATCCATTCATCATCCATTCATTCACCCATACATACATACATCATCCATCCACCTACCCAGGCATCCATCTATCTACCCTTCTATTCACATCTTCAGCCATCTATCATCCATCCACCCACCCATTCATCCATCCATCCACCCTTCCCTCCATCTGCCCATCTATCCATCCATCCATCCATCTACCTACACACATCCATCCATCTACCATCCATCCATCTATCCATCCACCCAACCATGTATCTACCCACCGATCCATCTATCTACGTCCATTCATCTACCCATCCATTTACCCACACCTTCAACCATCCATTCATCCATTCATCTATCCATCCATCCATCCATCTGCTCATTGATCCCTCCCTCCCTTCCTCCATCCATCCATGCATTCATCTATCCATCCATCCATTATCTATCTATCCACCCATGCAACCAGCCATCTTTTTCATTTTTCTCCTCTCCTGACTTCAGTGGAAGTGTGCTCCCCAAAACCGTTCTCAAACTCTCCTTCTTCACCACCTCATTTTCATCTGAGAGACTACCCATATTTCCCGATTTCTCCTGACCAAGTGACATCACCCTTCATTATGTTTCATTAACTCCCAGTCACTTGTCCCGGCCTTCTTTAAAATAGTAATGTTTTGTTTATCACGGACATTTGTATCAATGTCTACTGTTCTCAGAGAGAAGATCACCTGGCCAGTGTGGCTCAGTGGTTGAGCATCGACCTATGAACCAGGAGGTCACAGTTAGTTTGTTTGTTTTTTTTAATATATTTTATTGATATTTTACAGAGAGGAAGGGAGAGGGAGAGAGAGTTAGAAACATCGATGAGAGAGAAACATCGATCAGCTGCCTCCTGCACACCTCCCACTGGGGATGTGCCCACAACCAAGGTCCATGCCCTTGACCGGAATCGAACCTGGAACCCTTCAGTCTGCAGGCCGACGCTCTATCCACTGAGCCAAACCGGTGAGGGCAAACATATATTAAAAACAAAAAAAAAAAAAAAAAAAAAAAAACATTGTGTGAGATGATCATCATTATGTTGGTGAATGAGTTTGGTCACATATTTTTATTGCCTCCCCTGGGAGATGCCATGAGACAGTTTCTGGGGTTTTTTGTGTGTGTTTTTTCCCATCAGCAACTGGGTTCGTATCTCATCTCAGTCACTCAGCCTTGCAGAATTGCAGGAGAGAGAGAGAGAGAGAGAGAGAGAGAGAGAGAGAGAGAGAGAGAGAGAGAGAGAGAGGAGCAGAGAGAGAGAGAGAGAGAGAGAGAGAGAGAGGAGCAGAGAGAGAGAGAGAGAGAGAGGCTCAGTGGATAGAGCGTCAGCCTGAGGACCAAAGGGTCCCAGGTTCGATTCCGGTCAAGGGCAGGTACCTCAGTTGCAGGCTCCTCCCCCCGTCTGGGAGCATGCAGAGGAAGGCGACCAATCGATGTGACAGAAACATGTTTCTCTCTGTCTTGCCTTCTTCCTTCCACTCTTTCTAAAAATCAAGGGGGAAATATCCTCGGGTGAGGGTTAACCAAAACAAACAAACAAAAAGAATAAGAAAAATCCAAAGATTAAAAAGGCCAAAAGGTGGGGATAGGGGGAATCCACCCATTGATGTATCAGACCAAGATCATATGTGAGTAAGGATGGATAGATAGATAGATGATAGATAGATAGATAGATAGATAGATAGATAGATAGATAGATGACAGATGATAGATGGATAGAAGATAGATAGATAGATAGGTAGGTAGGTAGGTAGGTAGGTAGGTAGGTAGATAGATAGATGATAGATAGATAGATAGATAGATAGATAATAGAAGGTAGAAGGGCCCTAGCTGGTTTGGCCTGGTGGAGAGAGCGTCAGCCTGCAGACTGAAGGGTTCTGGGTTCGATTCCGGTCAAGGGCACATGCCCAGGTTGCGGGCTCCATCCCCAGTAGGGGGCGTGCAAGAGGCAGCCGGTCCATGATTCTCTCTCATCATTGATGTTTCTCTCGTGCGTGCTCTGTCTCTCTCTCCCTGCCTACCTTTCTGAAATCAATAAAAATATATTTTAAAAAAAGAAGATAGATAGATAGTAGATAGATAGATGGAAGATAGATAGATGACAGATGGTAGATAGATGGATAGAAGATAGATAGGTGATAGATAGATAGATAGATAGATAGATAGATAGATAGATAGATTGATTATAGGAAGATAGCTAGATGACAGATGGTAGATAGATGGATAGAAGATAGATAGGTGAAAATAGATAGATGGATAGATAGATAGATAGATAGATAGATAGATAGATAGATAATAGAAGGTAGAAGGTAAGTAGGAGGTAGGAGATAGATAGATAGATAGATAGATAGATAGATGATAGATAGATAGATAGATAGATAATAGACATCCCCTGTTCCATTGATGGTAACATGTATCAGACCAAGATCAGAAGTGATACTGGTCCGTTGATGCTGATAAATGTATCAGACCATGATCAGATGCCAGTAACTGGGGGGTCATTGGGAATTGTCTGCCCTGACTCGACATTTCCCTGCTCACCCCTCTGCCCATCGAGGACCCCTCACTGGGGTCCCCTCTGCACCCCGGGTGTGGTACTCAGCACAAGGAGGAACAGGGATCCGTCGGACCCTCCTGGGGGGCCCTCTCCCTGCCCGATTGTGTCCCCAAGAAGCTGCCTTAGCCCTCAGGTCTGGGCTCACCTGCAGGGGAGGGGCCCCCAAATCACTGTCTTGCTTTATTGTAGAATGTGGGTTCCTCCTGAGCAACCTGGGGGTTGTGGGCCCCCCACAGAGAGAACCACCCTTGTGTGGTTTGGGGTTTTCCTCTCCTCAACTTGAAGACAGAGCAGCTCAGAGAGAGGAGACGTACTCTCCTCCTCCTCAGCAGCCCAGAATACAGGCAAAGAGCCCCATCTATCCACTACCAATCAATCAATCCATTATCTATCTATCTATCTACCTAACATCCATCATATCTATCTATCTATCTATCTATCTATCTACCTATCTATCATCTATCTATCTATCTACCCATCCATCCATCCATCCCTCATTCATCTATCTATCCATCCATCCATCTATCATATATCTATCTTCTTACAATCTATCTATCTATCATCTATCTATCTATCTATCTATCTATCTATCTATCATCTACCTACCTCCTAATTACCTTCTTCCTTCTATTATCTATCTATCTATCTATCTAGCCATCTAGCCATCATTCATCTATCCATCCGTCTGTCTGTCCATCCATCTGTCTATCTATCTATCTATCTATCTATCTATCTATCTATCTATCTATCTACTTACCTACCTACCTATTTATCTATCTATACATCTATCTGTGTATCTATCTGTATATCTATGTATCTGTCAGATGTCTACTTATCTATCTATCTAGTTACCAATTAATTATTTATCTACCATCTATATCTATCTAGCATCCATCTATCTATCATCTATCATCTATCTATCCATCTATCTGTGTATCTATCTATCACCTATTTGTCACCTATCATCTACCTATCTACTTATCTAGATTCTAACTAATCATTTATCTACCATCTATATCTATCCATCACTTATCAATTTATCTATGTATTCATCACATACCTATCTATCCCTCTATCATCTATGCATGTATCTACCTGCCATCTATCTATATATCTATTTATCTACCAATTGATTATTTATCTATCATATCTATATATATTTCTCTAATCTATCAATCAATATTCTATCATCTGTATTGAATATTTATCTATCATATCTATCTCTCCCTGATCTATCCATAAATATTCTATCATCTATACGTATCGATTAACCAATCAATCATCACTATCAATCTATCATTAATCATCTATTCATCGATCATCTACCTAATTTAACTATATATCACCTATCTTTATATCTATACTTAGTACTCAGGAGAAATAAGCAGATTATTTTTACAAAGCAAAGAATTCTCATTTTACCCCCAGAACTAAACCCCCAAAAAAACTGAGGCCGATGATCTATGTAATTTTGACCCGGAAACATGTTCCACTCCAAAATCCTGGAGCCCCAGACAACACGAACCTACTACCCCTTCTCTCCATGGACTAGCCTGTTCCAGCACGTGACATTGTATATCTGCCTTCTCTCACGGAGCATCTGTGGTGATCAAGGGCCTACCATGTTGTAGCCTGTATCAGAGCCTCACTCCTTTTTCATGGCTGCTTACTATTCCGCCATGTGGATGGCCCCCCTGCTGTCTACCCATCCATCCATCCATCCATCCTTCCATCCATCCACCCACCCATCCATCCATCCACCCATCCATCCATCCATCCATCCATCCATCCATCCATCCATCCATTCACCCATCCATCCACCCATCCATCCATCCATCCATCCATCCATCCATCCATCCATCCATCATCCATCCATCATATCTATCATCTGTATCTATCTATCTATCTATCTATCTATCTATCTATCTATCTATCTATATCTATCTATCATCTACCATCATCTATCTAGCTATATCCATTCAT
>NC_137784.1:665471-722971 GCF_963455305.1 Plecotus auritus | reverse complement strand
ATAGATGATAAATAGATAGATAGTCATCTGACAGGTACATCAATATACAGAGAGAAGCCAGGCATTCAAGGTCATATGGTGGGTGATTCCATTTATGTCAAACGATCACAACAGGCCTTTCCACACAGAGACAGAAAGTGGGGCCCTGACCAGTGTTGCTCCGTGGATAGAGCATCTGCCTGCGGACTGAAGGGTCCCGGGTTCGATCCCGGTCAAGGGCATGTACCTTGGTTGCGGGCACATCCCCAGTGGGAGGCGTGCAGGAGGCAGCTGATGGATGTTTCTCTCTCATCGATGTTTCTAACTCTCTCTCCCTCTCCCTTCCTCTCTGTAAAAAAAATCAATATCCTATATATATATTTTTTAAAAAGTGGGTTAGTGGTTGTCAGGGGCCGGGGGAGGGGGTGTGTCTGGCTGCGGGTGAGGACGGATTTCCTTGGGGGTGACGAGCAGATGTCGAAACCAGATCGAAGTGGCGATTGCACTATACAGCGCACGTGTGCGTGGCTCTAAATGAGACAGTTTGAAAACTCAACGGAGGCCTCAGCCGGTGTGGCTCAGTGGATAGAGCGGTCGGCCTGCGGACTGAGGGGTCCCGGGTTCGATTCCCGGTCAAGGGCACATGCCCAGGTTGCAGGCTCGATCCCCAGTAGGGGGCGTGCAGGAGGCAGCCGATCCATGATTCTCTCTCATCAATGATGTTTCTATCTCTCCCTTCCTCTCTGAAATCAATAAAAATACATTTTTTTTTTAAATTAGACACTATAGCCCTAGCCCGTTTGGCTCAGTGGATAGAGCGTCGGCCTGGGGACTGAAGAGTCCCGGGTTCGATTCCGGTCAAGGGCACGTACCTTGGTGGCGGGCACATCCCCAGTGGGAGGTGTGCAGGAGGCAGCGGATGGATGTTTCTCTCTCATCGATATTTCTAACTCTCTCCCTCTCCCCTCCTCTCTGTATAAAATAAATAAAATATATTTAAAATAAATAAATAAATAAAAATTAGACACTGTAAAAACTCAACAGAGGCCTCAGTCGGTGTAGCTCAGTGGATAGAGTGTCAGCCTGGGGACTGAAGGGTCCCAGGTTCGATTCCCGGTCAAGAGCACAGGCCGGGGTTGCGGGCTCGATCCCCAGGAGGGGGCGTGCAGGAGGCAGCCGATCCATGATTCTCTCTCCTCATGGATGTTTCTTCTCTCTCTCCCTTCCTCTCTGACATTAATAAAAATTCAAAAAAATAATTTTTTTTTAAAAAAAGAAAGAAAACAATATAGAGACTCCTCAAGAGATCAACCAAAGACCTTGTATGCGTAGATTCATCACCCATGGACACAGACAATAGGGGGGTGGGGTCTGGGGTGGGGGACAGGGCGGGGTGGAGGGGTTAAAGAGGGGTGTGGGGGGAAAAGGAGACATATGTAATACTTTCAGCAATAAAGATTTAAATAAAAAAAATTCACTTGGGCCTAACCGGTGTGGCTCAGTGGATAGAGCGTCGGCCTGTGGACTGAGGGTCTATCCCGGGTTCGATTCCGGTCAAGGGCATGTACCTTGGTTGTGGGCTCATCCCCAGTAGGGGGCGTGCAGGAGGCAGCTGATCGATATTTCTCTCTCATCGATATTTCTAACTCTCTCCCTCTCCCTTCCTCTCTGTAAAAAATCAATAAAATAGCCAAAACCGGTTTGGCTCAGTGGATAGAGCGTCGGCCTGCGGACTGAGGGGTCACGGGTTCGATTCCGGTCAAGGGCATGTGCCTTGGTTGCGGGCACATCCCCAGTAGGGGGCGTGCAGGAGGCAGCTGATCGATGTTTCTCTCTCATCGATGTTTCTAGCTCTCTCTCCCTCTCCCTTCCTCTCTGTAAAAAATCAATAAAAAATATATATATTTAAAAATTCACCTTGCGTGAGCCTCGCCTGAACACACACACACACACACACACACACACACACACACACGCACACACGTACAGCAAGGCCAAGCCTTTTGTCCCCAATGTTCACCCTTAGCTCTGGGTTTCCTGGGGGCTTGCAGGTGGCTCTGTGCCTCCCACCCTTCCCGTCTGCCCGCCCACCGTCTCTCACACAAGCACATCGACTCCCAACTGGACCTCCCAGGATCACGGTCCCCACAGTGAGACCATAGCTGGGGAGAGAGATGTGGCCAACGTGAGTTGTCTCCGGGGCCTGTGTCTGTGCCTCCTGCCCTTCCCTCCTCCTCCTCCCCCCCCCCCCCCCCGCTCCCCAGCCTGGCAGGAGGAGGAGGGCCGTGGGCCCCCGGGGACACACCCTGGCAGCAGCCACCACAGGCAGGAAGCGTGAGAAAGGTGCCAACGTCTGTACCTACCATCTCAGGGCCCTCTGACTATGATGCATAAAACAACAGGAAAGACTGTGTGTGTGTGTGGCACAGAGGGGTTCAGAGGGACAGGTGCAAAGAGGGGGAGACCGCCTCCCACCCAACGGGTGCCCCTGTGTAGGGGGGGGTCCAGGGGCGGCCATAACGAGGTATGGGAGACAGATTTGGAGTCGTAAAACCACAGGGATGGGTCCCTTCTCAGAGCGAGCAACCTCAAGTGTGAGATGATGGAGAGACAGGATACAGTTGTCTGCTGCATTCCGGGACCACGCCCGCTCTGTGGCGGAGAATTTCCTATACAGGAATATTGCAGGTTATGAAAGAGTAATGTGTGCAAATAGATGCTAGATGTCGATAGGTGAAAGATGATATAGGTAGATAGATGATAGATAGATAGATAGATAGATAGATAGATAATAGATAGATAGATAGATAGATAGATAGATAGATAGATAGATAGATGATAGACAGATATGGATGGTGGGTGGATGGATGGATGAATGAATGAATGAATGCATAAAGGGATGGCTGATGGATGGACAAATGAACTGATGGATGAATGAATAGATGGATGATGGGTGGATGGATGGATGAATAGATGGATAGATGGAGGGATATGATATATGGATGGATGGATGGATGGATGGATGGATGGATGGATGGCTGATGGATGAATGGATGCATGGATGGATGGCTGATGGATGGATGAATGGATATAGGTAGATAAATGGCTGCTGGGTAAATGGGTGCATGGATGGATGGCTGATGGATGGATAGATAAATGGGTGGATGGATGGATGGATGGATGGATGGAGGACTGGATGGTCAAATGGATCGATGGATGCATGCATGCATTGATGGCTGGCTGATGGGTGGATAAATAGATTGATGGATGGATGAGTGGATGGATAGATGGATGGATGATGGATGGATAGATAAATGGGTGGATGGATGGATGGAAAGATGGAGGGAAAGATGGATGGATGGATGGATAGATGAATGGATGGATGGATGGATGAATGGATGTATGGATAGATGTATGGTTGGAGGGAGGGAGGCATAGATGGATGGAGGACTGGATGGTTGGATGGATCGATGGATGCATGCATGCATTGATGGCTGGCTGATGGATGGATAAATAGATTGATGGATGGATGAGTGGATGGATAGATGGATGGATGATGGATGGATAGATAAATGGGTGGATGGATGGATGGAAAGATGGAGGGAAAGATGGATGGATGGATGGATGGATAGATGAATGGATGGATGGATGGATGGATGGATTAATGGATCTATGGATAGATGTATGGTTGGAGGGAGGGAGGCATAGATGGATGGAGGACTGGATGGTTGGATGGATCGATGGATGCATGCATGCATTGATGGCTGGCTGATGGATGGATAAATAGATTGATGGATGGATGAGTGGATGGATAGATAGATGGATGATGGATGGATAGATAAATGGGTGGATGGATGGATGGAAAGATGGAGGGAAAGATGGATGGATGGATGGATAGATGAATGGATGGATGGATGGATGAATGGATGTATGGATAGATGTATGGTTGGAGGGAGGGAGGCATAGATGGATGGAAGACTGGATGGTCGGATGGATCGATGGATGCATGCATGCATTGATGGCTGGCTGATGGATGGATAAATAGATTGATGGATGGATGAGTGGATGGATAGGTGGATGGATGATGGATGGATAGATGGATGATGGTAGATGAGAGATAGATAGATAAAGACATACAGATGGATATAGATGACAAATAATATAGATGATAGCTATAGATTAATGATAGATAGTATAGAGACTGTAATAGATGATTCATAGATAATAGAGACATAGTGATACATATACAGTCTGTACCATGTAGATAGACAGTCATGAACTTCCTGGTTCAATATTTGCCAATTCACCATCCCAGTGACTCTTATTTTTATCTTTAAAATATTTTTATTGATTTTGGAGAGGAAGGGAGAAGGAGAGAGAGAGAGACACATGAATGATGAGCGAGAATCATGGATCGGCTGCCTCCTACACGCCCCTTCCTGGGGATCGCATGTGCCCTGATGGGGAATCGAACCCTGACCTCCTGGTTCCTAGGTCGACGCTCAACCACTGAGCCACCTTGGCCGAGCATTTATCTTCTTGACCACTGCACGTGCCCCTCCCTCTCTTCCCTTGACCCTGGAACTTGACCTTGAACACCCACGTCCCCCTGGCATTTCTCAGGGCCTGTGAGTCAGGCCTGTGAGACAAGAAAGAAACACCACCTTCGGCTTTAGACCAAAAGATGTCGCAACGTCACAGCCGCTTGGAAATGCCCGTGCCAATATATTCGGGGAGCACATCCTTCTTTTTTACTTTTCTCTTTTTTTTAACATTAAAAAAATATCTACACTAAGAAAAGAGTAAGATGCAAATTGACCCTACCCTTGTGGGCTCCATCCCCAGTAGGGGGCGTGCAGGAGGCAGCCGATCCATGATTCTCTCTCATCATGGATGTTTCTCTCTCTCTCCCTCTCCCTTCCTCTCTGAAATCAATATATATTATATATATATATATATATATATATATATATATATTTAGAAACATATGACTATACAAGCATGCTTACTTTTATTTATTTTTTTAAATATATTTTCATTGATTTCAGAGAGGAAGGGAGAGAGAGAGAGAGATAGAAACATCCATGATGAGAGAGAATCCTGGATCGGTTGCCTCCTGCACGCCCCCTACTGGGGATCGAGCCGGCAACCCGGGCCTGTGCCCTTGACCGGGAATCGAACCCGGGACCCTTCAGTCTGCAGGCCGACGCTCTATCCACTGAGCCAAACCAGCTAGGGCAAAAATATATCTTTAAAAAATCTTTATTATTGAAAGGATTACATATATCCCTTTCTCCCCCTCCATGGACCCTCTCCAGCCAGCCCTCGCCTCCCTCCCCAGGCCCTGACCCCCCTACTGTCAGTGTCTAGACTCAGGGGTGGGCAAACTTTTTGACTCGAGGGCCACCATGGGTTCTTAAACTGGACCGGAGGGCCGGAACAAAAGCATGGATGGAGTGTTTGTGTGAACTAATATACATTCAAAGTAAAGGAGCGGAGGGGAGAGTAAGAAACCGGATAGAACAGCCGGATCCGGCCCGCGGGCCGTCGTTTGCCCACGGCTGGCACACAAGGTCTTTGGTGGATCTCTTCCCAACCACCCTCGTCCCCCACCTTCCCTCTGAGATTCCACACTCTGTTTCATGCCTCCGTGTCTCTGGATTCACTCCGTTCATCAGTCATATATACAGTATATGTACACGGAGTGGCCCGATGAGGATGATCTCTGAACGCATCATCATCTGGCCACTCCGTGTCGATCCTATAGAATAAAAGGCGAATATGCACATGGTCCCCTCGACCGGGAGTTCGACCAGCAGGCAGGCCGGCCAACCGCCCATGTCCCCTCCCCCTGGCCAGGCTGGCCGGACCCCACCCATGCACGAATTCATGCACCGGGCCTCTAATATATATATATATATATATATATATATACACACACACACACACACACACACACACTGAGTGGCCAGATTATTATGTGTTCAGAGGTCATCATCATCTGGCCACTCGGTGTATATATTCTTTAAAAAGTGCTCTAACTGGTTTGGCTCAGATAGACCATCGGCCTGTGGACTGAAGGGTCCGGGGTTCGAATCTGATCAAGGGCACATGCCCGGGTTGCAGGCTCCATCCCCAGTAGGGGTCGTGCAGGAGGCAGCCGATCCATGATTCTCTCTCCTCCTGGATGTTTCTCTCTCTCTCTCTCTCTCTCTCTCTCCCTCTCCCTTCCTCTCTGAAATCAATACAAACATATTTTTTAAAAAGGGGGTGGGGGTGGGGGTGAGGCACCCCCGGTTCCTTCCTCCTGGCCCAGAGGGAGTCTGCTTAATCTTCCCACAGGACGGTGGGTCCTTTTAGGGTTGAGGAGCCCTTAGCGGGTACCTCCTCCCCGGCTGAGCTGTGCAAAGAGCCGGGGAGTGTCACCCTCCCCCCGCCCCCCCGCCTCCTCCCCGCCTCCCCCACGTCTACCTCCTTCCCCCTCTGCAGGTTTGGCCTCCCCAAGCGCAAAGGAGACAGTTATACAGGAAATTCAACACGGGTTTCCTCTCCACCTACCTACCCACCCCTCTCTCTGCCTCTCCACCTCTGGGGCGGGGGGGGGGGGGGCGGGGGGGGGGCCCTGGCTGGCTGGTGCGCCTTGCACATTTGCATTCGGGGCGCGCGCGCGCGCCAGGCCCCAGGGTTTGCAACTAGCCAGGGGCGCACGACCCAGGGCGGGGACCTGGCACTGGAGCGGGGGGTGCTGATGCAGACGCGCGCAGACAGGCCGAAGGGCGCACAGACGGACAGCCGGCTTGCACCCGGGAACGCCCCCCGGGCTCCCTGAGACCCCGGCTGCGCACGGAGTCTCCTGAACCCGCGCAGGTTCGCAGCGCTCAACACCCCGTGAGTTCTCCGTTGCTTGGGGGTTTTTTTTGTTTTGTTTTGTTTTGTATTTTTGTGTTTTTATTTTTTCCTTTCTAATCGGGTGCGCTTCGGGAATCAGAGGATTGTGGGTGGAGGTGGGGTGGGGGGGGCCCTAGCCGGGTGGGCTCCGTGGAGAGAGCGTGGGGGCGCGCAGCCCTGGTTGGGGCGCGTGGGGGCGCGCGTAGGGGCGCTTGCGGGAGGCAGCCAACCGACGTGTGTCTCTGTCACATGGAGGTTTCTCTCTCTCTCTCTCTGCGTGTTTCTCCCCCTAAAATAATCATTAGGGCCCTGGCCGGGGTGGCTCAGTGGGTAGAGCGTCGGCCTGCGGACTGAAGGGTCCCAGGTTCGATTCCGGTCAAGGGCATGGACCTTGGTGGCGGGCACATCCCCAGTGGGAGGTGTGCAGGAGGCAGCTGATGGATGTTTCTCTCTCATCGATGTTTCTAACTCTTCTATTCCTCTCCCTTCCTCTCTGTAAAATATCAATAAAATATATTAAAAAAAAAATAAATCAATGGAGCCCTGGCCGGTGTGGCTCAGTGGATGGAGCGTCAGCCCGGGGTTCGAGTCTGGTCAAGGGCGCGAAGCTGGGGTGCAGGCTCCATCCCCAGTGTGTGTGGGGGGGCGCGCACAAGAGGCAGCCGATCCATGATTCTCTCTCCTCATGGATGTTTCTCCCTCCCTCTCCCTTCCTCTCTGCCATCAATACAAATACCTTATTTATTATTATTTTCTTTTTATATTTTTATCGATGTCAGCGAGGAAAGGAGAGGGAGAGAGGGAGACAGAAACATCCATGAGGAGAGAGGAGCATGGATCGGCTGCCTCCTGTGCGCCCCCCCCCCCGCCCCCTCGCAACTGGGGATGGAGCCCGCAACCTGGGCATGTGCCCTGGACCGGGAATCGAACCCGGGACCCTTCAGTCCGCAGGCTGACGCTCTATCCAAAGAGCCACACCTGCCAGGGTTATCTTATTAAAAAATAAAAAATAATAAAAAATAAAAAATCCCTTAGTGAGACGCACCAGGCAAGGGATTCCCTTCACCCACCGACAGAGGGGGGTAGCGAGTCTGTGTCAATCAATCAGGCTGCTAAGCACCTGCATGGGGGAGACCCCCCCCCCCCCCCCCGGCACCCCGGACAACCCGTTGGCGCGAGATTCCCCTACAAACCCCGCTTCTCGGTCCATTTTCCAAATCGTCTCCGAGGAGTTTGGAGATGGGGCGTGAGGGTGGGCCAACTTGGGAGGGGCGCTGGCTGGGCGGGGTCGGGGGGGGGGGTGCCCCCTTGGGAATTCCCGCTGAGATGCCAAGGAGGCTGCTGTCGCCCGCGGTTTGGGTCCCATTCCGTGAACAGGAACTAGGAGAGCGAGAGCGAGAGTGAGAGCGGCTGCTTCTGTTTTCAAACAGCTCAGGGGAGTGGTGTGTTTTGTTTTTGATTTGGTTCTGTTTTCTGCCCCCGGGAAAGGTTGTTCCCTGTGCGTGGTCCCAGCGCGCCCTGACGCAGGAGGGCGAAGGAGGGGTGGTGTATATGGATGGCTGGCTGGCTGGCTGGCTGGCTGGCTGGCTGGCTGGCTGGATGGATGGATGGATGGGTGGATGGGTGGATGGATGGGTGGATGGGTGGATGGGTGGATGGGTGGATGGATGGATGGATGGATGGATGGATAGATGGATGGGTGGATGGATGGATGGGTGGATGGGTGGATGGATGGATGGATGGATGGATGAGTGGTTGGGTTGATGGATGGATGGGTGGGTGGGTGGGTGAATGGATGGATGAATAGATGGGTACATGGGTATATGGATGAATGGATGGATGGATGGGTGGGTATATGGGTGGGTGGGTGGTTGGATGGATGGCTGGATGGATGGCTGGATGGGTATATGGGTGGGTGGGTGGATGGATGGATGGATGGATGAGTGCTTGGGTTGATGGATGGATGGGTGGGTGGGTGGATGAATGGATGGATGAACAGATGGGTACATGGGTATATGGATGGATGGATGGATGGATGGATGGATGGATGGATGGATGGATGATGGATGGATATATGGGTGAATTGATGGATATATGAGTGGATGGATGGATGGATGAGTGGGTGAGTGAGTGATGGATGGATAGATGGATGGATGGGTATATGGGTGGGTGGATGGATGGATCGATGGATGGATGGATGGGTGGTTGGGTTGATGGATGGATGGGTGGGTGGATGGGTAAGTGGGTGGATGGATGAATGGATGGGTGAATAGATGGGTACACAGGTATATGGATGGATGGATGGATGGATATATGGGTCAATGGATGGATAGATGGATGAATAGATGGGTACATGGGTAAATGAATGGATGGATGGATGGATGGATGGATGGATGGATGGATGGATTGATGGATATATGAGTGGATGGATGGGTGGATGGATGGATCGGTGGGTAGGTTTATGTTTGGATGGGTACATGAGTGGATGAGTGGATGGGTAGGTGGGTGGATGAATGTATAACTGATTGGCTGTATGAGTGGGAGGGGGTATGATGGGTGGATAGACGTCTAATAAAATAACGATGACTAGAAAGATGAACGATGGGTGAATGAACAGACTCTCAAGAAGGTAGAAACACACTTTCTCTTTCCAGGTCAAACCCAAAGAAAGTAGAAGGAGGGTCAGGACAAAGAGCGGGTATCCGTGGAACAGAAAACAAATACGCCCTCGAGAAAAACCCACAAGGGTGGATTGTTTGGGGGGTGTGTTGACGGTTGAATAAGACGCATCGGTTCGATGCTGGTGGAGCCAATCTGATAAAGGTCATTCTTGTTGGAGGCATATTCCAAACTCTGAATGATTCCTCGTTCTTAGCTTATCTCTCATAGAAACAACCATAGACCCACTGCCTCCCGCACGCCTCCTATTGGGGATCGATCCCACAACCCGGGCACGTGCCCTTGACCAGAATTGAGCCCAGGACCCTTCAGTCCACAGGCCGGCGCTCTATCCACTGAGCCAAATGGGCTAGGATGCCATTATGATGATGACGATGACGGGGATTCGTCCATGCACGGAGATGCTGAGCGACCTATCTGATAACTGGTTAAAGCTAAATGTGGGCGACGTGGAAAGTCCCAGGCCCTGGCCCTGGTCAGGACGCGTGCAGGAGGCAACCCATCGATGTGTTTCTCTCACATCGGTGTTTCTCTCTGTCTTTCCCTCTCTCTTCCACTCTCTCTAAAAATCAATGGGAAAATATCCTCGGGGGAGGATAAATATAAATACCTAAGTAAAAAGTTAGAGGCGGCCCTGGCTGGTTTGGCTCAGTGGATAGAGCGTCAGCCTGCGGATTGGAGGGTCCGGGTTCAATGCCTGTCAAGGGCACATGCCTGGGTTGTGGGCTCCATCCCCAGTAGGGGGCGTGCTGGAGGCAGCGGATCCATGATTCTCTCTCCTCATGGATGTTTCTATCTCTCTCTCCTTCCCCTTTCCTCTCTGTAATCAATAAAAATACACTGAGTTTCCAGATGATGATGATCTCTGAACGCATAATAATCTGGCCACTCAGTGTGTGTGTGTGTGTGTGTGTGTGTGTGTGTGTGTGTGTGTGTGTGTATATATATATATATATATATATATATATATATATATATATATATATATATTAGAGGCCCGGTGCATGAATTCGTGCATGGGTGGGGTCCGGCCAGCCTGGCCAGGGGGAGGGGACATGGGCGGTTGGCCGGCCTGCCTGCTGGTCGAACTCCTGGTCAAGGGGACCGTTTGCATATTAGCCTTTTATTCTATAGGATAGACACCGAGTGGCCAGATGATGATGCGTTCAGAGATCATCATCGTCTGGCCACTCAGTGTGTATTTTTAAAAAAGCACACATTGCAAGGTGTTCATCCACCAAGCGTGACAGCCTTCTAAATACACACGGACCACCTGCCGTTGCCATTTCTAAACAATCCATGCAAATGAGAGAGACAGGAGGGCCAGCTTTGTGCATGTGGGGCCCTGGGCAGCCCCCCTCCCTGCAGACAGACACAACCTGCTGGCTTGCAATTCCGGTTCCATGCATGCCGGTGGCTCTGTCCTAATGCCAGGTTCTCCCGGCTGGCGTGGCTCAGTGGTTGAGCGTCGACCTATGAACCAGGAGGTCAAGGTTCGATTCCCAGTCAGGGGCACATGCCCGGGTTGCGGGCTCGATCCCCAGGAGGGGGGCGTGCAGGAGGCAGCCGATCCATGATTCTCTCTCCTCATGGATGTTTCTATCTCTCTCTCTTCCCTTCTCCCTTCCTCTGTGAAGTCTATCAAAAAATACACTGAGTTGCCGAAACCGGTGTGGCTCAGTGGATAGAGCGTCGGCCTGCAGACTGAAAGGTCCCAGGTTCGATTCTGGTCAAGGGCATGGACCTTGGTGGCGGGCACATCCCCAGTAGGAGGTGTGCAGGAGGCAGCTGATCGATGTTTCTCTCTCATCGATGTTTCTGGCTCTCTGTCCCTCTCTCTTCCTCTCTGTAAAATATCAATAAAATATATTTTTAAAAAAAATACACCGAGTGGCTAGATGAGGATGATCTCTGAACGCATCATCATCTGGCCACTCCGTGTCGATCCTATAGAATAAAAGGCTCATATGCAAATGGTCCCCTCGACCAGGAGTTTGACCGGCAGGCAGGCCGGCCAACCGCCCATGTCCCCTCCCCCTGGCCAGGCTGGCCGGACCCCACCCATGCACAAATGCATGCACCGGGCCTCTAAAAAAAAAAAAAATATATATATATATATATATATATATATACACACACACACACACACACACACACACACACACACACACACACATATATACACACACACACACACACTGAGTGGCCAGATTATGATGATCTCTGAACGCATCATAATCTGGCCACTCAGTGTATTTGTATCTCCTATGGGTACCAAAAGCATTCTAGACTTTGGCTGGAGATCAACCCCCTATTTGCCCTGAGCTTTCTATCAGCCAGTGCAAAGGGGAAAACTGATCAGGTGCATGATGGACAGTATCTTTGATATCAAATCAATGAGGTGCTCAGGAGAATTACAGAGTGGCCAGATGATTATGTGTTCAGAGATCATCATAATCTGGCCACTCAGTGTGTATATATATATATATATTTAAAAAATTTTTATTGATTTCAGAGAAGAAGGGAGAGGGAGAGAGAGAGATAGAAACATCCATGATGAGAGAGAATCATGGATCAGCTGCCTCCTGCACGCCCCCTACTGGGGATCGAGCCCACAACCTGGGCCTGTGCCCTTGACCGGAATCAAACCATGGACCCTTCAGTCCGCAGGCCGACGCTCTATCCACTGAGCCAAAGTGGCTAGGGCTAAAGTTATATATATTTTTATTGATGTCAGGGAGGAAGGGAGAGGGAGAGAGAGAGAGAAACATCCGTGATGAGAGAGAATCATGGATCAGCTGCCTCCTGCACGCCCCCTCCTGGGGATGGAGCCCACAACCCGGGCATGTGCTCTTGACCGGGAATCCAACCATGACCTCCTGGTTCCTAGGTCGACGCTCAACCACTGAGCCACACCAGCCTCTGGCTCTCCCCGCAAACCCACAGCATGTCTGTTTGAGGACTCCGTGATGACATAGAATCAGGCCCACACACACACACACACACACACACACACACACACGCACTCTGTGGTCCTGGGTGAGGTCTGGAGGTGGGACGTCCGCACCGCAGGGTCACCCTGAGGATGGTTACGTGGGCTGTGCCCGATCAGGCATCGCCATGAGGAGGTGGGCGGGGCTCTGGGGTGGGACCTGGCGAGCCTATTGCCTCTGACACATACTCGTAGGTCGTCACCATCACCAGCGGTGTCTGTGTGGGTGAGCAATGCCACACCGCGGCCTTATGAGCTCACCTCGATATCCTCTTCTGTCGGACAAGAAGAGAAGGCCCTTTCTCGGCCCCCCGCGGTCGCAGGAACGCTTTATGCATGAACGGGTTCAATCTTCACGAGGTGTCGAACCGAGGAACGAGGGGCCGTGGACGAGGAGCATGGGGGACCTTCTGCTGGCTCCGAATGGGGGGCCCTCGGCCCCCAGAGCCTCCGTGTAGCAATCCATACAATGGGCGTGTCACTGCTCCAGGGTTTTACGTGCGCGCATTTTTTCTTAATATATTTTTACTTAGGGGCCCGGTGCATGAATTCGTGCACCCGTGGGGTACCTCGGCCTGGCCTGCGGGATCGGGCCGAAACCGGCTCTCCGACATCCCCCGAGGGGTCCTGGATGGAGAGAGGGTGCAGGCCAGGCTGAGGGACCCCACTGGTGCATGATTGGGGCCGGGGAGGGACGCAGGAGGTTGGCCAGCTGGGGAGGGACCGCGGGAGGGCTCCAGGGCGTGTCCGGCCCATCTCGCTCAGTCCAGATCGGCTGGACCCCAGCAGGAAGCTAACCTACTGGTCGGAGCGTCTGCCCCCTGGTGGTCAGTGCACGTCATAGCCGCTGGTCGACCAGTGGACTGTCTGCCCCCTGGTGGTCAGTGCACGTCATAGCGACTGGTCGACCAGTTGGCTGTCTGCCCCCTGGTGGTCAGTGCACGTCATAGCCGCTGGTCGACCAGTGGACTGTCTGCCCCCTGGTGGTCAGTGCACGTCATAGCGACTGGTCGACCAGTTGGCTGTCTGCCCCCTGGTGGTCAGTGCATGTCATAGCGACTGGTCGACCACTCGACTGTCTGCCCCCTGGTGGTCAGTGCACATCATAGCGACTGGTCGACCGGTTGACTGTCTGCCCCCTGGCGGTCAGTGCAAGTCATAGCGAGCGGTTGAGCGGCCTTAGCATATCATTAGCATATGACGCTCTGATTGGTTGAAAGGTCAACCGGACAACCGGACACTTAGCATATTAAATGCTCAACCACTGAGCCATTCCATCTGGGCAATAATTTTATTTTTTACTTGTATGTTCGATGATTAGGTAGCCATGTGTATATTAAATGTATGTCCCTCAGATCCACCTGTGTTTTTTTGTTTGTTGGTTGGTTAATCCTGACCCAAGGTTATTTTTTTCCCATTAATTTGTAGGGAGAGTAGAAGAGAGAAGGAAAGACAAAGAAATATCGATGTGAGAGAGACGCATGGATGGGTGGCCTCCTGCACGCGCACCCAGACCAGGGCTTGGGGCCAGGATGGAGCCTGCAACCGAGGTCCGTGCCCTTTGACCGGTATCGAACCCTGGACCCTTCGGTCTGCAGGCCGACGCTCTGTCCACGGAGCCACACCGGCCAGGCCTCTTCAGATCCAACCTGGTCCCGGTGACCCTTTAATAAGACGGAACCACCGAAACCGGTTTGGCTCAGTGGATAGAGCGTCGGCCTGCAGACGGAAGGGTCCCGGGTTCGATTCCGGTCAAGGGCATGGACCTTGGTGGCGGGCACATCCCCAGTGGGAGGTGTGCAGGAGGCAGCTGATGGATGTTTCTCTCTCATCGATGTTTCTAGCTCTCTATCCCTCTCCCTTCCTCTCTGTAAAAAATCAATAAAATATATTAAAAAAAATAAAAAAAATAAGACGGAACCTGTGAGCACGGAGGCCCTGCTGGTCACGGAACCGAAACAGGTGTCTATGTTCGGATGCACACACACACACGCTCACACACGCGCACACGCACATGATTTTGTTCAACCGACTCCGTCGGTTACAAAGCTCGCACACAAAACAGTCCCACCTACGTGCAAAGGATGCTAGGTTCTGGATCCGGGCACACAAGGGCAGGTGAACACCGGCCGGCGTGGCTCCGTGGTTGAGCGTCCACCGGTGAACCAGGAGGTCAGGGTTCGATTCCCGATCAAGGGCACATGCCCGGGTTGCAGGCTCCATCCCCAACCAGGAGGGGGCGTGCAGGAGGCAGCCGGTCCATGGTTCTCTCTCATCATGGACGTTTCTCTCTCTCCCTCTCCCTTCCTCTTTGATATCAATAATATGTATGTATATATATTAAATAATAGCATGTTTTTTTCTTTCAATAATAAAGATTTTAAAAAACACACAAATGACTAACAAATATGAAGAAAATAGCCCAGAATAGCATTTTTTTCCCTGGCCCATGTGGCTCTGTGGTTGAGGGTCCACCTGTGAACCAGGAGGTCAGGGTTTGACTCCCGGTCAAGGGCACAGGCCCGGGTTGCGGGCTCCATCCCCAACCAGTTGGGGGCGTGCAGGAGGCAGCCGGTCCATGGTTCTCTCTCCTCATGGATGTTTCTCTCTCTCTCTGTCCTTCTCCCTTGCCCTCTGAAAGCAATAAAAAATATATTTAAAAAAAAAAAATTCATTCTCTCACCCCCCCCCCGGCCTGGAGACCAGGTGCCTGAGATTCAGGCGTCCCAGGCTAGTGGCCGACTCCCTCCCTCCCTCCCTACCTCCCTCCCTCCCATCTCTGCCTCCATCCGTCTCCACGCGGCTTCTCTGTATCCGCGTCCCCTCGTCTGTGTCTGACAAGGACCCTGTCCTTGGAGGGAGGGCCGCCCTGACCCAGGACGACCTCATCTCCGACCCTTCCCTCCATCCCCTCTGCAAAGACCCCATTTCCAAACAAGGTCCCATTCCCAGATTCTGGGGGTCAGGATGAGACGACTGTGTTTTTTTTTTTTGGGGGGGGGGCCGTGGGAATCAACTCATCAGGGTTTGGACATGGAGGTGAAACCTGTGGCCACATGTTTCTGGGGGGGACAGCAGGTAGGGGCCCCCAGGGTGTATGTGTGTGTGGGGGGGTGTGGGGGAGGCCTCAGGCACGGGGACCCACACAAGGGGCATTTGGGGTGAGCAGTCAGGGTCCCCCTGAGAGGGAAGCGAAAGAGGAACAAGCCAAGAATGGAGCTGGACCCTCTGTCACCGACGCCAACGCCGTGTCAGACCTGGGGCGGCGGGGAGACGGGGGGGGGGGGGGGAACGGGAAGATTTGAATATCGTCTTTTGTCTGTTGCACGGGGTGCTCACTGCTGTGGCTGGGCCCACACAGCCAGCTGCTGGTGGACGATTTCACTTCCAGAGAGAAAACTGAAATCAGGCCCCGGTCGGCGTGGCTCGGGGGTTGAGCGTCGACCTAGGAACCAGGAGGTCAGGGTTCGATGTCCGGTCAAGGGCACAGGCCCGGGTGGTGGGCTCCATCCCCAGGAGGGGGCGTGCGGGAGGCAGCCGGTCCATGATTCTCTCTCCTCGTGGATGTTTCTATCTCTCTCCCTCTCCCTTCCTCTCTGAAATATATATATAAATATATATATAAATATAAATATAAATATAAATATATAAATATATATATATATATAAATACACACACACACACACACACACACACACACACACACACACTAGAGGCCCAGTGCATGAAATCCGTGCATGGAGCGGGGGGAGGGGGGGTCCCTCAGCCCAGCCTGCACCCACCCCCAATCCAGGACCCCTTGAGGGATGTCCGACTTCCCTTTCACAATCTGGGACCGCTGGCTCCTAACCACTCACCTGCCTGCCTGATCGCCCCTAACTCTGCCTGCCTGATCGCCCCTGACTCTGCCTGCCTGATCGCCCCTAACCACTCTGCCTGCCTGCCTGATCGCCCCTGACTCTGCCTGCCTGATCACCCCTAACCACTCCCCTGCCTGCCTGATCGCCCCTGACTCTGCCTGCCTGATCGCCCCTAACCACTCCCCTGCCTGCCTGATCGCCCCTGACTCTGCCTGCCTGATCGCCCCTAACCACTCTGCCTGCCTGCCTGATCGCCCCTGACTCTGCCTGCCTGATCGCCCCTAACCACCCTGCCTGCCTGATCACCCCTAACCACTCTGCCTCGGCCCCTGCCGCTGCAGCTTCGTCCAGGAAGGACGCCTGGAATGATGTCCGGAAGGTCATTCGGCTGTCGGGTCTAATTAACATATGACGCTTCTATTATTATAGACTGGTGGCCCAGTGCACGAAATTCGTGCACTCAGGACAGGGGGGGGGGTGCCCCAGGCTGGCCTGTGCCCTGTCACAGTGCAGGAATCCCCTACCCATCGCCCCAAAGGGATAAGTCCCGCCCACCCATCCAGGGATCCTTGATGGATCGCCCCAAAGAGGTAGGCCAGAGAGCCAGGGGTCCGGTATATATATATTTTTTTAAAATATATTTTATTGATTTTTTACAGAGAGGAAGGGAGAGGGAGAGAGAGTCAGAAACGTCGAGGAGAGAGAAACATCCATCAGCTGCCTCCTGCACACCTCCCACTGGGGATGTGCCCGCAACCAAGGTCCATGCCCTTGACCAGAATCGAACCCAGGACCCTTCAGTCCGCAGGCTGACACTCTATCCCCTGAGCCACACCGGTTAGGGCCCCAGGCCTCCTGTGGGTGGAGTGTGACGGTTTGACACAAGTCCCCAACACGGCGGCAAGTCCCCGCCCACCCGTGTCCACTGCGCACGCAGCCTGCTGATCGGCCGTTAACGTGTGCGGGCGTCCCGACCATTTGCATGTTACCCTTTTATTAGCACCCTAGAGGCCCGTTGCATGATATTCGTGCAAGAATAGGCCTTCCTGTGCCCTCACCAGTTTGGCTCAGTGGATAGAGCATCGGCCTGCGCACGGAAGGGTCCCGGGTTCGATTCCGGTCAAGGGCATGTACCTTGGTTGCGGGCACATCCCCAGTAGGAGGTGTGCAGGAGGCAGCTGATGGATGTTTCTCTCTCATCGATGTTTCTAACTCTCTATCCCTCTCCCTTCCTCTCTGTAAAAAATCAATAAAATATATATTTAAAAAAAAAAAAAGAATAGGCCTTCCTCCCCCTGCCTTCACTCCCAGCTGCCCAGGAGCCGGCAAGTCCTCGCTTCTGTCCGGAGCACCACTCCTGTCCCTCCCTCCGCTGCCGCCCCTCCCCCTCATAGCAGGCATCCCGCCCCTCCCTCCCGGCCGCTCCGCCCTTCCCAGCCGCTCTGCGCCTGCATATGCAAATTAACCTGCCATCTTTGTTGAGTCCATTGGCATACTCACTCTGATTGGCTGTGGGTTTAGCGGAGGTAGGGGCAATTTACATGTTTGTCTATTATTAGGTAATATATAGATATCCTATCTAATAAAGGAGTAATATGCAGATTGACCATCACTCCAACCCACAAGGTGGCTGCCCCCATGTGGCCAAAGATCCTGCCCCCATGTGGACACAAGATGGCCACCACAAGATGGCCAGCAGGGGAGGGCAGTTGGGGGCGATCAAGCCTGCAGGGGAGGGCAGTTAGGGGTGACCAAGCTGGCAGAGGAGGGAAGTTGGGGGCAACCAGGCCTGCAGGGAAAGGCAGTTGGGAGGGACCAGGCCTGCAGGGGAGGGCAGTTGGGGGGGACCCAGGCCTTCAGGGGAGAGCAGTTGGGGGTGACCAGGCCTGCAGGGAAGGGCAGTTAGGGGTGACCAGGTCTGCAGGGGAGGGCAGTTAGGGGTGACCAGAACTGCAGGGGAAGGCAGTTAGGGGCAAACAGGCTGGCAGGGGAGCAGTTCGGCATCAATCAGACTGACAGGGGAGTGGTTAGGGGGTGATCAGGCTGGCAGGCAGAAGCGGTTAGGGGCAATCAGGAAGGCAGGCAGGCGAGCGGTTGGGAGCCAGCAGTCCTGGATTGTGAGAGGGATGTCCGACTGCCCGTTTAGGCCCGATCCCACCGGGCAGTCGGACATCCCTCTAGGGGTCCCAGGATGGAGAGGGTGCAGGCTGGGCTGAGGGACACACCCCGTGCACGAATTTCGTGCACCGGGCCTCTAGTGTGTGTGTGTATATATATATATATATATATATATATACACACACACACACACTCTGAGTGGCCAGATGAGGATGATCTCTGAACACATAATCATCTGGCCACTCCGTGTCGATCCTATAGAATAAAAGGCTAATATGCACATGGTCCCCTCGACCAGGAGTTCGACCAGCAGGCAGGCTGGCCAACCGCCCATGTCCCCTCCCCCTGGCCAGGCTGGCCGGACCCCACCCATGCACGGATTCATGCACCGGGCCTCTAATATATATATATATATACCGGGCCTCTAATATATATATATATATATATACACACACACACACACTGAGTGGCCAGATGATTATGCGTTCAGAGACCATCGTCATCTGGCCACTCGGCGTATATATTAAAGTCTGTAATAAAAACAAAACAAACATGAAAAGGTCAGGGTTGAAAATCCCCACTTTCCATGCGACACAGCCCCTGGGTCTTCGCCAGGGACACTTCCCTCCTTGTCACCCAGACAGACGGGTGACTGGCTCACGCTGGCAGCGAGGGACTCTCCGGATTCGGCCCCGAAAATCCCTTCTCCTTGGAAGTCCCCAGGCCCCACAAATCCCGGGCAGCTGGTGGCCACAGCGGGGAGTCAGCTGCCCCTGCCCAGGGGAGTCCTCACGTGTCACCGGGGCCCTAGCTGGTGTGGCTCAGTGGATAGAGCATCGGCCTGCGGACTGAAGGGGCCCGGGTTCGATTCCCGGTCAAGGGCACATGCCCTGGTTGGGGCCTCGATCCCCAGGAGGGGGCGTGCAGGAGGCAGCCGGTCCATGATTCTCTCTCCTCATGGATGTTTCTCTCTCTCTCTCCCTCTCCCTTCCTCTCTGACGTCAATAAAAATGTATATTTTTTAAAAAAGCAGTCCCTGCTCTTTAAAAAAATATTCACATGGAAAAGAAATAAAAATTAAAAAAAAAACATTAACCTAGATAAAAAGAATAAAAAGGCAAAATGTATGAAATAAATTAACAGATATTTTAAAAAAGAAAATTTAAAAGATAAACAAATATTAAAGATAGCCATAGAAAGGCATGCTAAAATTCATTACACCTCCCCGGCTGGTGTGGCTCAGTGGATAGAGCGTCGGTCTGTGGACTGAAGGGTCCCGGGTTCGATTCCGCTCAAGGGCACATGCCCAGGTTGCAGGCTCTATCCCCAGTAGGGGGCGTGCAGGAGGCGGCCGATCCATGATTCTCTGCCATCATGGATGTTTCTCTCTCTCTCTCTCTTTATCTCTCTCCCTTCCTCTCTGAAATCAATGAAAATGTTAAAAAAAATTTTTTAAAATAATAAATAAGTAGCCAAAACCGGTTTGGCTCAGTGGATAGAGCGTCTGCCTGCGGACGGAAGGGTCCTGGGTTCGATTCCGGTCAAGGGCATGTACCTTGGTGGCGGGCACATCCCCAGTGGGAGGTGTGCAGGAGGCAGCTGATGGATGTCTCTCTCTCATCGATGTTTCTAACGCTCTATCCCTCTCCCTTCCTCTCTGTAAAATATCAATAAAATATATTTTAAAATAATAATAATAATAAATAAGTAAATAAATTACACCACCTCATTCTAAACGAACCCTCAGGAAATTACGTATATATGCGAAACTTCATGTTTTAATAACGTCTTTTATTTTTATTACTAGAGGCTCAGTGCATGGATTCGGGCACCAGTGGGGTCCCTCGGCTTGGCCTGCGGGATCGGGCCGAAACCGGCTCTCCGACGTCCCCTGAGGAGTCCCGGATGGCGAGAGGGTGCAGGCCAGGATGAGGGACCCCACTGGTGCAGGATCGGGGCCGGGGAGGGACACGGGAGGTTGGCCAGCCAGGGAGGGACCGCGGGAGGGCTCCAGGGCGTGTCCGGCCCGTCTCACTCAGTCCTGATCAGCCGGACCCCAGCAGCAAGCTAACCTACCGGTCGGAGCGTCTGCCCCCTGGTGGTCAGTGCACGTCATAGTGACGTCATTCCGCCACTTGGTCGATTTGCCTGTTAGGGTTTTATTATATAGGATTTTTAAAAAAAATAACATCTTTTAAAAAAATGTATTTTTAAGCCCTTGCCCATTTGGCTCAGTGGATAGAGCGTCGGCGTGCAGACTGGAAGGGTCCCGGGTTCGATTCTGGTCAAGGGCACATGCCCGGGTTGTGAGCTCGATCCCCAGTCGGGGGCATGCAGGAGGCAGCGGATCCATGATTATCTCTCCTCATGGCTGTTTCCATCTCTCTCTCTCCCTCTCCCTTCCTCTCTGAAATCAATAGAAATATATATATATATTTTAAAAAAGGGAATGAGCCCTGGCTGGTGTGGCTCAGTGGATAGAGCATCGGCCTGTGGACGGAAGGGTCCCGGGTTCGATTCCCGGTCAAGGGCACAGGCCCGGGTTGCGGGTTCGATCCCCAGTAGGGGGCGTGCAGGAGGCAGCCGATCCACGATTCTCTCTCCTCATGGATGTTTCTCTCTCTCCCTCTCCCTTCCTCTCTGAAACCAATACAAATACATGTTTTAAAAATGTCTTTTAAAAACACATGCGCCATCCGTGACCTTCTGTGTCCCCCAGGGGACTCACCTTGAAAAAGAGGAAGTGGGGAGGGAGCGGGGGGGAGTCCATTGGGGGTAAAGGCCACATTTGTAAAACTTCAGACAATAAAAAATAATAATAAAATAAAAAAAAGAAAAAGAGGAACCTCTCCCACATCCATTGCGGTTCTGGGTTTCATAACCTTTGTGTCTGTAACTCAACCTACAGATGACAGTTTTCCGTTACCACCTACCCATGGGGTTCACATGCCCGATTGGGGGGGTCAGGCCGGGGGGGGTCCCCAGGAGACCTGGGAACTGGGGTGTCTTGGCTCCTGTGTGGTGGGCAGCTTTGTCCAAGGTTTGCACCCCCACTGGTCCCTGCCGTCCTGCTCACACCAGCTCCAAGGGGCGAGCTCGCCCAGGACCCCAACTGTAAGTCAGGGGAAGTCGGGGTGGGGGGGCAGGCAAGAGTCCCCTGGGAGATAAGGCCCACCCAGGCTTGGCACGTGGAGAGATGCGGTTTAGCCATAGCCCGTGAGGCTCAGGGGTTGAGCATCGACCTGTGAACCAGGAGGTCAGGGTTCGAATCCTGGGGATGTGGGCTCGATCCCCGGTAGGGGGTGTGCAGGAGGCAGCCCATCCATGATTCTCTGTCATCATAAATGTTTCTTTTTTTTAAAAAAAAAATGTATATTTGTATTGATTTTAGAGAGAAAGGGAGAGAGAGAGAGAAACATCCATGAGGAGAGAGAATCATGGATCGGCTGCCTCCTGCATGCCCCCTACTGGGGATGGAGCCCACAACCTGGGCATGAGCCCTTGACCGGGAATTGAACCGTGACCTCCTGGTTCATAGGTTGATGTTCAACCACTGAGCCACGCCGGCGAGGGCTGCTTAATTGTTCCATTCATCTGTCTAGGCTGTCTATCATCTGTCCATCGATCTTATCTGTCATCTATCATCTATCTATGCATCCATGTAGCTTATCTATCCATCTGTCTGTGTATCCATTCATCCATCCATCCATCCATCCATCCATCCATCCATCCACCCATCCATCCATCATGCATCTAGCTATACTTGTCATCTATCTATCTATCTATCTATCTATCTATCTATCTATCTATCTATCTATCATCTATCTGTCTATCATCTATCTATCATCTATCTATCTATCTATCTATCTATCTATCTATCATCTGTCTATCATCTATCTATCATCTATCTATCTATCTATCTATCTATCTATCTATCTATCTATCTATCTATCATCTATCTGTCTATCATCTATCTATCATCTATCTATCTATCTATCTATCTATCTATCTATCTATCTATCTATCATCTGTCTATCATCTATCTATCATCTATCTATCTATCTATCTATCTATCTATCTATCTATCATCTATCTGTCTATCATCTATCTATCATCTATCTATCTATCTATCTATCTATCTATCTATCTATCTATCATCTGTCTATCATCTATCTATCATCTATCTATCTATCTATCTATCTATCTATCATCTATCTGTCTATCATCTATCTATCATCTATCTATCTATCTATCTATCTATCATCTATCTATCTATCTATCTATCTATCTATCTATCTATCTGTTATCTATCTATCTATCCATCCATTCATACATTGTACATCCACCTATACGTATTATGTATTTACCTATCTATCTAATCTAACCCTCTATCAGTTAGCCACCTGTCTGCCTACCTATCCGTGTATCTACCTATGTCTCTTATCTACCCATTTGTGTATCTGTCTATCCATTCATCCATCCTACAGCTAACGATATATATTGTCTATTTACCTATCTGTCTAATCCAATCATCTACGGATGATCAATCTACCTATCTCTTTCTTATAGCATCTTTGTCTTATACGTTCTATCTGACTCCCTAATTGAGGCAGCTACATCGACCGATCTGTTTATCTATCATCTATCTATCTATCTATCTATCTATCTATCTATCTATCTATCTATCCATCCATCCATCCATCTATCTTATCTATCCATCTGTGTATCTATCTATCCATCTTCTATCCATTCTATCCATCTATTTATCTATCATCTATCTTCTATCATTTCTTCCTATATCTATCATGTATTTATCTATGTCTGTTTATCTATCTTTCCATCTATCTTCTATCATTTCCAACAATATCCATTTACCTATCCATCAATCCATCCATCTTTTCCTCCTTCTTACCTGTCTATCTAGCTATCATGCATCTATCTGTCTATGTATTTACTTATGTATCTACTAGAGGCCTGGTGCATGAATTCGCGCATGAGTGGGGTTCCTTGACCTGGCTGCGATGGGGGGGCCAATCGGGGCGATTGGGGGCCAGCCAGCGGGGTGGGGGGAGACCGTGTGAGGTTGACCAGCCTCGGGAAGTTGGCTGTGGGAGCACACTGACCACCAGGGGGCAGCTCCTGCATTGAGCGTCTGCCCCCTGGTGGTCAGTGCACGTCATAGCGATGGGTTGTCTGGTCAGTTCGGTCAACCGGTTGTAACTGTCGCTGGGGCTTTTATATAGAGAGATGTATGTCTTCCTCTTCCATCATTTCTACCTTCTATCATTTCTCTCTATATCTGTTTATCTTATCTATCCATCCATCCTTCCCCCTTCTTATCTATCATCTATCTTCTATCATTTCTTTCTATATCTATCATGTATTTATCTGTTTATATCTCCTTCCATCTATCTCTTCTCATTTCTATCTGTATCTATCTTATCTATCCATCTATCCTATCCCCCTTTTATCTATCTATCTATCTATCTATCTATCATCAATCTATCTATGTATCTATCTATCTATCATCTATCTATCTATCTATCTATCTATCATCAATCTATCTATCACCTACCTATCATGTATTTATCTGTTTATCTCTCCTTCCATCTATCTTTTCTCATTTCTATCTGTATCTATCTTATCTATCCATCTATCCTATCCCCCTTTTATCTATCTATCTATCTATCTATCTATCTATCTATCAATCTATCATCAATCTATCTATCACCTACCTATCATGTATTTATCTGTTTATCTCTCCTTCCATCTATCTTTTCTCATTTCTATCTGTATCTATCTTATCTATCCATCTATCCTATCCCCTTTTATCTATCTATCATCTATCTATCTATCTATCTATCTATCTATCTATCTATCTATCATCTATCTATCTATCACCTACCTATCATCCATTTATCTGTCTACTAGAGGCCCCAAGCAAGAATCCGTGTATGGGTTGATCGGGCCAGGATGGCCATGGGGAGGGACGGCAGGTGGTTGGCTGGCTGGCCTGCCCCCTGGTTGAACTCCCGGTCAAACTCTTCATGGAGGGAAAACTTTGCATATTAGCCTTTTATTCTATAGGATTAGAGGCCTGGTGCACAAAACTCGTGCAAGGGGCTTAGCCCACTGTGGCGGCTGCCTCCTCTACCTCAGCCCTCACCCACATGGTGGCTGCCGCCCTCGCAGCCCCAGCTCCGTCCAGAAGGTCGTCCGGAAGGACATTCGGAAGGATGTCCGGTCTCATTGGCATATTACGCTTTTATTATTATAGATCATGTCTATCACCTACCTTCTATCATTTCCTTCTATATCTATCATGTATTCATCTGCTCATCTGTTTTTCCATCGATCTTCTCTCATTTCTATCTGTATCTTATTTATCTATTCATCCATCCTATCTATCTATCTATCTATCTATCTATCTATCTATCTATCTATCATCTATCTATCTATCTATCTACCTATTTATCTATCTATCTATATCTATGGTATCTAACATCTATCTATCTATCTATCTATCTATCATCTATCTATGTATCTATCATCTATCTATCTATCTATCTATCTATCATCTATCTATATATCTATCATCTATCTATCATCTATCTATCATCATCTATCTATCTGTCTACCTATCTATCTATCTATCATCTATCTATTATCTATCTATCTATCTATCTATCTATCTATCATCTATCTATCATCTATCTATCTATCTATCATCTATCTATCTATCTATCTATCTATCATCTATCTATCATCTATCTATCTATCTATCTATCTATCTATCTATCTATCATCTATCTATCTATCATCTATCTATCTATCATCTATCTATCTATCTATCTATCTATCTATCTATCTATCTATCATCTATCTACCTATCTATCTATCTATGTATGGTGTATTTATCTGTCTGTCTTTCTATTGACTTATGCATCTGTGTATGTCTTTCTCTTTGTCTCTTCCTCTTCCTCCCCCCCCCTCTCTAGTCTCTCTCCCCCTGTCTCCCCTCCCCCCCCACACACACACACGCCCCAACCTATTAACCAAATCTCTCCAACTATGAGCTCTGCTGGCGTCCTGTCTCGCCCCTGGCCCAGGTGCCTGAACCCCACAGAATGCGCTCTTTGCAAAGTCCCATCTCCCCCACGGGCCTCCCTCCATTTCCCCGCCCCCACCCCCCCCCCCACCCCCGTTTCACAGAGGTCTGCTTTCTCGCTTTCTCCGTGATAAATGCATCCGCCCAGAGTTGCTTCCTGCCTCGCACACATGGAGGAGGCATGTTCTGCACCTGTGAGTCAGACGCCAGGGCTGAGAGGGAGGGTGTGAGGTGTGAGGTGTGTGTGTTGGGGGGGGCGGGGGGGGAGTTTGGGGAACAGAGAGAGGCGCTCAAAGCCAGAATACAGCCCAGGCCTTGCAGACAGAAAGCAACACTCGCCCTGGCCCGTGTGGCTCAGTGGATAGAGCGTCGGCCTGCGGACGGAAGGGTCCCGGGTTCGATTCCGGTCAAGGGCACGTACCTTGGTGGCGGGCACATCCCCAATAGGGGGCGTGCAGGGGGCAGCTGATCGATGTTTCTCTCTCTCATTATTGACTAGAGGCCCGGTGCATGAAATGCGTGCACAGGTAGGGTCCTTCGGCCTGGCCGGCGATCAGGGCCAATCAGGGCCTTCCTTTGCTCCACGCTGCCCCCTGGTGGTCAGCGCACGTCATAGCGAGCGATCAAACTCCAGAGGGGACACTATGCATATTAGCCTTTTATATATATATATATATAAATATATATATATATGTTTCTCTCTTCCTCTCTCCTCCTCTCTGAAATCAATATATATATATATATATATATATATATATATATATATATATATGTTTTTTATATATTTTTTTAAATGAAAAATTCTAGATACAAAACTCCAGATAAAAAAATATATATATAGCCGAAACCGGTTTGGCTCAGTGGATAGAGCGTCGGCCTGTGGACTGAAGGGTCCCGGGTTCGATTCCGGTCAAGGGCATGGACCTTGGTTGTGGGCACATCCCCAGTGGGAGGTGTGCAGGAGGCAGCTGATCGATGTTTCTCTCTCATCGATGTTTCTAACTCTCTATCCCTCTCCCTTCCTCTCTGTAAAATATCAATAAAATATATTTAAAATATATATATATATATATATATATATATATATATATATATATATTTATATATATATATTTTTTTAATGAAAAATTCTAGATACAAAACTCCAGATTAGCATTTTTGCTACCTGGTGCCTTTGTAGCTGCCCAAGGTCAAAGCCACTGAGGAAGCTCTGTGCACAGGAAGTTAAATTTTGGACACCGTAAGAAGATTCATCTGGGAAGGATAGGTCTGTGTATCAAAAAGGGAGTATTTGGCCCTCGCCGGTGTGGCTCAGTGGATAGAGCGTCGGCCTGTGGACTGAAGGGTCCCGGGTTCGATTCTGGTCGGGGCCACATGCCTGGGTGGCGGGCCCAATCCCCAGTCGGCGGCGTGGGGGGGGTATGTGCAGGAGGCAACCGATCCATGATTCTCTCTCATCATGGATGTCTCTCTCTCTCTCCCTCTTCCTTCCGCCCTGAAGTCAATAAAAATATATTTTAAAAAGGGGAGTATTTGCTAAACAAGAAAACAATGCTTATTTCTACTGAATGAAATGCGTGCAGAGGGGTGACTATATCTTGGCCTATATATAGATATAACACTCGGATAATAGCTTCCAGATAATCTGAAAAATATAGCTGAGGACAGTGGGAGACTTACATCATTTCCATTAGCCCGGCTGGTGTGGCTCAGTGGTTGAGCATCAACCCAGGAACCAGGAGGTCAGGGTTCGATTCCCAGTCAGGGTATGTGGCCGGGGTTGCGGGCTCGATGCCCAGGAGGGGGCGTGCAGGAGGCAGCGGATCCATGATTCTTATCATGGATGTTTCTATCTCTCCCTTTCACTCCAAAATCAATAAAAAAAAAAAAATACGTATTTTTTTTAATCCTCACCCGAGGATATTTTTTCCATTGATTTTTAGTGAGCGTGCGAGAGAGAAGGAAAGACAGCCCTAATTGGTGTGGCTCAGTGGATAGAGCGTCGGCCTGAGGACTGAAGGGTCCCGGGTTCGATTCCGGTCAAGGGCATGGACCTTGGTTGTGGGCACATCCCCAGTGGGGGGTGTGCAGGAGGCAGCTGATGGATGTTTCTCTCTCATCGGTGTTTCTAACTCTCTATCCCTCTCCCTTCCTCTCTGTAAAAAATCAATAAAATATACTTTAAAAAAGATGTTTCTAACTCTCTATCCTTCTCCCTTCCTTTCTATAAAAAAAATTAATAATATATATATATATTTTTTAAAAAGTTAACTCTCAAGAAAAGAAAGAGAGAGAGAGGAAAAGACAGAGAGAAACATCGATGTGAGAGAAACACATCGATGGGTGGCCTCCTGCACGTGCCCCGATCAGAACCCAGGCCGGGGAGGAGCCTGCAACTGTCGTACGTGCCCTTGACCGGAATCGAACCCGGGACCCTTCTTCTGTCCGCAGGCCGACGCTCTAGCCACTGGGCCAAACCGGCCAGGGCGATACAAATATTTTCTAAAAATAATAATTTTCATTAAACGTGCTGCCGTAACATAGGAAAAAAAAAAAAAAAGAAGGGAGAAAGAGAGAGAGAGGAAGGCAAGAGAGAGGAAGGGAGCTGCTATATTGGGGGGGGGAGGGGTTGGGGGAGGGGGCTGTGTTTTTGGGGAAGGAGGGGAGAGGTTGCTGTCTTTTTTTTTTTTGGGGGGGGGGTGCTAGGGGAGGGCTGCTGTCTTACAGGAACCACAGATCAAACCGTACTGGCCCTGGAGACAACCCAGCATGCAAAACACCTGTCGGTCACCCTCGACTTGGGTTGTGCAATTCACAGGAAAACGAACAGGGGAGACAAGGTCTTGGGTGTCTGTGGTCGGCGGAGAGGCGTCTCGCTCTGTGGTGTCCCGTGGGCTGAGGGTTCTGCCCAGAATGCAGATGGGCCCATCCCCTGTCCCCCCCCACCACCCCCCTTCCTCTTCGCTCGCCATCTGCCCTTGAGCATTGCTGCGGTGAATTTACTTTGAAATCAGCAGAACATCGTGTTCGCTTGGAGACGTGATGGTAGAGGGGTAGGGGCCTCATGCCTGCAAAGATAGGAAACGCTGAGGGTGGGCGAGAGCCGGGCATGTGTACCAGGCACACAGGTGCACTTCAAGGGAATGGGATGGTTCCCGGCAGGTGTGGCTCAGTGGTTGAGCATCGGCCTAGGAACCTGGAGATGAAGGTTGGGTTTCCGGTCAGGGCACATGCCCGTGTTGCAGGCTCGATCCCTGTCCTGGCACATGAGGAAGGCAGCCGATCGATGTTTCTCTCTCACATTGATGTTTCTCTCTCTCTCTCTCTCTCTCTCTCTCTCTCTCTCTCTCGCAATAAAAATATATCCTGGAGTGAGGATTAAAAAATATACAGAAGAGTCGGTCAAGACAGTGTGATATTGGAGGACAGAATTATCCCTAGTTGCTAAGCACTAAGATAGGTAGATACATAGAGAGATAGATGATGGATGGATGGATGGATGGATGGATGGATGGATGGATGAATGAATGGTAGGTGGATGGATGGATGGATACATAAATGATAGATGCATGATGGATGGTGATGGATGGATGGATGAGTGGATGGATGGATGCATAATGGATGGATGGATGGATGGATGGATGGATGGATGGATGGATGCATAGATGGATGGAGGACTGGATGGTTGGATGGATCGATGGATGCATGCATGCATTGATGGCTGGCTGATGGATGGATAAATAGATTGATGGATGGATGAGTGGATGGATGGATGCATAATGGATGGATGGATGGATGGATGGATGGATGGATGCATAGATGGATGGAGGACTGGATGGTTGGATGGATCGATGGATGCATGCATGCATTGATGGCTGGCTGATGGATGGATAAATAGATTGATGGATGGATGAGTGGATGGATGGATGCATAATGGATGGATGAATGGATGTATGGATAGATGTATGGATGGATGGATGGATGCATAGACGGGTGGAGGACTGGATGGTTGGATGGATCGATGGATGCATGCATGCATTGATGGCTGGCTGATGGATGGATAAATAGATTGATGGATGGATGAGTGAATAGATGGATGGATGGATGGATGGATGGATAGATGCATGAAGGATGGATGGATGAATCAGTGGATGGATAAATAGATGATGGATGGTGGATGGATCAGTGGATGGCTGGATGAATGGATGGTAGGTGGGTAGATGGATGGATATATAAATGATAGATAGATGGATGATGGATGGTGATGAATGGATGGATGGATGAGTGGATGGATGGATGGTTGGATGGATGGATGGATGGATGGATGGATAGATGGATGGAGGACTGGATGGTTGGATGGATCGATGGATGCATGCATTGATGGCTGGCTGATGGATGGATAAATAGATTGATGAGTGGATGGATGGATGGATGGATGGATAGATGCATGAAGGATGGATGGATGAATCAGTGGATGGATCAGTGGATGGCTGGATGAATGAATGGTAGGTGGATAGATGGATGGATACATAAATGATAGATGCATGATGGATGGATGGATGGATGGATGGATGGATGGATGGATCAGTGGATGGATGATGGATTGATAAATGGGTGGATGGGTGCATGGATGGATGGATGGAGATGGATGGATGATAGATACAGGGGTGGATGGATACATAGATAGGTAGGTAGATAGATAGATAGATAGATAGATAGATAGATAGATAGATAGACGGACGCATGAAGAATGGATGGATGGATAGAAAGTGTGTTAGAGGTTGTCAGGGGCTGGGGTGGGGCAGGGAAGGAAATGGGGAGGGACTGTTCATGGCTATGGGTCTCTTTTTAGAAGTGATGTTTAGGCCCTGGCCGGTTTGGTTCAGTGGATAGAGTGTCGGACCGAGGACTGAAGGGTCCCGGGTTCGATTCTGATCAAGGGCACATGCCCGAGTTGCAGGCTGGATCCCCAGTAGGGGCTGTGCAGGAGGCAGCCAATCAATGTTCCTCTCTCATCATTGAGGTTTCTTATCTCTCTCTTCCTCTTCCTTCCTCTCTGAAATCAATAAAAATATATTTTTAAAAAAGTGATGGCTCGGAATGGCTAAATGCACAGGGGTTGAGCATTGACCTACGAACCAGGGGGTCACGGTTTGATTCCCAGTCAAGGGCACATGCCTGGGTTGTGGGTTCGATCCCCAGTGGGGGGCATGCAGGAGGCAGCCAATCCATGATTCTCTCTCCTCATGGATGTTTCTCTCTCTCTCTCTCTCTCTCCCTCTCCCTTCTTCTCTGAAAATCAATTTTTTTTTTAAAGGCTCATGTTATGACTCGCGAATCTTCATTTTTATTTATTCTTAATTTTTTTTTAATCTTTATCGTTGAAACTAATTGTAGCCCTAACCGGTGTGGCTCAGTGGATAGAGCGTCGGCCTGCGGACTCAAGGGCCCCGGGTTCGATTCCGGTCAAGGGCATGGACCTTGGTGTGGCGGGCACATCCCCAGGTGGAGGTGTGCAGGAGGCAGCTGCTGTTTCTAAGTCTCTATCCCTCCCCCTTCCTGTCTGTAAAAAAATCAATAAAATATATTAAAAAAAAAAAAGAAAAAAGAAGCTAATTGTAACCTTTTGGTGGAGGATCCGTTTCAGGGGCGATGCCGATGCTGCGGGTTTGCAATAAAGCGACGGTCTGCACGTCGGGGGCCCATGTTCAAAACCACTTGAGCTGTGTGTGCTTTGAACCGGGGAACCGTAGGGGATGTAAATGAACCCTCAAGAAAGCTGTTGAGAGAAAGAGAGAGAGAGAGAGAGAGAGAGGGAGAGAGAGAGAGAGGAGGCCGCAGAGATGTGGGGAGACACAGCGTGGGCCGACCTCACTCTCAGATCTACAAGGAGGATCAGAGACGGCTTCCCGGGTGTCGCCTTCGAGCGCTTGTCCGTGGCGGGTCAGCTGCCCGGGGAACCGTGTGACTTTGCCTTTTGTAACATCCACTTCTGCTCGCCGGCACGAGGTGGACACCAGAGCCACCGGTTTGGGGGATTTTTTGCTGTGTTGTTGTTTTTTTTGTTTTTTTTTGCTCATTTCATAATCTTTCCATCCCACCGCCTGAGCCTTCTCGGGCTTAGACAGCAAGCAGTGTGTCTGTCAAAGTGAACCCTGCATTTTTTTAAAAAAATATATTGTATTGATTTTTTGCGGAGAGGAAGGGAGAGGGAGAGAGAGTCAGAAACATCGACGAGAGAGAAACATCCATCCGCTGCCTCCTTCACGGCCCCCACCTGGGGATGTGCCCGCCACCAAGGGACATGCCCTTGACCGGGAATCGAACCCGGGACCCTTCCGTCCGCAGGCCGACGCTCTATCCGCTGAGCCACACCGGTGAGGACTCTGCATTTTTTTTTTTTTTTTGCCAGAGACAAGCTTTTATTTGCTTGATTTTGAAAAGTGTTCACTGAGAATCAATTGTTGCTGTTGTTTGTTTTTTGTTTGTTTTTTTTTTTAAATATATTTTATTGATATTTCACAGAGAGGAAGGGAGAGGGATAGAGAGCTAGAAACATCGATGAGAGAGAAACATCCATCAGCTGCCTCCTGCACACCTCCCACTGGGGATGTGCCCGCTACCAAGGTACATGCCCTTGACCGGAATCGAACCCGGGACCTTTCAGTCCGCAGGCCGACGCTCTATCCACTGAGCCAAACCAGTCTCGGCTGTTGTTTGTTTTTTAATCGTTGAAAGTATTATAGAAAGTCCAGCGGGAGTGGCTCGGGGGTTGAGTGTCAACCTAGGAACCAGGAGGTCAGGGTTCGATTCCCGGTCAAGGGCACATGCCCGGGTTGTGGGCTCGATTCCCAGTAGGGGGCGTGCAGGAGGCAGCCGATCCGTGATTCTCATTCCTTATGGATGTTTCTCTCTCTCTCTCTCTCTCTCTCTCTCTCTCTCTCTCTCTCTCTCTCTCTCTCCATCCCCCTTCCTCTCTGAAATCAATCCTATAGAATAAAACCCTAATATGCTAAGTGTCTGTTCATCTGGTCATCCATTCAACCAATCAAAGCGTAATATGCTAATGATATGCTAAGGCCGCTCAACCGCTCGCTATGACCTGGTGCACTGACCACCAGGGGGCAGACAGTCGACTGGTCAACCAGTCGCTATGACGTGCACTGACCACCAGGGGGCAGACAGTCGACCAGTCACTATGAAGTGCACTGACCACCAGGGGGCAGATGCTCGGACTGTTAGCTTAGCTTGCTGCTGGGGTCCGGCCGATCAGGACTGAGCGAGATGGGCCGGACAGGCCCTGGAGCCCTCCCGCGGTCCCTCCCCAGCTGGCCAACCTCCCGCGTCCCTCCCCGGCCCCGATTCTGCACCAGTGGGGTCCCTCGGCCTGGCTTGCGCCCTCTCGCCATCCGGGACCCCTCAGGGGATGTCAGAGAGCTGGTTTCGGCCCGATCCCACAGGCCAGGCCCAGGGACCCCACCGGTGCATGAATCCGTGCACCAGGCCTCTAGTAAAAATATATTTTTTAACAAAGTATTACATTTGTCCCCCTGTGTCCCCACATTAACAATCTCCAGCCTGTCCTCGCCCCCCACCCCCACTCCCCACCCTATTGTCTGTGTCTATGGGTCATTCATTCATGTATACAAGTTCTTTTCTTGATCATCTCCCACCCCCTCCCACCCCACACCTCCTGACCCCTGAGCCCCCACCTTCCCCCACCCCGCGATCCCACACTCTGTTCTATGATTCCATGCTTCTCGATCCACTCTGTTCATAAGTTTATTTTGTTGATCAGATTCCACATGTGAGTGAGGGTGATCTCAGTATTGATAATAAATAAAATAGCCGAAACCGGTGTGGCTCAGTGGATAGAGCGTCGGCCTATGGACGAAAGGGTCCCAGGTTCGATTCCGGTCAAGGGCATGTACCTTGGTGGCGGGCACATCCCCAGTGGGAGGTGTGCAGGAGGCAGCTGATGGATGTTTCTCTCTCATCGATGTTTCTGACTCTCTATCCCTCTCCCTTCCTCTCTGTAAAATATCAATAAAATATATTTTTTTAAAAATTAAAGAAATAGATTTTTATTGATTTCAGAGAGGAAGGGGGAGAGGGAGATAGCAATAGAAACATCCATGAGGAGAGAGAATCATGGACCAGCTGCCTCCTGCACGCCCCCTCCTGGGGATGGAGCCCGCAACCCGGGCCTGTGCCCTTGACCGGGAATCGAACCCGGGACCTCGTGGTTCATAGGTCAATGCTCAACCCCGGGGGGTGGGGTGTGGGGAGGGCCTCCCTCACTCCCTGCTTCTGCAAATGACCACCTTCCCATCTCTCCCTTCTGGGTGTCCATCCACAGCACCCAGGGGACCCTGAGAAGAAGCAGGGGTGCTCCCTGCCATTGGGGTGCCCCCGGATGGCAGGGCATGGGGCCGCCCCCACAATTCTCTGCAGAATCTTTGCAGCGTGCACCTGGGCTGGCGGATGGGCTGGCGCGTGCGCACACTCAGAGCGAAACTCTATAGGGCGGGAGCGGGGCGAGGGGTGCCCGTCCGCAGGGCGGTTTGGGGAACCTCATTTTGCACGGAGGCTGGTAACAGAGTCCCCTCTGGAGGAAGAAAGAGCAGATCGGGGGGGGGGGGGGGACGCCTGACAGGTGAGCGTCAATGTAGCTCCTGGATGGAGGGTCAGGGAAGGACCCCTCCCCGACTCCCCACACCCCATCCCCCAGGTCAGCTGCCCTTGGAGGGATTTGAGTGGCAGCTGGGGGAACCGCACCCACCCCAGCAGAGGGCGGTTTTGGGGTCCCCAGTCTGTGCTGGATGGTGTTACGGGGAGGTCAATCTTTTTCTTTTTTTTTTTTTTTTCCTTATAGATTTTTTATTGATTTCAGAGAGGAAGGGAGAGGGAGAAAGAGAGAGAGAAACATCCATGATGAGAGAGAATCATGGATCGGCTGCCTCCTGCACGCCCCCTACTGGGGATCGAGCCCACAACCCGGGCATGTGCCCTGGACCGGGAATCGAACCCTGACCTCCTGGTTCCTAGGTTGATGCTCAACCATCGAGCCATGCCTGCCAGGCCAGGGCTGTCATTTTTAAAATACTACTTTTTTTTTTTAAAAAAAAGTATATTTTTATTGATTTCAAAGAGGAAGGGAGAGGGGAGAGAGAGAAACATTCATGAGGAGAGAGAATCATGGACCGGCTGCCTCCAGCACGCCCCCTACTGGGGATCGAGCTGGCAACCCCAGGCATGTGCCCTTGGCCGGGAATCGAACCTGGGACCCTTCAGTCCACAGGCTGACGCTCTATCCATTGAGCAACACCAGCTAGGGCAAAATACTACTTTTTAAAAAAAATAAAAAATGTATATTTTTATTTATTTCAGAGAGAAAGGGAGAGAGATAGAAACATCCATGATGAGAGAGAATCATGGATCGGCTGCCTCCGGCACGCCCCCACCTGGGGATGGAGCCCACCACCCGGGGCCTGTGCCCTTGACTGGGAATCGAACCCGGGACCTCCCGGGTCATGGGTCCACCCTCTGCCACCCTGAGCCACCCCCGGCCTAGCTGTGCCGCCTCTCACTCCTGTGCCCTTTCGCCTTTCAGATCGTCCCCGCCCACGGAGCCCTCGCCAGGTTGTCCGCGGGGCCCAGGTTGTCCGCGGGGCCCCCCCGTGCGCCAGGCAGGATGGACATCAATATGACGCGCCCGGATAACGCCACGATCCTGATGCTGAAAAACCCAGCCATCGCCTTCGTGCTGCCCGTGGTGTATTCCCTGGTGGCCTTGGTCAGCATCCCCGGCAATTTCTTCTCGCTGTGGGTGCTGTGCCGGGACATCGGTCCGAAATCGCCATCCGTCATCTTCATGATCAACCTGAGCGTCACGGACCTGGCGCTGGCGAGCGCCCTGCCCTTCCAGATCTATTACCACTGCAACCACAACAACTGGATCTTCGGCGCGCGCCTGTGCACCATCGTCACGCTGGTCTTTTACGCCAACATGTACTCGTCCATCCTCACCATGACCTGCATCAGCGTGGACCGCTTCCTGGGCGTGGTGTACCCGCTGGCGTCCGCGCGCTGGCGCCGGCGCCGCTACGCGGTGGCCACGTGCGCGGGGATGTGGTGCCTCCTGCTCGCCGCGCTGTCGCCGCTGGCGCGCACCGACCTCACCTACGCCGTGGAAGAGCTGGGCATCGTCACCTGCTTCGACGTGCTCAAGTCCACGATGCTCCCCAGCGTGGCCATGTGGGCCATCTTCCTCTTCACCCTCTTCATCGTCCTGTTCCTGGTCCCGTTCGTGGTCACCGTGGCTTGCTACACGGCCACCATCCTGCGCCTCTTGCGCACCCCGGATGCGCACGGCCTGGGCCAGCGCCGTCGCGCCGTGAGCCTGGCGGCCGTCGTGCTGCTGGCCTTCGTCACCTGCTTCGCGCCCAACAATTTCGTCCTCCTGGCGCACATGGTGAGCCGCCTCTTCCTGGGCACCAGTTACTACCACGTGTACAAGCTCACGCTCTGCCTGAGCTGCCTCAACAACTGCCTGGACCCCTTCGTCTACTATTTCGCCTCCCGCGAGTTCCAGCTCCGGCTCCGGCGCTACTTGGGGTCCTCCTCCTCCTCCTCCTCCCCGCAGCAGCCGCCGTCCTCCCCCGGCGCCTTGGACGCGGGCCGGGAGAGCGTGTTTTCCGGGCGGACGCTGTCCGCGCCGTCCGTGTCCAGCTGCCACGCGGACGGACCCGAGGCGGCCACGCGGCCCTTCCTGCAGAGACAGGAGAGCGTGTTCTGAGTCGGAGGACTGGGGTGTGTGTGTGTGTGTGTCGGGAGGGGGTTGCCTGCGGGGCACTCCCCTTCGGAGACGGCCCCGCAGACAATGGGAGGTGGCGCGCGTCGGAGCCGCGCCCCCTTTGCGCATCGGAGCCGCGCCCCCTTTGCGCCTCTTGCTCCAAATCAGGGCGCTTCCAGGACCGCTGGCGTCGGAACCACGCCTCCTGTTCCAAATCCGGTCCCTTCCTGGTCCCCCCAGTAGGAACCACGCCCCCCGCGCGCTTGGGAACCAGGCCTGGTGCTCCAAATCCGGGCGCTTCCAGGACCCCTGGAGTCGGGACCACGCCTCCTGTTGCACAACAGGGATCTTCACTTGACCCCTGCGCATCGGAGCCACGCCTTCTGCTCCACATCGGGTCAGTTCCTGGACTCCTACGCGCCAAAACCACGCCTCCTGCCAGTCGGAACCAGGCCTCCTGCTCCACATCAGGGCGCTTCTTGAGTTCCTTCGCGTCGGAACCACGCTTCCTGCTCCACATCAGGGCGCTTCTTGAGCCCCTGGGCGTCGGAACCAGGCCTCCTGCTCCAAATAAAGGCGCTTCCTGGACCCCCCAGTAGGAACCACGCCCCCCGCGCGCTTGGGAACCAGGCCTCGTGCTCCAAATCCGGGCGCTTCCAGGACCCCTGGCGTCGGGACCACGCCTCCTGTTGCACATCAGGGACCTTCACTGACCCCTGCGCATCGGAACCAGGCCTCCTGCTCCAAATCGGGTCCCTTCCTGGACCCCTGCGCTCCGGAACCAAGCCTTCTGCTCCACATCGGGTCAGTTCCTGGACCCCTAGGCTCCTGAACCACGCCTCCTGCTCCACATCAGGGCGCTTCTTGAGTTCCTTCGCGTCGGAACCAGGCCTCCTGCTACAAATAAAGGCGCTTCCTGGACCCCCCAGTAGGAACCACGCCCCCCGCGCGCTTGGGAACCAGGCCTCGTGCTCCAAATCCGGGCGCTTCCAGGACCCCTGGGGTCGGGACCACGCCTCCTGTTGCACAACAGGGACCTTCACTGACCCCTGCGCATCGGAACCAGGCCTCCTGCTCCAAATCGGGTCCCTTCCTGGACCCCTGTGCTCCGGAACCAGGCCTCGTGCTCCAAATCCGGGCGCTTCCCAGACCCCTGGAGTCGGAACCACGCTGAACCTCTTGCACCACAGGGATCTTCACTGGACCCCTGCGCATCGGAACCACGCCTTCTGCTCCACATCAGGGCGCTTCTTGAGTTCCTTCGCGTCGGAACCACGCTTCCTGCTCCAAATCAGGGCGCTTCTTGAGCCCCTGCGCGTCGGAACACGCCTCCTGCCAGTCGGAACCACGCCTCCTGCTCCAAATCCAGGAGCTTCCTGAACCCCTGCCCGAAGCTATGGGGAAGGCACCCCAGACTGTCTCTGAAACCGGTTCCGACTCCCAGCATCCACGCACCAGCGCTGGCCCACGGACAGAGCCGAGGGACTGACAGGCAAAGGGGACGGACGGTGCTGGGTTGGGGGGGGGTCTTTGGACAGAAGGTCCACCCTGGAGCCTGCAAAGGGAGAGCGAAGACGGGCCTTCGGTGGCAGGATCTGGACGCACCCAGCGGGGTGGGGTTGGGGGGTGTCTCCAGGGCAGGTGGCCTTGCCCCTGGAAATCAAAGCTGAGGATGGAGATTGAAGCCTGCTCGCCAGCCCCCACGGCTAAGGAAGGGGACAGACGCACTGCACTGGGGTGAAGGGTGTCTCCCCCAAACCCATGTCCACCCAGGACCTCAGAGTGGGACCCCATTTGGAAACACGGTCTTTGCAGATGGGATTGGATTAAGGATCTGAGAGCAGGGTGTCCTGGGTCAGGGTGGCCCTCCACCCAAGGACAGGGTCCTTAGAGGAGACAAAAGAGCAGCCCTAGCCGGTGTGGCTCAGTGGATAGAACCTGGGCCTGTGGACTGAAGGGTCCCGGGTTCGATGCCCGTCTAGGGCACAGGCCCGGGTTGCGGGCTCCATCCCCAGTGTGGGGTCTGCAGGAGGCAGCCGGTCCATGATTCTCTCTCCTCGTGAATGCCTCTCTCTCTCTCTCCCTTCCTTTCTGAAATCAATAAACAAATATACTAAAGCCCTGGCCGGTGTGGCTCCGTGGATAGCGTGTCAGCCTGCGGCCTGAAGGGTCCTGGGTTCGATTACAAACAAGGGCACATGCCCGGGTTGCAGGCTCGATCCCCAGGAGGGGACGTACAGGAGGCAGCCGATCCATGATTCTCTCATCATGGATGTTTCTCTCTCTCTTTCCCTCTCCCTTCCTCTCTGAAATCAATAAAAATATATTTTAAGAAAATAATGTAATGGTAAGATTAAAAATTCTAGGAATAACTTGAAATGTATAATAATAGTGCAAAAACATAATCATAATACAATAAACGTATCATGTTTATTACATTACATTATAAAAATAATTTTTTAAAAAGATGACTTGGGCCGAAACCGGTGTGGCTCGGTGGATAGAGCGTCGGCCCATGATTCTCTCTCCTCATGGATGTTTCTCTCTCTCTCACTCTCTCTCTGTCCCTTCCTCTCTGAAACCAATCTATATATATAAAAGCCTCATATGCAAAGTGTCCCCTCGGGAGTCTGACCGACCGGGAGTTCGACCGCTCGCTATGATGTGCTCTGACCACCAGGGGGCAGCATGGAATGAAGGAAGGCCCTGGCCGGCAGGCGGCAGCTACTACAGACCCTACCTGTGCACAAATTTCGTGCACCGCGCCTCTAGTAAAAAAATATATATATTTTTAAAAATGTTTTTATTGATTTTTTTTTATTCAGAGAGAGAGGAAGGGAGAGGAGAGAGGGATAGAAATATCAATGATGAGCCCTAACCGGTGTGGCTCAGTGGATAGAGCGTCGGCCTGTGGACTGAAGGGTCCCGGGTTCGATTCCGGCCAAGGGCATGTACCTTGGTTGCAGGCACATCCCCAGTAGGAGGTGTGCAGGAGGCAGCTGATGGATGTGTCTCTCTCATCATAGATGTTTCTAGCTCTCTCTCCGTCTCCCTTTCTCTCTGTGAAAAAAATCAATAAAATATATTAAAAAAAAAAAAAAGAAAGGGCTTTTGCTTGATGAACGGAGGGGATTGGAGAAAGGCTGGGACTCAAACCCTCCACGAAGGTGTGACTATCCTTTGCTCCTTTGCCCCAAAGACAAACCCTAGAAAGTAACCTCAATTCAGCAAACACACCCCCCCCCACCACCCCACCCCGACCTCGGAAACCCTGAGCCGGCAAGACCCACACACCCACACCCACGTTCTGGGTGTGGGACTCACAGGTCGGGTGCAAAAAAAAAAAAAAAGAAAGAAAGAAAAAAAGGTGTGAGAAACCTCAAACCACCACAGAGCATTCTGGGCCACCGGGGATCGGCTGACGACCAAGATTCAGAGGGTACGGTCTGGTTCATCATGTTCCCCCCGACATCGGGGGACACCAGGGTCCCCGGTCCTTGGCTTACACAGGGATGCAAGCAGACACAGGATGGCATTTCATCACCATGATTATTATTATTATTTTTTAAATATATTTTATTGATTTTTTACAGAGAGGAAGGGAGAGGGATAGAGAGTTAGAAACATCGATGAGAGAGAAACATCCATCAGCTGCCTCCTGCACGCCTCCACCTGGGGATGTGCCCGCCACCAAGGTACATGCCCTTGACCGGAATCGAACCCAGGACCCTTCAGTCTGCAGGCTGATGCTCTATCCACTGAGCCAAACCAGTTAGAGCTTATTATTTTTTAAAAAAATATTTTTTTTTTATTGATTTCAGAGAGGAAGGGAAGGGAGAGAGAGAAATATCCATGAGGAGAGAGAAGCATGGATTGGCTGCCTCCTGCACGCCCCACACTGGGGATGGAGCCCGCAACCCGGGCGTGTGCCCTTGACCGGGAATCGAACCCGGAACCCTTCAGTCCGCAGGCCGATGCTCTATCTGCTGAGCCAAATCGGCTAGGGTTTATTATTAATTTTTAAAATGTATTTTTATTGATTTCAAAGAAGAAGGGAGAAGGAGGGAGAGAAAGAGAAAGAAATATCCATGAAGAGAGAGAATCACGGATCAGCTGCCTCCTGCACGCCCCCTACTGGGGATGGAGCCCGCCACCCCCGGCCTGTGCCCTGGACTGGGAATCGAACCCGGGACCCTTCAGTCCGCAGGCCGACGCTCTATCCACTGAGCCTCACCAGCCGGGACACTCTGGTGGTTTTTTATATAAAAAGCTACGGACAGGGTCCTGGGTGGGTAGCTCAGGTGGTTAGCCCATCATCCCAATACCCCCAGGTTGTAGGTTTGATTTCTGGTCGGGACACCTACGAGAATATAACATAGCGGGGAGATGGGAGCGGGCTGGGAGAGGTTCATGGCGGGGAAGGGGGAGCTACACTGAGTGTCCACATGAGGATGATCTCTGAACGCATCATCATCCGGCCACTCCGTGTCCATCCTATAGAATAAAAGGCTCATATGCAAATGGTCCCCTCGACCAGGAGTTCAACCAGCAGGCAGGCCGGCCAACCGCCCATGTCCCCTCCCCCTGGCCAGGCTGGCCGGACCCCACCCATGCACGCATTCATGCACCGGGCCTCTGATATCTATCTATCTATATCTATCTATCTATCTATCTATCTATCTATCTATATCTATCTATATACAGAGTGGCCAGATTATTATGGGTTCAGAGATCATCATCATCTGGCCACTCAGTGTATGTGTAATACTTTCAATAATAAAGATTTTGGAAGGAAGGGAGGAAGGAAGGAAGGAAGGAAGGAAGGAAGGAAGGGAGGGAGGGAGGGAGGGAGGGAGGGAGGGAGGGAGGGAGGGAGAGAGGGAGGGAGGGAGGGAGGAAGGGAGGAAGGAGGGAAGGAAGGGAGAAAGGGAGGAAGGAAGGAGGAAGGAAGGGAGGAAAGAAGGGAGGAAGGAAGGAAGGAAGGAGGGAAGGAAGGGAGGAAGATGCTCGGGTGAGGATTAACACAAACACAAAACCCATCACATGTAAAAGGGTCACCAGACCCAGTGGAAGTCCAGTAGATGGCGCTGTTCCGTTGCTGACTTAAAAAAAGGTAAAAAGAAAGAATATAACATACACATCTATCTCCCTGTCATCTAGTTCTGTATCTCCTATGTGTCTGCTAGGATGTAACTATGTATCTGTGTAACTGTCTAGGATGTAACTATGTATCTGTGTAACTGTCTAGGATGTAACTATGTATCTGTGTAACTGTCTAGGATGTAACTATGTATCTGTGTAACTGTCTATCATCTATCTATGTACCTATGTAACTATCAATCATCTATGTATCTATCTATCTATCTATATATATATCTATCTCTCTGTCATCTATGTATGTACCTATGTATGTATCTATCGATCAATCATCTATTATCTATTTCTCTATCATCTATGTCTACCATCTATCTATGTATATCATCTATCTATCTATCATCTATCTACATTATTTATCTATCTATCATCCATCTACCTATCATCTATATCTATCTATCACCTATCTATCTATATCATCTATCCATCTATCATCTATCTATCTACCTCTCTGTGTATGTATCCTACCTCTTTTATCTATCTATCATCTATCCATCTATCATTATATCTATCTATCTTCTATATCTATCTATATCTATTTATCTATCATCTATCTATATCTATTTATCATCTATATCTATCTATATTTATATCTATCGTGTATATCTATCTATCCTTGTATCTATCATCTATCTATCTATCTATCTATCTATCTATCTATCTATCTATCTATCTATCTATCATCTATCAATCATCTATCAATCATCTATAAACGAGGCTCTCAACTGAAGGTGGCTCTGTCCCAGGAACAGGTGGCAATGTCTGAAGACACTGTCCCTGCTCACACTTGGCGGGAAGGTGCTGCCATCTAGTGGACAGACTCCAGGGCTGCAGCTCCTGCCAATCACCCGGCAGCCCCCACTCCCCGCCCCCTCGGACCCTCGGCCCCCCCGGAATGATCACTCCCAGATGTCACCAGTGCGGTTTCGGCCCGACTCCCTCCCCATCACCTCCCCATCGATCCACCTATAGGAATGCGCCCTTCCGTGTCCCCGCCCACCACCGCGCCCTCATGGGGCCCCTACTGCGCGCTCTTCGGGACCCCATCTCCGCGCTCTCAGGGACGCCCGTCTCCGCGCCCACGGGGACCCCCATCCCCGCGCTCTCAGGGACCCCCATCTCCGCGCCCTCAGGGACCCCCATCTCCGCGCCCTCAGGGACCCCCATCTCCGCGCTCCACCGCGCCATCCGGGACCCCCATCTCTGTGCCCCCACCGCGCTCTCAGGGACCCCCATCTCCGTGCCCACCGCGCCATCCGGGAACCCCCCCATCTCTGCGCCCCCACCGCGCCGTCAGGGACCCCTATCTCCGTGCCCCACCGCGCCCTCAGGGACCCCCATCTCCGTGCCCCACCGCGCCCTCAGGGACCCCTATCTCCGCGCCCCACCGCGCCCTCAGGGCCACCCCATCTCCGCACCCCACGGCGCCCACGGGGACCCCCATCTCTGCGCCCCCACCGCGCCCTCAGGGACCCCCATTTCCAGGCCCCCACCGTGCCCGCGGGGACCCTCCCTTGAGCCACAAAGACCCCCAACCCCGCGCCCCCACCGAGCCCTTAGGAATCCCCCCATCTCTGAGCCCCCACCGGGTCCGCGGGGACCCCCCAAATCGGCGCCCCAACCGAGCCGTTAGGGATCCCCCCATTTCCAAGCCCCCATTGGGCCCGCAGGACCCCACCCCTCTGCGCCCCCACTCATGGCCCACAAGGGACCCCGCGATGTGAAGATGTGGAGATGGGGGGAGACGTTCCCCCGCAGGCGCCCAGCTTTCATCCAACCAGCCCCGCGGGGGCGGGGCCTTAATGCGGAAGGGGTATGGGCGGAGCTTAGGAGGGGCGGGGCCTCTTAGGGGCGGGGCCAGGAAGATACCTGTTTGGAGCAGGGGGCGTGGTTCCGGCGGACATGGGCGGGGCTTTGTTGGCCTGTCTGCGATGGGCGGGGCCTGTAGGGGCGGGGCTTCGGCGCGTTGGGGCTCAGGTTTGCGGAGGGACGGGGTGTGGGCGGGGCCTTGTAGACGTGCCTCCTGTGGGCGGGGCTGACTCAAACGTTAGGGCGGGGTTCCGGCGGTGTGGGCGGGGCCGCGTTCGGAGTGGAGGTTTACGTGAGGCGGAAATGTGGGCGGGGCCTTTTACGTGCCTCTGGTGGGCGGGACCTTCCTAGACGCTGTGCCCCTCAGACCTGAAAGCGGAGATTTGTTGGGGGCGGGGCCTCGGTGGTGTGGGCGGGGCCGCATCCAGAACAGGGTTACGTAGGGGCGGGGCCTTGCTACGTGCCTCAGGTGGGCGGGGCCGTCTTAAAAGCGTCGCTGGGCAGGCATGGAGCGGGTTTACGTAGGGGCGGGGCCTCGGTGGTGTGGGCGGGGCCGCGTCCAGAGCGGGGGGGGGGGTTACGTAGAGGCGGGGCCTTGCGTACGTGCCTCAGGTGGGCGGGGCCGTCTTAAAAGCGCAGCGCGCGAGGCCGTCCGGGCGGCGTCCTGTGGTGGCCGGTGGCGTCCGGGGCTGCGGAGCCGGGACTGGTCGGGCCGCGGGAAGGGCCGGGCTCGGGGCGCGGGGATCCGGGCGCCATGGTCCTCTACCCGGTGATCCGGAAGCTGCGGCACCAGCGCGTGGTGCTGGCCAGCGCCTCCCCGCGCCGCCAGGAGATCCTCAGCAACGCGGTGAGCGCGGGGACGGGCCTGGGGCTGGGGGGCTGCGGCCGGGGCCGGGGGACCGGGGAGGGGGCCGGGGGTCTCCGGATGAGGCCTAGTGACCGGGAGCCGGTGGTCGGGGGCCCAGTGACCAGGGGGACCAGTTACCAGGGGACCCCGTGACCAGGGAACCCCCGGACCAGGGGGCCCAGTGACCAGGGAACCGAGTGACCAGGGAACCCCCGGACCAGGGGACCCCGTGACCAGGGGACCCCGTGACCAGGGGACCCAGTGACCAGGGAACCCTGTGACCAGTGGGCCCAGTGACCAGGGGGCCCAGTGACCAGGGGGCCCAGAGACCAGGGGGACCAGTGACCAGGGAACTCCGTGACCAGGGGACCCCGTGACCAGGGGGCCCGGGGACCAGGGGGCCCAGGGACCAGCGAGCCCAGTGACCAGGGGGCCCAGTGACCAGGGAACTCCGTGACCAGGGGACCCAGTGACCAGGGGGCTCAGGGACCAGGGGACCCCGTGACCAGGGGGCCCAGTGACCAGGGGACCCCGTGACCAGGGGGCCCAGTGACCAGGGGGCCCAGTGACCAGGGGGCCCAGGGACCAGGGGGACCAGTGACCAGGGGACCGAGTGACCAGGGGGCCCAGGGACCAGGGAACCCCGTGACCAGGGGGCCCAGTGACCAGGGGGCCGAGTGACCAGGGGGACCAGTGACCAGGGGGCCCAGGGACCAGGGGGACCAGTGACCAGGGGACCCCGTGACCAGGGGTCCCAGGGACCAGGGGACCCCGTGACCAGGGGGCCCAGGGACCAGGGGACCCCGTGACCAGGGGGCCCAGTGACCAGGGGGCCCAGTGACCAAGGGGGACCAGTGACCAGGGGGCCCAGTGACCAAGGGGGACCAGTGACCAGGGGGCCCAGTGACCAAGGGGGACCAGTGACCAGGGGACCCCGTGACCAAGGGGGACCAGTGACCAGGGGACCCCGTGACCAGGGGGCCCGGTGACCAGGGGACTCAGGGGTCAGGGGACCCAGTGACCAGGAGATCCAGGGACCAGCGGGCCCAGTGACCAGGGGGCCCAGTGACCAGGGGGCCCAGGGACCAGGAGATCCAGGGACCAGCGGGCCCAGTGACCAGGGGGCCCAGTGACCAGGGGGCCCAGGGACCAGGGGACTCAGGGACCAGGGGGCCCAGTGACCAGGGGGCCCAGGGACCAGGGGGACCAGTGACCAGGAAACCCCGTGACCAGGGGGCCCAGGGACAAGGGGGCCCAGTAACCAGGGGGCCCAGGGACCAGGGGGCCCGGTGACCAGGGGACTCGGGTCAGGGGGCCCAGGGACCAGGGGGACCAGTGACCAGGAAACCCCGTGACCAGGAGATCCAGGGACCAGGGGGCCCAGTGACCAGGGGGCCCATGGACCAGGGAACTCCGTGACCAGGGGGCCCAGGGACCAGCGAGCCCAGTGACCAGGGGGCCCAGGGACCAGGGAACCCCGTGACCAGGAGGGGGGTCCAGTGACCCCGAAGCCGCGTGACGGGAAACAGGGCCAAGGTCCCGGCCTGGTGACCGGGGTGGGGGCTGGTGGGTGGAGGTGTCCTGCACACGGTGTGAGGTCATGTCTTCAGGCTGAGTCCCCGACACCAGGGCTGTAGTGACCGGGGGTGGGGGGAGGTGGGGGGTGCAGGCCAGTGCCGGCCTCGGGGGTCCATGTCTGAGGGTGGGGGGTGCAGGGGTCTCTATGGCCCCGGGCCAGGCCTGGTGGCCCGGTGGCCCAGCACCTGCTGGCCGGGCGGCAGGCCAAGCCGGGCCGGTGAGCCAGCGCCAGGGGGACAGCGAGTTTATTGACCCTCGGGGTCAAGGCCCACGGCCCCTGCCCCCCGGGGTCCGTCTCCAGGGCCTGCCGCCTGCAGGGACTGCCTTGTTCGGGGGCAACATTAAAAAAGAGAGGGCCCTGGCTGGTGTGGCTCAGTGGATAGAGCGTCGGCCTGCAGACTGAAGGGTCCCGGGTTCGATTCCGCTCAAGGGCATGTGCCTTGGTGGCGGGCACATCCCCAGTGGGAGGTGTGCAGGAGGCAGCTGATGGATGTTTCTCTCTCATCGATGTTTCTAACTCTCTATCCCTCTCCCTTCCTCTCTGTAAAAAATCAATAAAATATATTTTAAAAAATAAAAAAGACATATGGGTTGCAGGCTCCATCCCCAGTGGGGGGCGTGCAGGAGGCAGCCGATCCATGATTCTCTCTCATCATGGATGTTTCTGTCTCTCTCTCCCTCTCCCTTCCTCTCTGAAATCAGTAAAAATACATTTTTTAAAAAAAGACATATTTTCCCTTCACACAGCTTTTTGAAAAATTTAATTTTATTTATTTTATTTTTTTAAATCATTCTTTATTGTTGAACGTATTACATATGTCCCCCTTTCCCCCATGGACCCTTATTTTATTATTTTATTTCATTGTTTTTATTTTATCTTATTTTGTTGCTTTTAAATTTTTTATTTTTTATTTTTATTTTATTATTTTTTTAAAATACATTTTATTGATTTTTTACAGAGAGGAAGGGAGAGGGATAGAGAGTTAGAAACATCGAGGAGAGAGAAACATTGATCAGCTCCCTCCTGCACGCCCCCTACTGGGGATGGAGCCCACAACCCGGGCCTGTGCTCCTGACTGCAATCGAACCAGGGACCCTTCAGACCGTAGGCCAAGGGTCCATCCACTGAGCCAAACTGGCTAGGGCTCATACAGCTTTTTTGTTTTATTTTATTTATTTATGTTCTTTTATCTTATTTTATCTCATTTTATTTATCTTATTTTATTTTATCTCATTTTATTTCTTTTATTTTATCTTATTTTATTTGATCTCATTTTATTTTATTTTATTTCTTACGGGAAGACTTATTTCCAGTCGCTTGGCCCCTGTGGGGGTGAGGCCCCGGCCTTGGGGACTCTCGGGGAGCCCTTTGACCCCGATCACCAGGGCGACCGGCAGCAGAGTCAATACCACCCCATGGCTTCTGTGTGACTGACCTGGACAGAGGTTTCCCGTCCAGGTCAGTGACCCGGCCCAGAGTGGGCAGTGGGTGCAAGTTCAGTGATGAGGAAGGGGGACCGTGCATGGCAAAGGCCACAGGTATGGGGACACTTCCCCACTCTGTCCCCTTGTCCTTGCATTCCTCAACCTCCCCCCCCATGTCCCCTTTTCTTTTTTAAAAAAAATATATTTTATTGACTTTTTACAGAGAGGAAGGGAGAGGGATAGAGAGTTAGAAACATCCATGAGAGAGAAACATCCATCAGCTGCCTCCTGCACACCTCCCACTGGGGATGTGCCCGCCACCAAGGTACATGCCCTTGACCGGAATCGAACCCGGGACCCTTCAGTCCGCAGTCCGACGCTCTAGCCACTGAGCCACACCGGTCAGGGCTCTTTTCTTTTTTTAAAAAAATATATTTTATTGACTTTTTACAGAGAGAAAGGGAGAGGGCTAGAGAGTTAGAAACATGGATGAGAGAAAAACATCCATCGGATGCCTCCTGCACGCCCCCACCTGGGTCTCGAGCCCGCAACCCCTGGCATGTGCCCTTGACCTCAATGGAACCCGGGACCCTTGAGTCTGCAGGCCGACGCTCTGTCCACTGAGCCACACCCACACCCCCTCTTCTCCGACTGCAGGGCCTGAGGTTCGAGGTGGTGCCCTCCCGGTTTAAGGAGAAGCTGAACAAAGCCTCGTTCCCCACCCCGTACGCCTATGCCATGGAGACCGCCAAGCAGAAGGCCCTGGATGTGGCCCAGAGGATGCACCAGGCAAGAGCGGGCTCGGCGTCGGCCGCCTCGGGGTCTCTGGTTGTGATGGGGGAGGGGGATTGGGGGAAGAGGACTCAGGCTCCATTTTATTTGTTATTATTATTGAAACTAGAGGCCCGGCGCGTGAAATTCGTGCATGGGTAGGGTCCCCAGGCCTGGCCGGTGGTCAGGGCCAATCAGGTTCCCCACCTCCCCGCCTCCCCGCCTCCTCCTTCCCTCGCTCCCTCAGCGCCCCAGAGCCGCTGCTGATCGCCCACCATGTTCCGCGCCGCCCCCTGGTGGTCAGCACACATCATAGCAAGCGAGCGAACTTCTTGTCTCCCCGGGCGAACTCCCAAGGGGACAATTTGCATATTAGCCTTTTATCATATAGGACAGGCGTCCTCAAACTGCGGCCCGCGGGCCACAGGCGGCCCGGCGAGGACATTGATCCGGCCCGCCGGGTGCCGCTGCCTGTCCTGCTTAGCAGCCGACGTGTCCCGGGCCCGCAGTGCGCCTAGGAATTTGTTCATAGTTTTTTTTTTTTAAACTATAGTCCGGCCCTCCAACGGTCTGAGGGACAGGGACCTGGCCCCCTGTTTAAAAAGTTTGAGGACCCATGATATAGGATACTTTGGTTAGGAGCATTTTATTTTATTTTTATTTTTATTTCTTAATACATTTTTATTGATGTCAGAGAGAGGAAGGGAGAGGGATGGAGAGATAGAAACATCCATGAGGAGAGAGAATCACGGATCGGCTGCCTCCTGCATGCCCCCTACTGAGGCAGATCGAGCCCGCAACCCGGGCATGTGCACTTGGCTGGAATCGAACCCAGAATCCTTTAGCCTGCAGGCCCAACTGGCTAGGGCTTATTTTTATTTTTTTAAATATATATGTATTTTAATTTATTTTTATTTTTATAAGATTTTACTTATTTATTTATTTATTTTGTTCATCCTCACCCAAGGATATTTTCCCATTGATCTTTAGGGAGAGTGGGAGAGAGAGGGAGAGACAGAGAGAAACATCGATGTGAGAGAGACATATCGATTGGTTGCCTCGGGCCCTTTGACCGGGAATCAAACCCGGGACCCTTTGGTCCGCAGGCTGGCACTCTATCCACTGAGCCACACCGGCCCGGGCTAATATATTTGTTTTGATTTCAGAGAGGAAGGGAAAGGAAGAGAGAGAGAGAAACATCCATGAGGAGAGAGAATCATGGATCGGCTGCCTCCTGCATGCCCCCTACTGGGGATGGAGTCTGCAACCTGGGCGTGTGCCCTTGACCGGGAATCGAACCTGGGACCCTTCAGTCTGCAGGCTGATACTCTATCCACTGAGCCACACCGGCTAGGGCTCAATCATTGATATTTCTCTCTCTTTCTCTCTCTCTCTGTCTCTCTGTCTCTCTCTCCCTCTCTCTCATTTCCTCTTTCTCTCCAATCAATAAAAACATATTTTAATAAAATAAAATAAAAATAGATGCCCTCTATACTATGCAATCAATGCAGTTTATTTATTGCTAAGTGTTGCCGTGTAGTAAACTATTACATTCCTGTAACACTTACGTACTTATCGATTCTTTTGCTACTTTGCACTAAGCTGTTATAATTAATATCACCGTATCCTATCCAATAAAGAGATAATATAGCCTGTCTGTTAGGTTGTTACTAGATAATATGCTACTGGGGTTAGTATTGTAATTGAGAGGACAGTAGCATTTACAATAAAGGGTTGCGATAGTTTGTTACTTTGTTACTATATAACATGCTATCGTAAGTAACAGTATCATTGATGGTAAAGAGTTAATATAAGCTGTCCATTTGCTACTACATAACATGCTTTTGTAGTTAATATAATAGTATCACTTACAATAAAGAATTAATGGCCCTCCCCTGGCTGGTTTGGCTCAGTGGATAGAGCGTCAGCCTGCGGGCTGAGCGGTCCCGGGTTCGATTCCCAGGCAGGCACGCGCCCTGATATGGGCTCCATTCCCAGTAGGGGGCGTGCGGGAGGTGGCCGAACAATGATTCTCTCTCATCACGGATGTTTCTATCTCTCTCTTCCTTCCTCTCTGGAATCAATAAAAATATTTAAAAAAAAGAAAAAGAATTAATGACCTTGGCCGGTTTGGCTCAGCAGAGAGAGCGGACCGAAGGGTCCCGGGTTCGATTCCAGTCAAGGGCACGCACCTCGGCTGCAGGCTCCTCCCAGGATCGGGCCCCGGTTGGGGGCGCGTGCAGAAGGAAACCCATTGATGTGTCTCTCTCACATCGATGTTTCTCTCTGTCTCTCCCTCTCTCTTCTACTCTCTCTAAAAATCAATGGGAAAATATCCTTGTGTGAGGATTAAAAAAAAAAAAAAAAAGTTAAAAAAATACACCAGTATCATTTACAATGAAAAATGTAGCTTATTTATTACCGTATATTACTTTCTAACATACCATTGTAATTAATAGTGTCATTTATATGATACAGATTATGAATTAGGTTGTTACTGTACCATAAGCCATTGTAGTGAAAACACAGCAACATTACATAGAACTGATGTCACTGGTCTACTACTATGTATTACTATGCAATATCCTATTATCCTATATAATAAAAGCCTAATATGCTAAGTGTCCGGTCGTCCGTTCAACCAATCAGAGCGTCATATGCTAATGATATACTAAGGCCGCTTAACTGCTCGCTATGACGTGCACTGACCACCAGGGGGCAGACACTCCAACCGGTAGGTTAGCTTCCTGCTGGGGTCCGGCAGATCAGGACTGAGCGAGACAGGCCGGACACGCCCTGGAGCCCTTCTGCGTCCCTCCCCACCCCGATCATGCACCAGTGGGGTCCCTCAGCCTGGCCTATGCCCTCGCACAATCCGGGACCCCTCGGCGGATGTCGGAGAGCCGGTTTCGGCCAAATCCCGCAGGCCAGGCCAAGGGACCCCACGGGTGCATGAATTCATGCACCGGGCCTCTAGTAATGAATATAATATAATATGGAATTCATGTAGCTTATCACTATCTGTTATAATACTATCCTATTGCAATTACTGTAATAAATGCATTATAGTTAGTGCTGTACGTCCTCGTATAAATGAATGCATATTTTTAAAAATATGTTTTCATTCATTTCAGAGAGAGGAAGGAAGAGAGAGAGAGAAACATCCATGATGAGAGAGAATCATCGACTGTCTGCCTCCTGCACGCCCCCTACTGGGGATCGAGCTCGCAACCTGGGCCTGTGCCCTTGACCGGGAATCGAACCCTGACCTCCTGGTTCATAGGTCGACGCTCAACCACTGAGCCACGCTGGCTGGGTGACATGAATTGTTTTTAAAGCTGAGTTTGGGCCTAGCCGGTGTGGCTCCGTGGATAGAGCATCAGCCTGCAGACCAAAGGGTCCCGGGTTCGATTCCGGTCAAGGGCACGCACCTGGGTTGTAAGCTCCTCCCCGGCCCGGGCCCTGGTTGGGGCGCGTGCAGGAGGCCACCCATCGACGTGTTTCTCTCCCGTGGATGTTTCTCTCTGGCTCTCCCTCTCTCTCCCACTGTGTTTCCAAAAATCAATGGACGAGTGTCCTCGGGTGGGGATTAAAAAAAATAAAAACAGAACGAAGCCGAGTCTGTGTTTCTCGCAGAAAGACCTCCGGGCCCCCGACATCGTCATCGGAGCCGACACCATCGTGGTGAGTCCCATTCCTGGCCGCCCTCCGTGGCTTTTCACGACCCGGCTCACCCAGGCGGGCGAGGGCGGCCCTCCTCCCGGCTCGTGGCCACGTCACACCGTCCCCACCTCCGGCTTGTCTTCACGCGGCTTCTCCCTCAGTGGGAACCGGTGCCCAAATTTCCCTTTTTTTTTTTTTTTTTTTGTTAATCCTCACCCAAGGATATTTTTTCCATTGATTTTTAGACCGAGTGGGAGGGAAAGCAAGACAGAGGAGAGAGAGAAACATCCATCAGGAGAGAGGACCATGGACCGGCTGCCTCCTGCACGCGCCCTCCTGGGGATGGAGCCCACAACCGGGGCATGTGACCTTGACCGGGAATCGAACTGTGACCTCCTGGTTCCTAGGTTGACGCTCATCCACTGAGCCACGCCGGCCGGGCTCACCTTGAATTTTATTTTATTTATTTTTTTGTTAATCCTCAACTGGGCATATTTTCCCATTGATTTTTATTTTATTTATTTAATTTTATTTATTTAATTTTATTTACTTTATTTTATTTAATTTTATTTAATTTACTTTATTTAATTTTATGTACTTTATTATTTTATTTAATTTTATTTATTTAATTTTATTTACTTTATTTTATTTAACTTTATTTACTTTATTTTATTTAAGTTTATTTACTTTATTTTATTTTATTTCATTTACTTTATTTTATTTTATTTTATTATTATTATTATTTTTTTCCCATTGATATTCAGAGAGAGGAAGAGGCAGGGAAGAACAGAGAAATATCGATGTGAGAGAAACACATCGATGGTTTGCCTCCCACATGAGCCCCAACCGGGGGGATCGAGCCTGCAACCGAGGCACGTGCCCTTGACCGGAATCGAACCCGGGACCCTTCGGTCCGCAGGCCGACGCTCTAGCCACTGAGCCACACCGGCCAGGGCTCCGTTGATTTTCAGGGAAAGTGGGCGAAAAGGCAGAAGAGAGACACATCCATTGGTTGCTTCCCTGCCGGGGATGGAGCCCGCAACCGGGGCATGTGCCCTGGACCGGGAATCGACCCGTGAGCTCCCGGTTCACAGGTCGGTGCTCCGGCCCTGGGCCCCCGTGAATTTTAAAAGGAAAGTGCACCGAGGGGACGGGGCAGCCCTCACAGGCCCGACCGGCGGGTGCGCACGCCCGTCCCCCCCGTTTCTCTTGCAGACGCTGCAGGGGCTGATCCTGGAGAAGCCGGTGGACAAGCAGGATGCCTACAGCATGCTGTCCAGGTGGGTGCCATGGCGACCGCCTCCCGGGGACCAGCCCGCCTCGCATGGAGCCAGGGACCGGGGTAGGAGGGGCTGGGGCCCTTGCGGGGTCCCCGGGAGGGTGGACCCAGCACCCTTGAGCGGAGCTGTGTTCGTTCCAGCCAAATGGGGCTGGAGCCGGGGTCCGTTGTCCATGACCTTGACCTCCGGTCCCTCCTTCCTCCCTCCCCGTGCCGCCTCCCCCTGACCGGCCCCTCCACAGCCCAGCTCAGATCCCAAGAGAGCAAATCGACGGATGCTCAGAAATAGCCAGCTCAGGCCCCGGCCGGTGTGGCTCAGTGGGTAGAGCGTCGGCCTGCGGACGGAAGGGTCCCGGGTTCGATTCCGGTCAAGGGCATGGACCTTGGTGGCGGGCACATCCCCAGGTGGGGGGCGTGCAGGAGGCAGCTGATGGATGTTTCTCTCTCATCGATGTTTCTAACTCTCTCTCCCTCTCCCTTCCTCTCTGTAAAAAATCAATAAAATATATTTTTAAAAAAATAAAAGAAATAGCCTGCTCAGGGCTGCCCCCAATCTGGGTCCCTCTTCCACGGCCCCCCACCCTGCTGATGCTGGGGGTCCCTGTGCTCCCTGCTAACCGGAACCAGTGACCCCACACCTGTGTCCCCCGGCAGCTGTCTCTCTCCCGCTTTTTTTTTTTTAGTATCTTTTACCATTTTTATTACTTTTATTTTTTATTTCATTTTATTTTTAAATATATGTTTATTGATTTCAGAGAGGAAGAGAGAGGGAGAGAGAGAGAGAAACATCCATGAGGAGAGAGAATCACGGATCGGCTGCCTCCTGCACGCCCCCTCCTGGGGTTCGAGTCCACAACCTGGGCATGTGCCCTTGACCGGAATTGAACCCCGGATCCTTAAGTCCACAGGCCAACGCTCTATCCACTGAGCCAAACCGGCTACGGCTTATTTTTTTACATGCAATAAACATTACTATTTCAAGAAAAACGATTTTAAGTCTAATAATGTTAATGCAATAAACATTACTATTTCAAGAATAACCGTTTTTACGATAATAATGCTACATGCAATAAACATTAATATTTTAAGAAAAACGATTTTAAGTATAATAGTATTAATTCAGTAAATAACATTTCAAGGAAAAACCTGATTTTAATTATAATATTACATGCAATAAACATTAATATTTCAAGAAAAAAAAGATTTTAAATATGATAATATTACCAAAACTGTACTAACAGTATAATATCACAAAAGTTAAAAGAAGTATTAAAAATGTCTAAATAACAGGATTCTATTAAAATCTGAAATATTTTTTTTTCTTTACTATTTTTATTGATTTCAGTAAAAAAAGACAGAAACATCAATGATGAGCCCTAGCTGGTGTGGCTCAGTGGATAGAGCGCCGGCCTGCAGACTGAAGGGTCCCGGGTTCGATTCCCGGCCAAGGGCACATGCCCGGGTTGCAGGCTCGATCCCCAGGAGGGGGCGTGCGGGAGGCAGCCGATCCATGATTCTCTCTCCTCATGGTTGTTTCTCTCTCTCCCCCTTCTTTGAAATCAGTAAAGAAATAATATATTTAAAAAAAAAAAGAAGTAGCCAGCTGTGAGCTGCCCCGTCTGGGTCCTCCCTGCATGGCCCCCACACCCCACTGATGTTGGGGTCCCCATGCTCCCCGTTAACTGGCCACTGAGTCCTGTATGTGACATCCCACGGTTGTCCCTCCCGCTCGAAGACTGACCAGCCCACACCTGCAGCCCCTTGCACCTCTCTCTCTTTTTATTTTTATTTTTATTTTTATTTTTTTATATTGATTTTGGAGAAGAAGAGAGAGAGGGAGAGAAACATCCATGAGGAGAGAGAATCATGGACCGGCTGCCTCCTGCACGCCCCCTCCTGGGGATCCAGCCCAGAACCCGGGTACGTGCCCTGACCGGGAATCGAACCTGGGACCCTTCGGCCCCAAGGCCAGTGCTCTGTCCACTGAGCCAAATCAGCTTGATTTTTATTTTATTTTTTTTTAGAGTGAGTGAAAGGGAGGGGGAGAGAGAAAAACATGGATGCGAGAGAGACACACGGATTGGCTGCCTCCTGCACGCGCCTGGCCTGAGGCCAGGGATCAAGCCCGCAACCCCGGGTACATGCTCTGGACCGGGAATCGAACCCGGGACCCTTCGGTCCAAGGGCCGGCGCTCCACCCACCGAGCCACACGGTCGTGTCTTGCAGGTTGAACGGGAAGGAACACAGTGTCTTCACAGGCGTCACCATCATCCGCTGCACCTACGAAGGTACCGGCCGGCTCCCACCCCCCCATCCCCCCCCAGGCTCACGGCGGGGCCTGGGGTCTCTCGGTGACCAGGGCCCGGGGGGTGGGCAGCTCGGCCACGAGTCCCCCCACCAGGGCCCCGGGACCCCTGGATCTCAGACTTCCGGCCTCTCCCAGCGCCTGGGGCTCCAGGCGTCCTGGGCTGGTGGCCGCCTCCCTCCCTCCTTCCCTCCCTCCCTCCCTCCCTCCCTCCCTCCCTCCTTCCCTCCCTCCCTCCCTCCCTCCTTCCCTCCTTCCCTCCCTCCCTCCCTCCTTCCCTCCCTCCCTCCCTCCCTCCCTTTCTCCCTCCCTCCCTCCCTCCCTCCCTTTCTCCCTCCCTCCCTCCCTCCCTCCTTCCCTCCCTCCCTTTCTCCCTCCCTCCTTCCCTCCCTCCCTCCCTCCCTCCCTTTCTCCCTCCCTCCCTCCCTCCCTCCCTTTCTCCCTCCCTCCCTCCCTCCCTCCTTCCCTCCCTCCCTTTCTCCCTCCCTCCTTCCCTCCCTCCCTTTCTCCCTCCCTCCCTCCTTCCCTCCCTCCTTCCCTCCCTCCCTCCCTCCCTCCTTCCCTCCCTCCCTCCCTCCCTCCCTCCCTCCCTCCCTCCCTTCCTCCATCCCTCCCTCCTTCTCTCCCTGCCTCCCTCCCTCCCTCCCTCCCTCCCTCCCTCCCATCTCTGCCTCCATCCATCCTCACGTGGCTTCTCCTCTGTGTCTGCGTCTCCTCGTCTGTGTCTGACAAGGACCCTGTCCTTGGAGGGAGGGTCCCCCTGGCCCAGGACGACCTCGTCTCCCACCCTTCGCTCCATCCCCTCTGCAAAGACCCCGTTTCCAAATGGGGCTCACCCGCAGGCTCCGGGGGGACGTGAACTTGGAGGGGGACGTCAGTCACGCCAGGACAGTGGCTCCGGGGGGGGCTCTCCTATGTCGGGGGACCCCCACAGGCGGCCCCTGTGCCTGGGGCTGTTCTAACCCCACAGCCCAGGGCTGTTGACCCTGGAAATGCCACTCCACGAATGATCACAGCAAAGCACAGGCCCCCCTCGGCCGGCGTGCCTGCCGGCTGCAGCTCTTCGCCTCTCAGCTCATTTTGTTGGTGTGTTTCCTCTCATTTTCTTCCTTTTTTTAAAAAAATATTCTTTTTAAATTGATGTCAGAGAGGGAGAGGGAGAGAGAGAAACATCCATGATGAGAATCATGGACCGGCTGCCTCCTGCACGCCCACCTACTGGGGATGGAGCCCACAACCCGGGCATGTGCCCTTGACCGGGAATCGAACCCGGGACCCTTCAGTCTGCAGGCCGGCGCTCTATCCACTGAGCCACACCAGCTAGGTCTGAGTTTATGTTTTTAAACATATTTTTTAAAATACGTGTTTTGTTTTGTTTTTGTTTTTGTTTTTAATATATTTTATTGATTTTTTACAGAGAGGAAGGGAAAGGGATAGAGAGATAGAAACATCGATGAGAGAGAAACATCCATCAGCTGCCTCCTGCACACCTCCCACTGGGGATGTGCCCGCAACCAAGGTACATGCCCTTGACCGGAATCGAACCCGGGACCCTTCAGTCCACAGGCCGACGCTCTATCCACTGAGCCAAACCGGTTTCGGCTGTTTTCTTTTTATAATATTATTTTTATTGATTTCAGGGAGGAAGGGAGAGGAGAGAGAGAGAGAGAGAGAGAGAGAGAGAGTGAGAAACATCCATGAGGAGAGAGAATCATGGATCGGCTGCCTCCTGCACGCCCCCTAGTGGTTGGGGATGGAGCCCACATCCCGGGCATGTGCTCTTGACCGGGAATCGAACCCTGACCTCCTGGTTCATAGGTCGATGCTCAACCCCTGAGCCACGCCATCCGGGCTGTTTCCTCTCGTTTTCTTTTAATCTTTCCCTCGTCTGCATTGAACCTTTTTCTCCACATTCCCGATCCGCATCTGAACTGCACGCGTCGCTGGGGCAACGTCCCCCCGAGAGGCGGCGACACAAACGCGGGGACGGGGAGGCGACGCGTGTCCGGACGGTGGGCCTCTTGTCCCCGCAGACAGCCGGCTGGACATGGAGATCTCGGAATTCTACGAGGAGACGCTGGTCAAGTTCTCGCAGCTGTCAGAGGAGCTGCTGTGGGAATACATCCACAGCGGGGAGCCCATGTGAGTGTCTGCGTCGGGGCCTGGCCGGGGGCTGCCCTCACTCCCCACGGCTCAGGCTCAGGGACAGAGCCCACACCCACCTGCCTCTTTTCTTCTTGGATTTAGG
>NC_137784.1:657971-660471 GCF_963455305.1 Plecotus auritus | reverse complement strand
GATAGTAGATGACAGGTGAGATAAATAAATGGGTGGATGGATAGTAGATGACAGGTGAGATAAATAAATGGATGGGTGGATGGATAGTAGATGACAGATGAGATAAATGGATGGATGGATGGATAGTAGATGACAGGTGAGATAAATGGATGGATGGATGACAGATGAGATAAATAAATGGATGGATGAAAGAATGGATGATAGTAGATGACATGAGATAAATGGATGGATGGATGGATGGACGGATGGATATGAATGGATGGGTGGATGGATGGATCGTAGATGACAGATGAGATAAATGGATGGATAGATGGATGTTTGGTAGATGACAGATGGATGGATGGATGGATGGATGGATGGGTGGATGGATGGATAGTAGATGACAGATGAGATAAATAAATGGATGGATGGATGGATGGATGTTTGGTAGATGACAGATGAGATAAATAAATGGATGGATGGATGGATGGATGGATAGTAGATGACAGATGAGATAAATAAATGGATGGATGGATGGATGGATGGTAGATGACAGATGAGATAAATGGATGGATGGATGGATGGATAGTAGATGACAGATGAGATAAATGGATGGATGGATGGATGGATAGTAGATGACAGATGAGATAAATGGATGGATGGATGGATGGATAGTAGATGACAGATGAGATAAATGGATGGATGGATGGATGAGTGGATGGATAGTAGATGACAGATGAGATAAATGGATGGATGGATGGATGGATAGTAGATGACAGATGAGATAAATAAATGGATGGGTAGATGGATAGTAGATGACAGATGAGATAAATAAATGGATGGGTGGATGGATAGTAGATGACAGGTGAGATAAATGGATGGATGGATAGTAGATGACAGATGAGATAAATAAATGGATGGGTGGATGGATAGTAGATGACAGGTGAGATAAATGGGTGGATGGATAGTAGATGACAGATGAGATAAATAAATGGGTGGGTGGATGGATAGTAGATGACAGGTGAGATAAATAAATGGGTGGGTGGATGGATAGTAGATGACAGGTGAGATAAATAAATGGATGGGTGGATGGATAGTAGATGACAGATGAGATAAATAAATGGATGGGTGGATGGATAGTAGATGACAGATGAGATAAATAAATGGATGGGTGAAAGGATGGATGTTTGGTAGATGACAGGTGAGATAAATGGATGGGTGGATGGGTGGAGGGAGGGTGGGAGGAGAAAACACGTGTTTGCTGGATGGACAGAGCTCTGAGCTTGGTTCTGAGCAGGGGCGCTGTGCATGGTGCCTGAGAAGTAGAAAGGGGGGGGGGGGCGACGTCCCCAGGCCCGGAGAGGCAGCCAGGACCCCCGTGTCCCCTCAGGGTACAGCAACACCACGCTGGCCAGCCTGTACCTGCCCTCGGACGGCAAGTACTCCCTGCACCCCCTCATCCTGTACAACGACGAGCACACGTGGGCCTTCTTCACGCAGCTGGAGGCCGCCGTCCGCGAGGGGACCAGCCGGCACCCCCAGGCTCCGGGGAGGACGGAGGACAGCCTGTTCCAGGTACCCCCACGTCCCCCTCCTCTCCCCGCACGTGCAGCCACGAGGGCTAGAGTTGGGGGGCCCTGAGGGGCTCGGGTGCTGGCCGGTCCCCGCTCCAGGCGTTTGTGGGTGCACAGGCCCGGAAGGAGAATTCCTCAGGAAGGGGAGCAGCCGATCGCACAGAGGGAGCGGCGGTGCCTGCGCCCAGTTCGCTTGTGGGGGCGGGGGGGGGCCCCCACAATTTCCAAGCACCTCGTGCCCCCCCATCCCCTCCCCTCTGTCCAGAGAGACTCGTTTGAGGTTGACGTGCCAGCCGGCTGTGTGTCCTGCGGGGCCCACTCCGGCGTGGGCCGGGGTGTGCGGGGACACAGGGTCGGGGGCTCCGGGGTGCGGCCGGGGCGGCTCCCTGGAGGGGTTTGTGGAGGGCAGAGCGCACGTGAGGGGGTGAGTCGGGTTCTGTGCGCACATGGGAAGGAGGTGATGGAGCTTGGGGCTGAGGGGCCTGTGGGGCAGGGGAGAGAGGAGAGAGTCAGGCAGACAGAGGGACAGACAGACAGAGGGACAGGGAGGGACAAGACAGACAGAGGGACAGACAGAGAGGGACAGAGACAGAGAGGGACAGACAGACACAGAGAGAGGGACAGACAGACAGAGGGACAGACAGACAGAGGGACAGGGAGGGACAAGACAGACAGAGGGACAGACAGAGAGGGACAGAGACAGAGAGAGGGACAGGGAGGGACAAGACAGACAGAAGGACAGACAGACAGAGGGACAGAGAGGGACAGACAGACACACACAGAGAGGGACAGACAGAGAGACAGAGGGATCCCTGTGAGGCCCGAGGGGGAGAGAGACAGGGGGACAGACAGACAGACCGGGAGGGAGGGAGGGAGGCAGAGAATGAAAACAAAAAGCTGCCCTGAGCCCCCAGAGGTGCGGGGGGGGGGGGGGCGTCCCTCCACCC
>NC_137784.1:632971-652971 GCF_963455305.1 Plecotus auritus | reverse complement strand
GGACAGCTGCCAACCAGGTGAGACCGGGTCTCACACTCTCTTCTCTGAAAACATGAGGACCGTGGTCTTGTCTCTTTTTAAAAATAGGTTTGTATGGATTTCAGAGAGAGGAAGGGAGAGGGGAGAGAGAAACATCCATGCTGACAGAGAATCACTGACCGGCTGCCTCCTGCACGCCCCCTTCTGGGGATGGAGGTCGCAACCCAGCATGTGCCCTTGACCAGGAATCGAACCCGGGACCCTACAGTCCGCAGGCTGACGCTCTATCCACTGAGCCAAACTGCCTAGGGCCAAAAATATATTTTTATTGACTTCAGAGAGGAAGGGAGAGAGAGAGAAACATCCATGAGGAGAGAGAATCATGGATCGGCTGCCTCCTGCACGCCCCCTTCTGGGGATCAAGCCCACAACCCGGGCCTGTGCCCTTGACCGGGAATCAAACCCTGACCTCCTGGTTCCTAGGTCGATGCTCAACCACTGAGCCACACCAGCCTGGCCAGTTTTCCTTTTTTAAAAAAATAAATAAATAAATAACTTCCTTTTATTAAGAGCACGCTGCCACCATCCACCCTCCAGTGCTCTGTGTATGGTGAACCTGCGTGCAGGTGTGTGTGCACACACTCACACACACACACACACACACTGCTCAGAGCTCTCTCACTGACTCCCCACACTCATCAGTGCACAGAGATAGACACTCACGTGCGTGTGCACACACACATGTGCACACACTCACACACGTGCACGCACACACACTGTACTGCTCAGAGCTCTCACACTCACTCCCCACCCTCATCAGAGCACAGGAGGCAGACAGACACGCACACGTGCACATACTCACACACAGAGAAACACACACACACACACACACACACACACACACATAAACATTCGCTGCTCCGAGTTGTCACACCGAGTCCCCACCCTCATCAGAGCACAGGAGGCAGACAGACACGTGCACACACACACGCACACACTGTACCTCTCGGAGCCTTCACACCGGGTCCCTCCATCCTCAGTGCTCAGGAGGCACACACTCACTCCCTGACACTCACTCCCTGACACTCACACACTCACTCCCTGACACTCACTCCCTGACACTCACACACTCACTCCCTGACACTCACTCCCTGACACTCACACACTCACTCCCTGACACTCACTCCCTGACACTCACACACTCACTCCCTGACACTCACTCCCTGACACTCACACACTCACTCCCTGACACTCACACACTCACTCCCTGACACTCACACACTCACTCCCTGACACACGCTCACACACTCACTCCCTGACACTCACACACTCACTCCCTGACACACGCTCACACACTCACTCCCTGACACTCACACGCTCACTCCCTGACACACGCTCACACGCTCACAGGCGCTCACACACTGTCCTCCTCGGAGCTGGCGCACGCCTCCCCTCCAGCTCACCCTCCTGTCCTGCGAGGCGCCTGGGGCCCCCGGTTCCCCGCACCTGCCCCCCCTCCCCCCACCCCCGCATGGGGTCCACGGAGGCTCCTCCCACAGCGGGAATTCCTGTTCCCCACACGGTGAACCCCCTCGGGGAGCCCTGGCCGGTACCCGGGGAGGGAGGACCAGGCGCCCCCACGTCCTGCTCGCAGGTGTCTGCCTCTTCACCCCCATTTCTCTGTCTTCCCGCTCAGTGTCTGTCTGTCTCTCTCCCCGTCTCCCTGGTCCCCCAGCCCGGCCAGCACCCTCTGCAGCCTGTGCCCTGTGCTTCTCCCCTCCGGTCCCCATCAGGGTGCCCCCACCCCGCGCCCCCTTCCCCCCCTCCCGGCCCGGCCGGGACCCAGCGCTGCCCTGTGCCCGCAGGCGGCGGGCTGCTGGTGGCGGAGACGGTGCTGGACGAGCTGAAGCGGGCGGCGCGGCCGGGGCTGCTGCAGTCGCTGGACCTGCTGGCGCGGCGGGGCCGGGAGCGCAGCCTGGGCGAGTTCGGGCGCCTCCTGCTGGCCCACGGCTTCGAGGTGCTGGGGGCCGCGCGCACCGGCTCCATCGTGGACGTCATCCTGGCCACACGCGCCGCGCCCTGAGGCCCCCCCATCCTGCCCTGAGGCCCCCCCATCCTGCCCTGAGGCCCCCCCATCCTGCCCTGAGGCCCCCCCATTCTGCCCTGAGGCTCCCCCCAACCTGCCCTGAGGCCCCCCCATTCTGCCGAGGCCCCCCCCATTCTGCCCTGAGGCTCCCCCCAACCTGCCCTGAGGCTCCCCCCAACCTGCCCTGAGGCCCCCCCCATTCTGCCCTGAGGCTCCCCCCAACCTGCCCTGAGGCTCCCCCCAGTCTGCCCTGAGGCCCCCCCAGCCTGCCCTGAGGCCCCCCCAGCCTGCCCTGAGGCCCCCCATCCTGCCCTGAGGCCCCCCCCATCCTGCCCTGAGGCCCCCCCCAGCCTGCCCTGAGGGCCCCCCCATGCTGCCCTGAGGCCCCCCCATCCTGCCCTGAGGCCCCCCCCAACCTGCCCTGAGGCCCCCCCCAGCCTGCCCTGAGGCCCCCCCTACCAGGAGCCCGCCTCCCCCCACCCGTCACAGGCACGGGGTCCGGGAGGGACAGGAGGCAGACAGAATGGGCTGTGAGCTGGGGGGGGGGGGGGGGAGGGGTCAGCTGGACACGAGTGTGAAGGTGTGTCCAGCCGACCTACACACGTACACACGTCCCTCCTTACACCTAGGGTCCCTCCCTCCACCGCCCGGCCCTGCCCGGCCCTGACCTTGTCTGGCAGGTGGCCACCTGCCCAGGGTGTCTCCTCAGCGGGTGCCACCTCCAGCTGCCCTGCCCCCCGGCCCCCCTCCTCTCTCAGGCAGGTTTCCATGTCCCCGTGAGGCCACAGCCTCCCTTCCCCGCAGGCACCCAGCGGGGGCACCGGCTGTCTGATTGGGGGACACCCCCCGCGGATACTTCTCCATCAATTTTTACAAGGAGTGGAAGGGAGGGGGAGAGACACTGATGGGCCGCCTCGGGGACCCAGCCTCGCCCCCGGAATCGAACCTGGGACCCTCCCGTCCGCAGGCCGGCGCTCTAACCACTGGCCCACACAGCCCAGGGCTGGCCCGGCGTCCGTAAGGAGCTCGGAGCTCAGGCAGGTGGGGTTTCTATGTGGGTCACGTTGCCGTTTTACCGAAAGCACCCCCCCCCCCCCAGACGCCCCACAGGGAGGCTCTGGTCTGTGTTGTGTTCCAGGCCGAGGATCCGGTGTCTGGAAAGGGCGGGTGAGTGGAAACCCAGAGAAACGCCTGTGTGTGTGTGGGGGGGGGGGGCGGGGAGCGAGGCGGCCACGATGCTGTGACTGGAACAAGCCGATCCGTATTGTTGCATTTCTCTTTAAAAATTAAACGGTTCCTTTTCTTTTAATATTTTCTTATTGATTTCAGAGAGGAAGGGAGAGGGGGCGAGAGAGAAACCTCCATGACGAGAGAGCATCATGGATCGGCCGCCTCCTGCACACCCCCTCCTGGGGATCGAGCCCACATCCCGGACATAAACAGTTATTTTTTAACTAGAGGCCCGGTGCACGAAATTCGTGCACAAGGGGGTGGGGGGGGCGGTGATGTCCCTCAGCCCGGCCTGCACCCTCTCCAATCTGGGACCCCTCGGGGGATGTCCGACTGCCGGCTTAGGCCTGATCCCAGTGGGCAGTCGGACATCCCTCTCGCAATCCAGGACTGCTGGATCCTAACTGCTCACCTGCCTGCCTGCCTGATCGCCCCCAACTTCCCCCCTCTCTGGTCTGATCACCCCTAACTGCCCCCCCGCCCTGCTGGCCTGATCACCCCCAACTCCCCCCCCACCTCTGGCCTGATCACCCCCAACTCCCCCCCCCCCCCGGCCCTGCTGGCCTGATCGCCCCCACTTCCTGCCCCGCACTGGCCTGATTGCCCCCAACTTCTGCCCCCCCCCCACCCTCCACCCCCGGCTGGCCTGCTCGCCCCTAACCACCTCTGCCTCAGCCCCGCCACCAGACCTTTGTCCGGAAGGACGCCTGGAAGGTCTCCCGGTCTAATTAGCATATTAGCCTTTGATTAGTAGAGATGTTGTTACCCACAGATTTCTAGACGGAAGCCTTAGGAACCTCTATCGATAGTTACCTCTGGCCCTGGCCGGTGTGGCTCCGTGGATGGAGCATCGGCCTGCAGACTGAAGGGTCCCGGGTTCGATTCCGGTCAAGGGCACACGCCCGGGTTGCGGGCTTCACAACCACGGAGCCACGCTGGCTGGGCCCAATTGTTGTTGTTTTTTAACCATGAAAATCGTACGTTTTACAGTTTAAAACTGTGAAGGATTGTCAACATGCCGATGGTGGATGATGGAAAATACCTAATTTAGCTCCACAGTTTAAAAATGTAACTAACCTCTTACCTGAAATCCAACTGGGGTCCGCTCTACCGAGATGTGGTGTTTTTTTTTTTAATTAATAGAAAATTAAAATGTAAGCTACCACCCTAGCCGGTTTGGCTCAGAAGATAAGAGTGTCAGCCTGCGGACTAAAGGGTCCCGGGTTCGATTCCAGCCAAGGGCACATGCCCGGGTTGTGGGCCCAATCCCCCCCCCCCCCCGCCCGCCCCAGTAGGGGGCGTGCAGGAGGCAGCCGATCCATGATTCTCTCTCATCGTTGATGTTTCTATCTCCCTCTCCCTTCCTCTCTGAAATAAAAAAGTAGATACATATATAAAAAGAATATTGTTTAAAAAAAATGCAAGCTCCCTTAAAAAGAGCAAGTGAATGCACACACATTCCTGGGTGTTTTAGGCCAATATATCCGTTATTATTGGAAAAATTCCTGACTTTCAGAGAGGGAGTGACCCCTTCAAATAGGCCACCTGTGGCTTTTGATATTTTACTCAGGTTTCCCAGCTAAAACCAGCAGATTATTAAACATATAATTACCCGTGCAAGAATGTATTTTATGTAGAATTTATCAATTGTTTCACAAATAAAGGCATATGTGTATATGTAATGGACATAGGTGATTTCTATCCTATATACATATTTTTTTGTTGTTGTTAATCCTCACCCGAGGATATGTTTCCATTGATTTTCAGAGAGAGTGGGAGGGAGGGAGAGGGGGGAGGGGCAGAGAAACATCGATGTGAGAGAGACACATCGATGGGTTGCTTCCTGGGCCAGCCCTTAAACTTAGGTCCCGCCCACGGGAGACACCCCAGATTGACAAGCGTAACAGCCAGTAATGTTTGTGGAAACTGGTTTTAGGTTCTTGGCCCCTTGATATCACTTGCTATCCCTTTGTGTGTTTGCAACGTTTCTTTTTTAAAAAAAAAAAAAATGAGCCCTAGCTGGTGTGGCTCAGTGGATAGAGTGTCGGCCTGCAGACTGAAGGGTCCCGGGTTCGATTCCCGGTCAAGGGCACATGCCCGGGTTGCGGGCTCGATCCCCAGTCGGGGGCGTGCAGGAGGCAGCCGATCCATGATTCTCATCATGGATGTTTCTGTCTCTCCCTCTCCCTTCCTCTCTGAAATCAATAGAAATATATGAAATCAATGTGAGAAAATAAGGAGATATATGTACTACTAGTTGTAATACTTTAAACAATAAAATAAAATTTGAAAAAACCGCACTAAAATCAGAAAAAGGTCAATCACAGTAAAAGATTGGCAAAATGTTAATATTCATGTTGGGTATATGGGGATCTGTCATACGTCTCTGTATTCCCTGTTTAAAATTTTACATAATAAAAGATAAAAACCATGTGCCGAAACCGGTGTGGCTCAGTGGATAGAGCGTCGGCCTGCGGACGGAATGGTCCCGGGTTTGATTCCGGTCAAGGGCATACACCTTGGTTGCGGGCACATCCCCAGGTGGGGGCGTGCAGGAGGCAGCTGATGGATGTTTCTCTCTCATCGATGTTTCTAACTCTCTCTCTCCCTTCCTCTCTGTAAAATATCAATAAAATATATTTAAAGAAAAGAAAAAGACAGGCTCACTTAAGTTCAAAGTTGATATTTGTCAGGAAAGATCCTGGCCTAGGACATGACTACACTCTAGAAACTGCTTTAGTTCAAGTTGGTTTTTTAAAATATTTTTATTGATTTCAGAGAGGAAGGGAGAGGGAGAGAGAGAAACATCCATGAGGAGAGAGAATCATGGACCGGCTGCCCCCTACTAGGGATCGAGCCCGCAACCCGGGCATGTGCCCTTGACCAGGAATCGAACTGTGACCTCCTGGTTCACAGGTCAATGCTCAACCCCTGAGCCACACTAGCTGGTCCAGTGTCTGCAGTTTTTGCCTGCCAGCTGGGACACACACACTCACACACACACAGAGGAAGGAAATGAGAAAGTGAGAGGGAAGAGAAAAAAAAACACAATACCTTTGCTTTTGAGTTGCTACTAAGTAGCTGTTCTGGACCTTGGCGCTGATGTAAACTCTCTGAAAATTCACGCAGGGACAAAGGGGGACTGTGGGCGATTTAGTTGCAAGTCAAAACATCACAATGTTTCCAAACGAGAGTCTCAGGGGTTTCCCTGGGGGTGGGGGCAGGAGATGAGCAGGTGTGAGAGTGAGCAGGTGAATGAGTGAGTGAGCAGGTGAATGGATGTGAGAGTGAGCAGGTGAATGGGTGTGTGAGTGAGCAGGTGAATGTGTGAGCAGGTGAATGTGTGAGCAGGTGAATGTGAGTGAGTGAGCAGGTGAATGGATGTGAGAGTGAGCAGGTGAATGTGTGAGTGAGCAGGTGAATGTGTGAGTGAGCAGGTGAATGAATGTGTGAGTGGGCAGTTGAATGTGTGAGCAGGTGAAATGTGAGTGAGCTGGTGAATGGATGGGTGAGTGAGCAGGTGAATGGATTTGTGTGTGAGCAGGTGAATGAGTGAGCAGGTGAGTGTGTGTGAGCAGAATGTGTAAGCAGGTGAATGGATGTGAGAGTGGACAGGTGAATGTGTGAGTGAGCAGGTGAATGGATATGTGAGTGAGCTGGTGAATGGATGGGTGAGTGAGCAGGTGAATGGATTTGTGTGTGAGCAGGTGAATGAGTGAGCAGGTGAATATGTGAGTGAGCAGGAGAATATGTGAGCAGGTGAAATGTGTGTGAGCAGGTGAATGAATGGGTGAGTGAACAGGTGAATGTGAGAGCAAGCAGGTGAATCAGGTGAATGGATATGTGAGTGAGCAGGTGAAATGTGTGTGAGCAGGTGAGTGTGAGTGAGTGAGCAGGTGAATGTGTGAGTGAGTGAGCAGGTGAATGTGTGAGTGAGCAGGTGAATGGATGTGAGAGTGAGCAGGTGAATGTGAGAGTGAGCAGGTGAATGTGTGAGTGAGCAGGTGAATGTGTGAGTGAGCAGGTGGATGAATGTGAGAGTGAGCAGGTGAATGTGTGAGTGAGCAGGTGAATGTGTGAGTGAGCAGGTGAATGTGTGAGTGAGCAGGTGAATGTGTGAGTGAGCAGGTGGATGAATGTGAGAGTGAGCAGGTGAATGGATGTGAGAGTGAGCAGGTGAATGTGTGAGTGAGCAGGTGAATGTGTGAGTGAGCAGGTGAATGAATGTGAGAGTGAGCAGGTGAATGGATGTGAGAGTGAGCAGGTGAATGTGTGAGTGAGCAGGAGAATATGTGAGCAGGTGAAATGTGTGTGAGCAGGTGAATGAATGAGTGAGTGAACAGGTGAATGTGAGAGCAAGCAGGTGAATCAGGTGAATGGATATGTGAGTGAGCAGGTGAAATGTGTGTGAGCAGGTGAATGGATATGTGAGTGAGCAGGTGAGTGTGAGTGTGAGTGAGTGAGCAGGTGAGTGTGTGAGTGAGTGAGCAGGTGAGTGTGTAGGTGAGCAGGTGAATGAGTGAGTGAGCAGGTGAATGAATGGGTATGTGAGTGAGCAGGTCAGTGTGTGAGTGAGTGAGCAGGTGAGTGTGTAGGTGAGCAGGTGAATGAGTGAGTGAGCAGGTGAATGAATGGGTATGTGAGTGAGCAGGTGAGTGTGTGAGTGAGTGAGCAGGTGAGTGTGTAGGTGAGCAGGTGAATGAGTGAGTGAGCAGGTGAATGAATGGGTATGTGAGTGAGCAGGTGAGTGTGTGAGTGAGTGAGCAGGTGAGTGTGTAGGTGAGCAGGTGAATGAGTGAGTGAGCAGGTGTGAGTGAGTGAGCAGGTGAGTGTGTGAGTGAGCAGGTGAGTGTGCAGGTGGGAGTGTGATGGGCAGCCCCAGGTCCCCCTGACCCTCTGGGGGAGGGGACCCAATGTCGCAGCCACTGGCCTGGCTTGGGGACCCCAAGGCCGGCTGGGCCCTGGGAGGAAGGGACCTTCGCAGCCAGCAGGGTGAAACGGGCCACTGGACACCCCCCCCCCCACCACCTCCTCTAAGTCCCTGCACAGTCACCAGGGGTCACGAGGTCACAGGATCAGAAACCCCCAGGGCAGGGCAGGGTCCTGCGGGCCACGCACATGGACACGGGAGGAGCCGGGGTCTCAGGGGCAGGAGGCGAGCGGGGCCTGCAGACCCGGTTCACGGCGGGGGGGGGGGGGGGACGGGGAGCGGTGGGGGCGGGTGTGGGTGACGCGGGGGTTCGCACAGCACGTGACGGGCAGCGCTGGCTCTGAACCCCGCGATCGCACGACCTTCCCCGGGCTCCCGGCGGCGAAGGGATCCTTCTCGGAGGCGCTCGACCCTCCCCACTCCGCCGCCTCCGGTCCGAGGTGATCGGGGCCGCACGTGACCTTGACAAGGTCACGGTGGCCTCGGAGCGCCCCCACCCCGGGACGTACGGCGCATGGGCGTGCCCCGTTTCCCGGCATCCCCCGGGGCGCGGCCAGAGAGACGTCGCCGGCGCAGCCAATGAGCGCGGCGCAGGTTGACGCGGGGCGGGGCCCGGCGCTGCTGCCGGAAACCCTCGGGGGCGCGGGTCCCCGGAGGGGGCGTGGCAGGGGCGGGCGGGGCAGCCAATCGGATGGGCGTGCGGGGGCGCGGGGCGGGGCGTCGGCGCCTTAGCGGCTGCGCGCTGGGCTCCCCGTCCTTTCGGTTCCGGCGGCGGCTGCAGCGCTGAGCCAGCGGCGCCCACACTCCCGGCTCCTCTCCGCGCCTCCACTCCGCTCCGCGCCCTCGGCTCCCCGCGCTGCGCCACCATGACGGAGCAGGCCATCTCCTTCGCCAAGGACTTCCTGGCCGGAGGCGTCGCGGCCGCCATCTCCAAGACGGCCGTGGCCCCGATCGAGCGGGTCAAGCTGCTGTTGCAGGTGTGTGTGTGTGGGGGCGGCGGCGTGCGCATGCGTGGGCTCGGGGAGTCGGGGGTGAGGGTGGGGTCGGGGGGGGGGGCGCTGCAGCCCAGCTCGGGCCGCGTGCACCGGGGACCGGCGGGCGGGAGGGCGCCGGAAGTGCGAGGCCACCCCGCTTTGTCCGGGCCGCGGACTTCCGGGGGGTGCCTTCGGGGAGCGGGGCGCATGCGCACAGGCGGGGCTGCGGCGCGCTTGCAGTTTGCAGGCGGGGTGACCCGTGCCCGGGGCTGCGGCGTGGACTGGCGGCCCCGCCCGTGGGTGCGCGCGGCCCTGCCGGTCCCCTTTGCTGGACTTGGACCCCGTCCACGGGCTCAGAGTCGTCTGTGCGGTTTGCAGCGGCAACAAGGTTGCAGGCTGTTGTGAAACTGTTGCACATGGGGACGCGTTGGGACAGGGTTGCCGGGTGATCGCGGGCAACATTGTATCAGGGTGATCGCTGGCAACATTGTATCAGGTGTGATCGCTGGCAACCTCGTTGTAGCGAGAGTCAGGTATAAGCGCTTAGATCTCGGAGTGACCTGGAGAGGATTAGGCTGCAAATCTGCAGAGGGAAGGCGCGTTAGCCAGACAATTTATATGCATATGTGCATAACCCATGGACACAGACAATAGAGTGCTGAAGGCCAGAGGCGGGGCATGGGCTAGGAGGGCGCAATAGAGGGGTGGGGGGAGGTGGAAATGGGGACATATGTAGAACTTTCAACAATAAAGCTTTCATTTTTTAAATTTTTATTTTATTTTTTTTTCACAATATATTTTATTAATTTTTAAAATATACTTTATTGATTTTTTTTCAGAGAGGAAGGGATAGGGAGAGAGGGTTAGAAACATTGATGAGACAGGAACATCATTCAGCTGCCTCCTGCACGCCCCCCACCTGGGGATGTGCCCGCAACCAAGGTACATGCCCTTTGACCGGAATCGAACCCGGGACCCTTCAGTCCGCAGGCCGACGCTCTATCCACTGAGCCACACCGGTTAGAGCTTTTCTAAATATATTTTATTGATTTTTTTTTTTTTTTACAGAGATTAAGGGAGAGGAATAGAGCGTTGGAAACATTGATCAGCTGCCTCCTGCACACCCCTTTCTGAGGATGTGCCTGCAACCCAGGCATGTGCTCCTGGCCGGGAATTGAACCTGGGACCCTTCAGTCTGCAGGCCGACGCTCTATCCACTGAGCCACACCAGCTAGGGCAATATTTCTTTTCTTTTTCTTTTTTTTTTTTTTTTTTAAATAAGGGCCTCTTGCCCATGGAGGGACCTGGAGAGCATGATGCTGAGTGAAATAAGCCAGTCAGAGAAAGACAGGTATCCCGTGACCTCACTCCTAGGTGGAATCTAATGAACCAAATACACTGATAAGCAAAATAGAGACAGAGAAGCATCGAACAGACTGTCAAACCTCAGCGGGAAGGCGGGGGAGGGAGGGTGGGTGGGAAGAGATGAACCCATGACCTTGTATGCCTTGATGCATCCCCCATGGATACAGGCAATGGGGTGGGGGAGGCCGGGGTGGGGGGCAGGGTGAGCTGGAGGGGGTCAATGTGGGGGGGTGGGAGACATATGTCATAGTTTCAGCAGTCTGGATTTTTGTTTTATTTTTATTTTTTAAATATATTTCTATTGACTTCAGAGAGGAAAGGAGAAACATCGATGAGAGAGAATGATGGATCGGCTGCCTCCTGCACGCCCCCTACTGGGGGTGGAGCCCACAACCCGGGCATGTGCCCTTGACAGGGAATCGAACCCTGACCTCCTGGTTCATACATAATCGACGCTCAACCCCTGAGCAACTCAGGCCTGGGTCCAAATTCCTTCTTATGTTTCACTGGCCGGTGTGGTTCAGTGGTTGAGTGTGGACCTATGCACCAGTTCGAGTCCCGGTCCGGGCACGCTGCAGGCTGGATCCCCATGGTGGGACGTGCAGGAGGCAGCCAGTTCATGATGCTTTCTCATCATGGATGTGTCTGTCCCTCTCCCTCTCTGTTATCAATAAAAATATTTAAAAAAATAATACTAATAGCCCTAGCCGGCATTGCTCAGTGGATAGAGCATCAGCCTGCAGACTGAAGGGTTCTGGGTTCGATTCCCGGTCAAGGGCGTATGCCCAGGTTGTGGGCTCGATCCCCAGTAGGGGGGCGTGCAGGAGGCAGCTGGTCCATGATTCTCTCTCCTCATTGATCTCTCTCCCTTCCTCTCTGAAATCAATAAAAAATATAATAAAAAAGAATGCACATTGTTGTAGATTTTCCTTTATAAATATATTTATTTTAATATATTTTTATTGATTTCAGAGAGGAAGGGAGGGAGAGAGAGAGAAACATCCATGAGGAGAGAGAATCATGGGTCAGCTGCCTCCTGCACGCCCCCTCCTGGGATCGAGCCCGCAACCCAGGTCCATGCCCTTGACCGGGAATCGAACCCGGGACCCTTCCGTCTGCAGGCCGACGCTCTATCCACTGAGCCACACCAGCCAGGGCTCCATAAACATTTTTTTTTAAAGTCCTCGGATGGTAGTCTGTGGTCACCCGTTGGGTTTTCTTTCTTTCTTTTTTTTTTTTTTAAATATATTTTATTGATATTTCACGGAGAGGAAGGGAGAGGGACAGAGAGCTAGAAACATCGATGAGAGAGAAACATCGATCAGCTGCCTCCTGCACACCTCCCACTGGGGATGTGCCCGCAACCAAGGTCCATGCCCTTGACCGGAATCGAACCCGGGACCCTTCCGTCCGCAGGCCGACGCTCTATCCACTGAGCCAAACCGGTTTCGGCTCCCGTTGGGTTTTCTAAGGACCCCTTTTCGTGGGCTTGTATCTGGTCCTTCGGTTGTGACCCCCGCGACCCCGCCCCTGTGCCCCCCGCCCCTCAGGTGCAACACGCCAGCCAGCAGATCACGGCCGACAAGCAGTACAAGGGCATCATGGACTGCATCGTGCGCATCCCCAAAGAGCAGGGCATGCTGTCCTTCTGGCGAGGGAACATGGCCAACGTCATCCGCTACTTCCCCACCCAGGCCCTCAACTTCGCCTTCAAGGATAAGTATAAGCAGATCTTCCTGGGGGGCGTGGACAAGCACACCCAGTTCTGGAGGTATTTCGCCGGCAACCTGGCCTCGGGCGGGGCCGCGGGCGCCACCTCCCTCTGCTTCGTGTACCCCCTGGATTTCGCCCGGACCCGGCTGGCGGCCGACGTGGGGAAATCGGGCGCCGAGCGGCAGTTCAAGGGCCTGGGGGACTGCCTGGTGCAGATCACCAAGTCGGACGGCATCCGGGGCATGTACCAGGGCTTCAACGTCTCCGTGCAAGGCATCATCATCTACCGGGCCGCCTACTTCGGGGTGTACGACACGGCCAAAGGTGGGTGCGGCCTCCGCCGGGGCCGGGGGCGGGGGTGCTGGCCTGGCAGCGGGGCACACCCGTCAGAGCTCTTACATTTCTTCATTTATTTTTATAATTTAAAGTGTATTTTATTGATGTCAGAGAGGAAGGGAGAGGGAGAGAGAGAGAGAAACATCCATGAGGAGAGAGAATCATGGACCAGCTGCCTCCTGCTCGCCCCCTACTGGGGATGGAGCTCACAACCCGGGCCTGTGCCCTGGACTGGAATCGAACCCAGAACCCTTAAGCCCTCAGGCTGATGCTCTATCCACTGAGACACACTGTCAGGACTCTTTCATTTCTTTATTTTTATAATTTATTTTTTATTTATTTTTTTAAATATATTTTATTGATTTTTTACAGAGAGGAAGGAAGAGGGATAGAGAGTCAGAAACATCGATGAGAGAGAAACATCGATCAGCTGCCTCCTGCTCACCTCCCACTGGGGATGTGCCCGCCACCAAGTTACATGCCCTTGACCGGAATCGAACCCGGGACCCTTCAGTCCGCCGGCCGACGCTCTATCCACTGAGCCAAACCAGTTTTGGCTATTTTTATAATTTAAATATATTTCAGAGAGAGGGAGGGAGGGAGAGAGAGAAAGAAACATCCATGATGAGAGAGAATCATGGATCGGCTGCCTCCTGCACGCCCCCTACTGGGGATCGAGCCTGCAACCCGGGCCTGTGCCCTTGACCGGGAATCGAACCCAGGACCCTTCAATCCTCGGGCCGACGCTCTATCCACTGAGCCACACCGGCCAGGGCTAGTGATCCCATGTTACCTTCACCACCTTTTTTTTTTAAGACCCTGTTTGCAGCTCGGCCAGCGAGGCTCCGTGGAACCAGGAGGTCAGGGTTCGATCCCTGGTGTGGGGCGTGCAGGAGGCAGCCGATCAGAGTTTCCCATCATTGATGTGTCTCTCTCTTCTTCTCTGAAATATCTCTCCCTCCCTCCCTCTCTCTCTCTCTCTCTCTCTCTCTCTCTCTCTCTCTCTCTCTATATATATATATATATATATATATATATATACATATAGTGTTTGTTTTTTTAATTCTCACCTGAGGATATTTTTCCGTTGTTTTTTAGAAAGAGAAAGACTGAGAGAAATGTCGATGTGAGAGAAACCTATGGATTGGCTGCCTCCTGTACGTCCCATTGACCAGAAATCGAACCCAGGACCCTTCGGTCCACAGGCTGACGCTCTTTGCACTGAACCCAGCCAGCTGGGACGACAAAAATATCGTGTTATTTTTTTTTATTATTATTGATTTCAGAGAGGAAGGGAGAGAGAGAAACACCCATGATGAGAGAGAATCATGGATCGGCTGCCTCCTGCACGCCCCCTACTGGGGATCGAGCCCACAACCCGGGCATGTGCCCTTGACTGGGAATCGAACCCGGGACCCTTCAGTCCGCAGGCCGACGCTCTATCCACTGAGCCACCCCGGCTGGGGCTTCACCACCTTTTTAAGACCCGTTTGCAAATACAGCCTCGTTTGGGGGCCCTGGCGTGTGAGAGCTCCGTGGTGGATTCAGGAAAACACCGTTTAGGCCCCGAAAAGGAACCCCAACCCAGGTCCTGTCGCTGACCTTGACCTGACCTCTGGGAAACCACCTGTGGCCGGGAGCTGCTTGCGGGGGTGGGGGAGCAGGGGGATGGGGGGCCGGGGCCTGACAGTGCTGTGACCCCGCAGGCATGCTCCCCGACCCCAAGAACACCCACATCTTCATCAGCTGGATGATTGCCCAGTCGGTGACCGCCGTGGCGGGCGTGGTCTCCTACCCCTTCGACACCGTGCGGCGACGGATGATGATGCAGTCGGGGCGCAAAGGAGGTACCGAGTCTCGGTTCTGGGGCGTGTGGGGGGCTGGGGAAGGGGAAGGGTGGTGGGGAGAAAGCCCACAGGCTCCCTGCGTTCACCCTAAGAGTCGGGAGCCGTCCCATGGGCCCGAAGGAGCACTTGGGTGGGGTTTCGTCCCTGGCTTCCTGGGGGGGCCTGGTCAGGGGCCCTGTGCCTTCTCCTCCTCTGACCTCCTTGGGGGTCGGGGGGAGCACACACCCTGGGGGTGGAAATGGGCTGGGTCTAGTTCTCTGTTTTTTTTTTTTAATTTATTACTTTTTTAAAATATATTTTTATTGGTTTCAGAGAGGAAGGGGGAGGGAGAGAGAGACAGACATCCGTGAGGAGAGAGAATCACGGATCGGCTGCCTCCCGCACGCCCCCTACTGGGGATCCAGCCCACAACCCGGGCCTGTGCCCTTGACCGGGAATTGAACCCTGACCTGGTTCATAGGTTGGCACTCAGACTCTACTGGCTGGGCTAGGTAGTATTTTTTTTTTAAATTTAGTTTTATTGATTTCAGAGAGAGGAAGGGAGAGAGAGGGAGAGAGAGAAACATCCATGAGGAGAGAGAATCATGGATCGGCTGCCTCCTGCACGCCCCCTACTGGGGATGGAGCTTGCAACCTGGGCATGTGCCCTGGACCGGGAATCGAACCTGGGACCCTTCAGTCTGCAGGCTGACGCTCTATCCACTGAGCCATACCAGCTAGGGCTATTTATTATTATTATTATTATTATTATTATTATTATTATTATTATATAAGGTGGTTTTTTTTTTAATTGATCTCAAAGAGGAAGGGAGAGGGAGAGAGACCCACTGACCGGCTGCCTCCTGCGCGCCCCACGCCACGCCGCCGGCCGGGGCTGTGTCTTTGACGCGGGGTCCCCTCGGCGCCCGGCCCCGGGGCCTGTGCTCACCCCACCCGTCCCCCCCGCAGCCGACATCATGTACACGGGCACCATCGACTGCTGGCGGAAGATCTTCAAGGACGAGGGCGGCAAGGCCTTCTTCAAGGGCGCCTGGTCCAACGTGCTGCGCGGGATGGGCGGCGCCTTCGTGCTGGTCCTGTACGACGAGCTGAAGAAGGTCATCTAGGCGCCCGCCCGCCCGCCGGCCCGCCCCCCGGGGCCACGGAGGCCCCTCCCGGTGACGGACGGACGATGGACCCTCCAGACAACCCCACGTCCCGCCCGGCCCGATCACGGTAGCGCCGGGCGGGGCTCTAGGACGAAACCCTTCCTTCCGATCATGACCACTGACACCCCGTTCCACGCCCCGATGGGGGGAGGGCACCCCCACGCCCCGCGGGCCGCCCGCCGCGTGTAGCATCTATTTAAAGGAAATCTTGCCGCCCTCCGAGCTTCCGCGCTGCCCTCCGCACCGCTGAGTCTCCGCAGTCCCCTCTGTCGGGCATTCCACAAACGATTAAACCCAGACACGGAGACCCTGCTGGTTTCATTTGCTTTATTATTATTATTATTATTATTATTATTATTACTATTATTACTAGAGGCCGGTGCACAAAATTTGTGCACTGCGGTGGGAGGGAGGGGGTCCCCCAGCCTGGCCGGTGCCCTCTCAGTGCAGGAGTCTCGCGATCGATTGCCCCAAAGAGGTAGCCGGAGCCGCAGGACCCCCAGGCCTCGCCGCGCACACAGCATCAAGCCCCTGCCCGCCCGCCCGTGGCCCCTGGCGATCGCCGGATGTGGCAACCACATGGGCTTTTATTAATGAGGGTATTTTCATTTGTTTGTTAATCCTCAGCAGAAGATACTTTTCTCTTCTTTAAAAAATTTATTTTATTGATTTTTTTTAACATTTTTATTTTTATTTATTTTTTTATATATTTTATTGATTTTTACAGAGAGGAAGGGAGAGGGATAGAGAGTTAGAAACATCCATCAGCTGCCTCCTGCACACCTCCCACTGGGGATGTGCCCACCACCAAGGTCCATGCCCTTGAACGGAATCGAACCCGGGACCCTTCCGTCCGCAGGCCGACGCTCTATCCACTGAGCCACACCGGCCAGGGCTCCGTGGATTTTTAGAGAGGGTGGAAGGTAGAGGGAGAGAAAGGAACATCGATTGGTCGCCTCCCACAAGGACAGGGGTCGAGCCTGCAACCGAGGTACGTGCCCTTGACTGGACTCGAACCCGGGACCCTTCCGTCTGCTCTAACCATTGAGCAACACCAGCCAGGGCTCCTGTGGTTTTGTTTGGATACATTGGCCTTGGGTGGGGACAGTGGCCGTTCAGGAGCCGGCCACCAGGGGGCCCCTGACTGCCCTTGGGGGGGCGAGGGGGGGAGGAGATAAATGGGGGAGGCCCTCTGGCCCCCAAGAAAGGTGTTTGGCATCTGAATTTCCCTCCGGGTGCCCTGGCTCCCCTCCCCCTTCCCTGCAGGCACTGAACCCCTCATTCTTCCCACCAAGGGGCCCCCACTGTCCACCTCCCACCCACACCTGTGGGGCTCCCCCAGGAACCCACTGCAGCGGGGGGACGGGGGGGGGGGGCAGGGCTGGGCAGGTGGGTCAGTGTCCACCCGGCTGGACGTGGGGTTCAGGCACCCCCTGGGCTTGTTCCGCGGGGACTGGGGTACAGGATCCAGCACGGATCGGCTGCCTCCTGCACGCCCCCCACTGGGGATCCAGCCCGCAACCCGGGCCTGTGTCCCTGACCGGAATCGAACCCGGGACCCTTCCGTCCGCAGGCCGGCGCTCCAGCCACTGAGCCACAACGGCTACGGCCAGAGCGCATCTTGAGGTCCCCAGCCCCCCACAGGTGCAAACCCACGTTCTCCCCACAACGAGGGGGTGACATTCGAGGTGACCTTTCCCAGCGGCTTTTAACAAGGTCACCTGCCTCATGCTGGTTAAAGGGACAGGACGGGGCAGCCCCCACCCCCACAGCCCCTGGTCGCCTGCCGAGGGCTGGGCTCTGAACGGAGGCCCGGTTTCAGCCCTGCTCGCCCTCACCTGGCCCAGGTAGGCCGTCCGCGCCTCTCACTGCAGCAACTTGACATCAGATCTGCCCTTGACCTCAAGGACATCCGACACTGGCCCTTCCCCGGTGAGCGGTGGGGGGGGGGGGCGGTCACAGTGAGCCCGCGGTCAGTCGACACCAGTTACGGGAAGCGTGTCCATTAACAAGGGTAGGAATTCCAGGTCGCTTCCTGGATAAATGCACCAGGTACCTGTTTGTTCTTAAATACATTTTATTGATATTTTACAGAGAGGAAGGGAGAGGGAGAGAGAGTTAGAAACATCGATGATGAGAAACATCCATCAGCTGCCTCCTGAACGCCCCCACCTGGGGATGTGCCCGCCACCAGGGTACATGCCCTTGACCGGAATCGAACCCGGGACCCTTCAGTCTGCAGGCCGACCCTCTATCCACGGAGCCACACCGGTGAGGGCCGTACCTGTTTTAAAAAAACAAAACATTTTTATTGATTTCAGAGAGAGGAAAAATATCAATGATGAGAATGGCCAATCGGCTGCCTCCTGCACGCCCCCTACTGGGGATCCAGCCCACAACCCGGGCACGTGCCCTTGACCGGGAATCGAACCCTGACCTCCTGGTTCCTAAGTCGACGCTCCACCCCTGAGCCACACCGGCCGGACCCAGCATCCTTTTTCTGGGAGTTCACAAGGGGTTTCCCATTGTCTCCGGGGACAGCTCAGGGTTAGCCCTGCTCATCAGGGCGGTGGGGTCTTTGGGGGGGTCCCCCCAACGGCCCCCACCGGACACCCATTTCCTGCTGTTCTGATGCATTCCCCTGAAATCCCGCCCGTGAGTGCGTCAGCCCCTCTGTTTCAGGGCTTGAGCGTCAGTCAACCTGAGCCAGGAGGTCACGGTTCGATTCCCGCTCAGGGCACAAGCCCGGGTTGCAGGCTCCATGCCCTCCAGCAGGGGGCGAGCGGGAGGCAGCGGGTCCATGGTTCTCTCTCATCATGGATGTTTCTGTCTCCCTTTCTGAAATCAATACAAATAGATGGAACAAGGAAAAGAAAGTCCATAATACGGTTGAAAGATAAAAACGCACACGGCTGGAAGGAGCAAGGACTCCGATTTCAGAAGCTGGGGCTGGGGGTGGGGGTGAGCGCCCCAGCAGCCTCGAGGTGAGGGGCGGAAGCCACGTGTGTGCGGGGGCCCGAGGGGGGTTGAAAAAGCCCTTTATTTAGCTTCCTTCCCGGAGGCAGCTCAGGGAACAAAGGCATGTGGGTGTCCTCACCCCCAAAACACACATCCCCTCCTCCCGGAGCCCCCAGGCTGTGTGGGCACCTGGCCAGCCTCGACCTCCATCCGGGGTCACGACTCCCTCAAAACCTGCACTTCAGCCACCGGACACTCCTCCTGGGTGGGTCTGCCGGCCTCGCAGAGAAACTGCGGGGTGAGGGGGGGAGTGAGGGGTGTTGGGGTGGGTCACAGGTGACAGGTTACCCCTCCTTCCCCCTCCCTGGGCGGGACTGGCCACCCCCACCCCAGAGGCACCCGCGGGCAGACACCTGGACGTACCATCTTCTCGTTCTCAAAGTTGCCCCCGAGGGGGTCCTTCAGGTGGGGGATGGGTGGGAAGAGGGTCTTCAGTACCGAGTACCTGAGGGAAAGTTTTTTGAGCGGGGCCCAGCACGGCCCATCTCCGTCCATCCATCCTCCATCCGTCCATCCGTCCATCCTCCATCCATCCATCCATCATTCCTCTATCCATCATCCTCCATCCATCATCTATCTTCCATCCTCCACCCACCCATCCTCTATCCGTCCATCCGTCCATCCGTCCATCATCCATCCATCATTCCTCTATCCATCATCCTCCATCCATCATCTATCTTCCATCCTCCACCCATCCATCCTCCATCCATCCATCATTCCTCTATCCATCATCTATCCATCCTCCACCCATCTGTCCATCCATCCAACCATCCATCCTCTATCCATCATCCTCCATCCGTCTATCCATCATCTATCTTCCATCCTCCATCCATCCTCCACCCATCCATCCTCCATCCATCCATCATTCCTCTATCCATCATCTATCCATCCTCCACCCATCTGTCCATCCATCCAACCATCCATCCTCTATCCATCATCCTCCATCCGTCTATCCATCATCTATCTTCCATCCTCCATCCATCCTCCACCCATCCATCCTCCATCCATCCATCCTCCATCCTTCAAGCCTCCTTCCATCCATCCACCCATCCATCCACCCATCATCCACCCATCCTCCATCCATCCTCCACCCATCCATCCATCCTCTATCCATCATCCCCCATCCGTCCATCCATCATCTATCTTCCATCCTCCACCCACCCACCCTCCATCCATCATCTGTCCATCCATCCATCCATCCATCCATCCATCCATCCATCCATCATCATCCTTCCATCCTTCATCCATTCATCCTCCACCCACCCATCCTCTATCCATCATCATCATCCTCCATCCACCCATCATCCAACCATCCATCCATCCATCCATCCATCCATCCATCCATCCATCCCAGCGATGCAGGATGCAGGGGAA
>NC_137784.1:612971-627971 GCF_963455305.1 Plecotus auritus | reverse complement strand
CAGCAGGGGAGAGCAGTTAGGGGCGATCAGGCCAGCAGGGGAGAGCAGTTAGGGGCAAGCAGGCCAGCAGGGGAGAGCAGTTAGGGGCGATCAGGCCGGCAGGGGAGAGCAGTTAGGGGGGATCAGGCAGGCAGGGGAGAGCAGTTAGGGGGCAAGCAGGCCATCAGGGGGGAGCAGTTAGGGGCGATCAGACCTGCAGGGAAGAGCAGTTAGGGGGGGATCAGACCAGCAGGGGAGAGCAGTTAGGGGCGATCAGGCAGGCAGGGGAGAGCAGTTAGGGGCGATCAGACCAGCAGGGGAGAGCAGTTAGGGGGGATCAGGCCGGCAGGGGAGGGCAGTTAGGGGGGATCAGGCAGGCAGGGGAGAGCAGTTAGGGGCGATCAGGCAGGCAGGGGAGAGCAGTTAGGGGCGATCAGGCAGGCAGGGGAGAGCAGTTAGGGGGATCAGGCTGGCAGGCAGGTGAGCAGTTAGGGCAGTGGTCGGCAAACTCATTCGTCAACAGAGCCAAATATCAACAGTACAATAATTGAAATTTCTTTGGAGAGCCAAATGTTTTAAACTTAAACTTCTTCTACCGCCACTTCTTCAGAATAGACTCGCCCAGGCCGTGGTATTTTGTGGAAGAGCCACACTCAAGGGGCCAAAGAGCCGCAGGTGGCTCGCGAGCCGCGGTCTGCCGACCACTGGGTTAGGGGGCTCAGGCTGGCAGGCGGGTGAGCGGTTAGGAGCCAGTGGTCCCGGATGGCGAGAGGGATGTCTGACTGCCAGGGATCGGGCCTAAACTGGCAGTCGGACATCCCCCGAGGGGTCCCGGATTGGAGAGGGTGCAAGCCGGGCTGAAGGACCCCCCCCCTCCACCCCCGTGCATGAATTTCGTGCACTGGGCCTCTAGTATATAATAAAAACCTAATATGCAAATCAACCCAATGGTAGAACGACCGGTCGCTATGATGTGCACTGACCACCAGGGGGCAGACGCTCAATGCAGGAGCTGCCCCCAGACCCCAGGCCCCAGGCCCCAGGCCAGTCAAGGTGGATGCCAGCAGGGGGGACCCCAATTGCCTGCCGGTCGCCCCACAGATTGGCCCTGATTGCCGGCCAGGCCTAGGGACCCTACCTGTGCACTAATTTCATGTACCGTGCCTCTAGTGGGAAAATAAGAGAAAGAATGAGAGAGAGAGAGAGAGAGAGAGAGAGAGAGAGAGAGAGAGAGAAATGACAGTGAAAGTGATAGAGAAAGAGAGAATGAGGAAGTGAGAGAGGGAATGAGAGAGAGAAAGAGATAGAGAGAGAAATGAGAGAGAGAGAGAGAGAGAGAGAGAGAGAGAGAGAGAGAGAAAGAGAGAGAGATGTCAAAGCAAATGGATGTTTGGCCAATGCCCGGGTCTCAGTGTGGAATCACGCACTTTGCTGGTTCGAGCTGACGGTCCGAGACTTTTCCTCAAGCGCCCTGCCTGGCCCAGCTGTGGGAATGGGGGTGGGGTGTGGGGGGGGTGCCCCTCTGTGGGTGGCTCCAGGCAGACAGCACAGCTGGCGGCTCTCCTGCCTTCCCCCCTGGACATTTCCGGGAGGGTCGGCGGCCCCCGTGGGCGAGAGTCCAGGCAGGAAGGGGCGTGCACGGAAGGAGGATCAGGACCGCGAGGGGGCGCACCTACCTTCTGCAGGAATGGGGGGTCGGCGCCCTGCAAGACACAAGCAACGGGTGTGTGGGTGCCCCTGCGAGGCCTCGAGAGGGTTCGAGCGGCTGGACATTCACAGGAACAGAGAATAAAACGATCGAGTGGTGCCGGGTCGGCCGGCGTGGCTCAGGGGTTGAGCGTCCACCTAGGAACCAGGAGGTCAGGGTTCGATTCCCGGTCCAGGGCACAGGCCCGGGTTGTGGGCTCGATCCCCAGGAGGGGGCGTGCAGGAGGCAGCCGGTCCATGATTCTCTCTCTTCATGGATATTTCTCTCTCTCTCTCTCTGCCTTCCTCCCTGAAATCAATGAATCTATCCTAATAAAAGGGTAATATGCTAATTAGACCGGACATCTTCCGGACGTCCTTCCGGGCAAAGCTAAGGTGGCAGAAGCTGAGGCAGAGATGGTTAGGGGCGACCAGGCCTGAAGGGGAGGGCAGTTAGAGGCAAGCAGGCCTGCAGGAGAGGGCAGTTGGGGGGGACCAGACCTGCAGGGGAGGGAAGTTGGGGGTGACCAGACCTGCAGGGGCGGGCAGTTGGGGCGAGCAGGGGGCACAGGGGGCAGTTGGGGGCGATCAGGCCGGGGGGGGGCTGCAGTAGGGGGTGAGCAGGCCAGCAGGGAGGGGCAGTTGGGGATGAGCAGGAGGCAGTGGGGGGCAATTGGGGGCAACCAGGCCTGAAGGGGAGGGCAGTTTGGGGGCGAGCAAGCTGGCGGGGGGAGGTAGTTGGGGGTGAGCAGGCCTGCAGGCGAGGGCCGTTGGGGGCAATCAGGCCGGCAAGGGGGGGCAGTTGGGGGTGAGCAGGCCAGCAGGCAGGCTGGTTAGGGGCGATCAGGCAGGCAGGTAGGTGAGAGGTTTGGAGCCAGCGGTCCTGGATTGCGAGAGGGATGTCCAACCGGCAGTCAGACAGCCCCTGAGGGGCCCCAGATTGGAGAGGGTGCTGGCCGGGCTGAGGGACACCCCCCACCCCCTCCGTGCACGAATTTCATGCACTGGGCCTCTAGTACAAATATATATATATATATATATATATATATATATATATATATATATATATATATATATATTATACATTTTTTTAATTTAAAAATTTGCAGGTTTCCATTCAACTTCAGGTAAACAAGCGTTAGTAAGTAAGCTATTTCACCGAAACCAGGAATATTCTTCAACCAATCGGCAAGGTGAGATTCACTTGTGAGCACAACTATATTTTAAAAGCACAGAAGGAAGATGCTGGGGCAGGCGTTTACCTGCTGTATTTCAAGCTCATAGTCAAGGTTTTTGTGGAAGTGGCTCCACATATTCCATTCCATGAGCGCGAGAGACTTGTTACACGTGGCACTTAGGTTGGGTGCCATGAACTTCTCTGGGGGAGAAAAAAGAAAAAAAAAAAATCACTGATCAGTAAAACAACTAAAAAAATATATATATTTTTTCCCAGCCCAGTAGGGGGCGTGCAAGAGGCAGCCGATCCATGATTCTCTCTCATCATGGAAGTTTCTCTCTCTCTCTCTCTCTCTCTCTTTTTCTCTCCCTTCCGCTCTGAAATCAATAAAAATATATTTTTTAAAAATGTTGTATGTGGAATGGTGCACCTGAAACCTGTATACTATTTATTTATTTTTAAAATATATTTCTATTGATTACAGAGAGGAAGGGAGGGAGAAATATTAATGAGGAGAGAGAATCATGGATCGGCTGCCTCCTGCACGCCCCCTACTGGGGATCGAGCCCCCCACCCGGGCATGTGCCCTTGACCGGGAATCGAACCCTGACCTCCTGGTTCCTAGGTCGACGCTCAACCCCTGAGAAACACCAGCCTGGCTAAAATCTGTATAATTTTGATGACTCGTGTGACCCCCAATAAATTCAATAAAAAGGAAAACAGCCCTGGCCGGTGTGGCTCAGCGGATAGAGCGTCGGCCTGCAGACTGAAGGGTCCCGGGTTCGATTCCGGTCAAGGGCATGTACCTTGGTTGCGGGCACATCCCCAGTAGGAGGTGTGCAGGAGGCAGCTGATGGATGTTTCTCTCTCATCGATGTTTCTAACTCTCTATCCCTCTCCCTTCCTCTCTGTGAAAAATCAATAAAATATATTTTAAGATATATAGCAGGCTAGTTTTTATTTTTTATTTTTTTTTGTTAATCCTCACCTGGGGATATTTTTCCATTGATTTTTATTTTATTTTTTTTAAATATGTATTTTATTGATTTTTTGCAGAGAGGAAGAGAGAGGGATAGAGAGTTAGAAACACCGATGAGAGAGAAACATCCATCAGCTGCCTCCTGCACACCTCCCACTGGGGATGTGCCCGCAACCAAGGTCCATGCCCTTGACCGGAATCGAACCCGGGCCCCGTCCATCCTCGAGCCGATGCTCTATCCACTGAGCCCAACCAGCCAGGGCTAGGGAGCTAATTTTTAGGTAGAAAATTTTGTATGTTTTATGTAGGATGTTATACATATCCAAGAAAAAAGGATTCCCTTGCCATTCGACCCCGAGACATAACTCTCAAAAGCCTGCGAACGTGGCTCAGCGGTTGAGCATCGACCTAGGAACCAGGAGGTCCCGGGTTCGATTCCCGGTCAGGGCACATCCCCAGGAGGGGGCGTGCCGGAGGCAGCCGATCCGTGATCCTCTCTCATCATGGATGTTTCTCTCTCTCCATCCCTCTCCGTTCCCCTCCGAAATCCATCATAATAATAATAATAATAATAATATGCATCTAATAATAATAATAATAATAATAAAATGCATATAATAATAATAATAAAATGCATCTAATAATAATAATAATAAAATGCATCTAATAATAATAATAATAATAATAAAATGCATCTAATAATAATAATAATAATAATAATAATAAATGCATCTATTAGGAAAAGAGAAGGGTCCCGGGTCCTCACTCACCGATCTCGGATAAATAGCGGACTGACTCGGTACAGGGGATGGCGGACCGGTTGCTGGCGCCCACCACCAGGAACCGGTGCTGTTCCTCGTTGGAAAAGGCGGAGACGTTGTCAAACCGACACTGGGTGTGCTGGCCCTGCGCGTTCGGGGTGTACCGGGGACACTCCCACCGCTGAGACGTGCTGCACGGAGGGGGCGTGGTTAAGGATGATGGTGGAGCCCCGCCCAGGAGACCACAGCCCCGCCCAGAAGTCCACAGCCCCGCCCAGAAGTCCTTAGCCCCGCCCAGCAGATCTTAGCCCCGCCCAGAAGTCCCTAGCCCCGCCCAGAAGTCCTTAGCCCCGCCCAGGAGACCTTAGCCCCGTCCAGCAGACCTTAGCCCCGCCCAGAAGTCCCTAGCCCCACCCAGAAGTTTCTAGCCCCGCCCAGGAGACCTTAGCCCCGCCCAGGAGACCTTAGCCCCGCCCTTGAGGCCCTAGCCCCACCCAGAAGTCCTTAGCCCCGCCCAGAAGTCCTTAGCCCCGCCCAGAAGTCCTTAGCCACGCCCATAAGTCCCTAGCCCCACCCAGAAGTCCTTAGCCTCGCCCAGAAGTCCTTAGCCACGCCCAGAAGTCCTTAGCTCCGCCCAGGAGACCTTAGCCCTGCCCAGGAGACCCAGCCACGCCCAGCAAATGCTAGCCCCGCCCAGGAAACCCTAGCCACGCCCTTGATACCAAGCCCTGCCCATGAGACTCCAAACCCGCCCATAAGAACCCAGCCCCACCCAGAAAGACCCTAGCCACGCCCAGGATACTTGAGCCCCGCCCAGAAGACCCAGCCCCGCCCAGGGGACCCAAGCCCCGCCCAGGATACTCTAGCCACGCCCAGGGGACCCAAGCCCCGCCCAGGAAATCCCATTCACGCCCAGGAGACCCCAAAAGGCCAAACCTACATGGTGTCCTCCAAGTAGAAATAATATTGGACGTCGCTGGGGGCCTCCCTGCCCACCGCCCACCTGCAGGTCAGGAAATCCTTGTCATGAACCTCGCAGTCCAGGTGGTCTGCCGCGGCCCCCGGGTCCCCTTCTACACTGACAAAGACGAGAGCAAAAAAAAAAAAAATGCAGAGAAAATGACCAAAAAAGGGCAAAGAAGATTCCCTCTCCCCAAAAGCAAAGAAAAGAGCCGAAAAAAAAATGCAAAGATTGCAAAAAAAAAAATGCAAGGAAGAAAGCCGAGAAATGCAAAGATTTCCAAAAAATGCAAGGAATATATATAGACAAAACTATTTAAAAATGCAAGAGAGAGAGAGCCGAATAATGCAAAAAATACAAAAAACTGCAAGGGAGATAACAAAAAACAAATGCAAAAATTAGAAAAACATTCAAGGAAGAAAACAAAAAAAGTGAAAAAATTACCAAAAAAATAAAACGAAGAAAGCCAAAAAATGCAAAAATTACAAAAAATAATACAAGAAAGATACCAATATATATATATATATATATATATATATATATATATATATATATATATATATATATAAATTACACAAGAAAATACAAGGAAGATAACCAAAAAAAGCAAAAATTATAAAAAATGCAAGGGAGTTAGCCAACCAATGAAAAAAAAATACAAGGATTCCCTGGCCAGTGTGGCTCAGTGGATAGAGCGTCGGCCTGCGGACTGAAGGGTCCCGGGTTCGATTCCGGTCAAGGGCATGGACCTTGGTGGCGGGCACATCCCCAGGTGGGGGCGTGCAGGAGGCAGCTGATCGGTGTTTCTCTCTCATCATCGATGTTTCTAATTCTCTCTCCCTCTCCCTTCCTCTCTGTAAAAAATCAATAAAACATAAAAAAAATAAGAGAAATTAAAAAAAAAATACAAGGAAGAAAGACGAAAAGTGCAAAAATTACAAAAAAAAAAAATAAATGCAAAGAAGATTACCAAAAAAAAAAAATAATAATAATGCAAGGAAGATGACCAGAATTGTAAGGAAGATACAAATAACAACAACAAAACACCACACACACACACACACACACACACACGCACGTGTGCACACGCACGCACATGCACACACACGCGCGCACACACACACACACGTCTCTTTGGCCCTGGCCCCCATTGCTCAGTGGTTAGAGCATCAGCCTGCACACGTAAGGGTCGCAGGTTCGATTCCCAGTCAAGGGCCCATCCCTGGGTTGGGTTGCAAGATGGATCCCTGGGTGCATGCAGGCAGGAGGCAGCAAACCATGTGCCTCTCTCACATCAATGTCTCTCTCTCTCTCTCTCCTCTCTCTCTCTCTCTCTCTCTCTCTCTCTCTCTCTCCATTCACTTTCACTCTCTGTAGAATCAATGGAAAAAAATATTCCTACTCCTTGTGTAAAGATTTAAATAATAATAATGATAATAATAATGATAATGATGATGATAATAATAATAATAATAATAAACGCCTCAGTTGATTGGGCTCAGTGGATAGAGCGTCCGCACCCGGGGACCGATGTTTTTGCATTGATTTTAGAGAGAGGGGAAGGGAGGGAGAGAGAGACAGAGAGAGAAACATCGATGTGAGAGAGACACATGGATGGGTTGCCTCCTGCATGCACCCTGACCAGGGCCCCGGGCCGGGGAGGGAGCCTGCAACCCAGGCATGTGCCCTGGACCGGGAATCGAACCCGGGACCATTTGGTTTCCCCAGACCGGTGCACTATCCACTGAGCCACACCAGCCAGGGCCCATCCACTCTCTTTAAAAGTCGATGGAGTCTTAGCTGGGTTGGCTCAGTGGGTAGAGCGTCGGCCTGTGGACGGAAGGGTCCCGGGTTCGATTCCAGGTCAAGGGCACCTGCCTGGGTTGTGGGCTCCATCCCCAGTGGGGGGCGTGCAGGAGGCGGCCGATCCATGATTCTCCCTCATCATGGATGTTTCTATCTCTCTCCCTCTCTCTTCCTCTCTGAAATCAATAAAAAATACTTTAAAAATGAATGAAAAAATACTCTCGGGTCCCCAGTAGGGGGCGTGCAGGAGGCAGCCGATCCATGATTCTCTCTCCTCATGGATGTTTCTATCTCTCTCCCTCTCTCTTCCTCTCTGAAATCAATAAAAATATATATTGAAAAATAAATATCAATGGGGGAATATATTCTTACTCCTTGGGTGAGGATCGAGAGAGAGAGAGAGAGAGAGAGAGAGAGAGAGAGAGGACACTCCCCCCACATCACTTTCTATAATGTTATTTTATTCCCTCCAGCCCCCGACCCCTCCCAACCACCACTCAGACTCCCTTTTTTCCTTTTTTTTTTTTCAGCCTACGTCCTGCAGATCCATCCAAGTTCAAAGAAATGCTTTAAAAAAATTACATATTTTATTGATTTCAGAGAAAGGAGGGGGTGACGGAGACAGAAAAACATCCACGAGGAGAGAGAATCATGGATCGGCTGCCTCCTGCACGCCCCCCACTGGGGATGGAGCCCGCCACCCGGGCATGTGCCCTTGACCGGGAATCGAACCCATGACCTCCTGGTTCCTAGGTCGACGCTCAACCGCTCAGCCGGGCCGGCCCGGGCTCAGAGGAATGATTTTTGATGTTCAGAAGACTGACTCATGATTGAAAATAAACTAACAACAACAAAAAAGAGCATTTAGCCCTCACCTTGCTTAGGGTACTCAATCCACGTGGAATACGGCTCGCCATCCACCAGGGTGACCTGGACGGTGTAGTTCGAAGGTTTGCATTTGGAGAGCACATAGAACTGGCAAAAAAGGTTGTTTTGGGCCTAAAAGAGACGTCGGGAGGTACTGTTTAGAGAACATACTTAACCTGATATGCATCATATTTAACATTTTTTTGTGGGGGTGTGTTTTATATTTTCACTAGAGGCCCGATGCACGAAATTCGTGCACGAGTTGGTGGGGGGGGTGTCCCTCAGCCCAGCCTGCACCCTCTCCAATCTGGGACATCCCTCTCACAATCCAGGACTGCTGGCTCCCAACCGCTCGCCTGCCTGCCTTCCTGATTGCCCCTAACCGCTTCTGCCTGCCAGCCTGATCACCCCCTAACCACTCCCCTGCCAGCCTGATTGATGCCTAACTGCCCTCCCCTGCAGGCCTGGTCCCTCCCAACTGCCCTCCCCTGCAGTCCTGGTCACCCCTAACTGCCCTCCCCTGCAGGCCTGGTCACCCCTAACTGCCCTCCCCTGCAGGCCTGGTCACCCACAACTGCTCTCCCCTGCAGGCCTGGGCACCCCTAACTGCTCTCCCCTGCAGGCCTGGTATCCCCCAACTGCCCACTTCTGCAGGCCTGGGTCTCCCCTAACTGCCCTCCCCTGCAGGCCTGGTCCCCCTCAACTGCCCTCCCCTGCAGGCCTGGTCCCCCCCAACTGCCCTCTTCTGCAGGTCTGGGTCCCCCTCAACTGTCCTCCCCTGCAGGCCTGGTCCCCCCCAACTGCCCTCCCCTGCTGGCCTGGGTCCCCCCCCAACTGCCCTCCCCTGCAGGCCTGATCACCCACAACTGACGTCCCCTGCTGGCCTGATCACCCACAACTGCCCTCCCCTGCTGGCCATCTTGTGGCGGCCTTCTTGTGTCCACATGGGGTCAGCCATCTGTGACCACATGGGGGCGGCCATCTTGTGTGTTGGAGTGACGGTTAATTTGCATATCACTCTTTTATTAGATAAGATAGAGGCCCGGTGCACAGAGATTCGTGCAAGAAGAGGCCTTCCTTCCCCTGGCTTCGGTCCCGGCAGAAGCGCCACTCCTGTATCCCCCCAACGCCCCCCCACATAGCAGGCTATGCAAATTAACCCGCCATCTTGGTTGGGTTCATTTGCATACCCACTCCTGATTGGCTGGCGGGCGTCGCGGAGGTACAGCCAATTTGCATATTTCTCTTTTATCCGTGTCGATTGAGTTCAGCGGGGAAGGGAGAGGGAGAGAGACAGAAACATCCTCCCTATCTATATTATAGAAGGCCAGCGGCCGTAACGCTTAACGAGCAAACGGCTGGTCCCCAGGAGGTGCATGGAGCACCTCTTGGGCCCGCCCCCACCCCTCCCCTGGGGCGCTGGCAGCGTCGGCAGAGCGAGTGAGGCCTCGTGGGGTGGCGGACATGGCCCTGACAGCAGGCTAGGCCCCGGGGACCCTTCCCACGCACGTTTTAATCACCCTCTGAGCCTCTAGTACTGGTATAATAAATGCCTAATATCCTAAGTGTCTGACCGTTTGTTCGACCGGTCGACCAGTCGCTATGATGCACACGGACCACCAGGGGGCAGAAGCTCTGACTGGTGGATTAGCTTGCTGCTGGGGTCTGGGCGAGACGGCCCGGACACGCCCCGGAGCCCTCCCACAGTCCCTCCCCGGCCCCGATCGTGCACCGGTGGGGGTCCCTCGGCCTGGCCTGCACCCTCTCGCCATCCGGGATCCCTCGGGAGACGTCGGAGAGCCGGTTTAGACCTGATCCCCGCAGGCCAGGCCGAGAGAATCATGGACCGGCTGCCTCCTGCCCGCCCCACACTGGGGATCGATCCCGACCTCCTGGGTCATCGGCTGACGCTCAACCACTGAGCCACACGGGCCGGGCTGAGCGGGACCCTCTTAGACATTATTTTAGACACCCCACCCTAAGCCTGGTGCCCCTAAATGCCTCGTCCCACAACCCACAGCCTCCAGGTTCGCTGGCTCTGAGGCCGAGAGGAGACTTGGGAGCGTGTCGGGGGCCACGTCCACGCGAGACGGCGTTTACCCGTCGGCTGAAACTGGAATCTTCGAAGCACTGGATGCCGGACACGTTGCCGTGGAGGTCCCAGGTCAGCCTCCGACTCCCGGGATCCATCCTTAGGTTCTTAATCGGCGGGTTTCGATCCGACAGGTGTATTCCTTCAGGGTTAGGAGAGAGAGAGAGACAGGGACGCTTACCCCCGCACCTCGACGGGAAACTCCGTTCTCCCACCGACGTAGGCAATATTGGGGGAAGTGAGTTATTTTTTAAAAAATATATCCTACGCCCTGACCGGGTGGCTCAGTGGATAGAGCGTCGGCCTGCGGACGGAAGGGTCCCGGGTTCGATTCCGGTCAAGGGCATGGACCTTGGTTGCGGGCACATCCCCAGTGGGGGGCGTGCAGGAGGCAGCTGATGGATGTTTCTCTCTCATCGATGTTTCTAACTCTCTATCCCTCTCCCTTCCTCTCTGTGAAATATCAATAAAATATATTTAAAAAAAATATATATATATATCCTACGTAATAAAAGCCTCATAGGCTAAGTGTCTGGTGGTCCAGTCGGCCGTTCGACCCATCACAGCGTCATATGCTAATGATATGCTAAGGATGCTCAACCGCTCGCTATGACGTGCACTGACCACCAGGGGGCAGACGCTCCGACCGGTAGGTTAGCTTGCTGCTGGGGTTCGGCCGATCAGGACTGAGCGAGACGGGCCGGACACGCCCTGGAGCCCTCCCACGGTCCCTCCCCGGCTGGCCGACCTCCTGCTCCCTCCCCGGCCCCGATGGTGCACCGGTGGGGTCCCTCGGCCTGGCCTGCACCCTCTCGCCATCCAGGGACCCTCCCATGAGTGCACAAATTTCGTGCACCGGGCCTCTGGTATATATACACACACGGAGTGGCCTGGTGATGATGATATCTGAATGCATAATAATCTGGCCACTCAGTGTATGTGTGTGTGTGTGTGTGTGTGTGTGTGTGTGTGTGTGTGTATGTATATTAGAGGCCCGGTGCATGAATTCGTGCATGGGTGGGGTCCGTCCAGCCTGGCCAGGGGGAGGGTACATGGGCGGTTGGCCGGCCTGCCTGCTGGTCGAACTCCTGGTCGAGGGGACCATGTGCATATGAGCCTTTTATTCTATAGGATCGACACGGAGTGGCTAGATATATAGATATATAGATGTATAGATGTATAGATATATAGATATATAGATATATAGATATATAGATATATAGATATAGATATATAGATATATAGATATATAGATATATAGATATATAGATGTATAGATGTATAGATATATAGATATATAGATATATAGATATATAGATATATAGATATAGATATATAGATATATAGATATATAGATATATAGATATATAGATGTATAGATATATAGATATATAGATATATAGATATATAGATATATAGATATATAGATATATAGATATATAGATATATAGATATATAGATATATAGATATATAGATATATATCCTGGCTGGTGTGGCTCTGTGGACTGAAGCGTCCCGGGTTCGAATCCCGGTCAAGGGCACGTACCTCGGTTGTAGGCTCCTCCCCGGCTGGGGTGCGTGCAGGAGGCCACCCATCGACACATCTCTCTGTCTCTCCCTCCCTCTCGCTCCCCCTCTCCCTCCACATCCATGGAACCATACCCTCGGGTGCGGATTAACAGCAATAAGAACCAAGAGGCGTCACCCCCTATGTGATCCTATTTAACCAAGTTCACCCCAAGGAACGTAATTAAGAAGGAAACGATGCCACACCCTCCCCACCACAGGACTAACACCCCTGCAGTCCAGTCCTCCTGGAGGGGAGAAACCACAGGCAGAATGTTATGAAATAGGAAATAGGGTGGTTTTTTGTGTTATTTTTATTTTTTATTTTATTTTTTTATCTCAGCTGACATCATCCCGGCTGATGCAATCAACCCGGATCGGATGCGGTGGTCCCTTTCAGGGTTAAAATACAAACCCCTTGATTCTAAGAGCCTCAGACGTCAAAAATTTCCCCCTAGCCGAAACCGGTGTGGCTCAGTGGATAGAGCGTCGGCCTGCGGACGGAAGGGTCCCGGGTTCGATTCCGGTCAAGGGCATGTACCTTGGTGGCGGGCACATCCCCAGTGGGGGGGTGTGCAGGAGGCAGCCGATGGATGTTTCTCTCTCACCGATGTTTCTAGCTCTCTATCCCTCTCCCTTCCTCTCTGTAAAAAAATCAATAAAATATATTTAAAAAAAAAAAAATTTCCCCCTAAGTGTTCAGAAGGAAAAAAAAGAAAAATGGTATACACGGAGCCCCTTTATTTATTTTTATTCTCGTCGAAATCCTCACCCGAGGACATTTTTGCATGGATTTTTTTTAGAGAGAGAGAGGGAGAGAGACAGAGAGAAACATCGATGGGAGAGAAACACATTGAGGGGTGGCCTCCTGCACGCGCCCCGACCAGGGGGACCAGGGACCCGGGTCGGGGAGGATCCTGCCACCGAGGTACGTGCCCTTGACCAGGAATCGAACCCCGGACCCTTCGTTCCACAGGCCGAGGCTCTACCCACTGAGCCACACCGGCCAGGACTGAATGGACCCCCTTTAGAACACAGAAGCCACCCCAGGGGTATTGCTGGAAGTGTCCGTGGCCTCAGACTTTCGGATGTTAAAACGGGACCAAAGGACCTTTGTATGTGGCCTCCAATCCACCTTGGGTTCCAAAGAGCCGTTTGCAAAGATAAAAAAAAAAAAAAAAAAATCAGGCCTGGCCCGGCCGGTGTGGCTCGGGGGTTGAGCATCGACCTAGGAAGCAGGAGGTCAGGGTTCGATTCCCGGTCAAGGGCACATGCCCGGGTTGTGGGCTCGATCCCCAGGTGGGGGCGTGCAGGAGGCAGCCGGTCCATGATTCTCTCCCATCATGGACGTTTCTCTCTCTCTCTCTCTCTCTCTCCCTTTCCCTTCCTCTGTGACATCAATAAAGATATATAAAATATATTTTATTGATTTTTTACAGAGAGGAAGAGAGAGATAGAGAGTTAGAAACATCAATCAGCTGCCTCCTGCACACCTCCCACTGGGGATGTGCCCGCCACCAAGGTACGTGCCCTTGACCGGGAATCGAACCCGGGACCCTTCAGTCCGCAGGCCGATGCTCTATCCACTGAGCCACACCGGTTTCGGCCTAAGTAAATATATTTTTTAAAAGACTGTAGTCTCACATACATCACATCTACATTTCTGGAGGCTGGGACAGGGGCAGCGGAAGGTAAAGGATCAGTTCTCGACTCTGGTTCCACTGGGGGACAGGGTGGGGGGGGGACACAGAAGCCCTCCATAATCTCTTTGTAAAACAATATATATATTTTTTATTGATTTCAGAGAGGAAGGGAGAGGGAGAGAGAAACATCCAGGAGGAGAGAGAATCATGGATTGGCTGCCTCCTGTACGCCCCCTCCTGGGGATGGAGCCCACAACCCGGGCATGTGCCCTGACTGGGAATCGAACCCGGGACCTCCTGGTTCCTAGGTCGATGCTCAACCACTGAGCCACACCGGCCAGGCTCCATTATGTCTTATAGCCACACTAGAGGCCCGGTGCACGAATTCCTGCACCCGTGGGGTCCCTCGGCCTGGCCTGCGGGATCAGGCTGAAACCGGCTCTCCGACATCCCCCGAGGGGTCCCGGATTGCAAGAGGGCTCAGGCCAGGCCGAGGAACCCCACTGGTGCATGATCGGGGCCGGGGAGGGATGCGGGAGGTTGGCCAGCCAGGGAGGGACGTGGGAGGGCTCCAGGGCGTGTCCGGCCCGTCTCGCTCAGTCCCGATCGGCCGGACCCCAGCAGCAAGCGAACCCACCGGTCGGAGCGTCTGCCCCCTGGTGGTCAGTGCGCTTCACAGCGAGCGGTTGAGTGGCCTTAGCGTATCATTAGCATATTAATTAGCATATTACGCTCTGATTGGTTGACCGGCCGACCGGACGACCGGACACTTAGCCTACGAGGCTTTGGCTCAGTTTCCCCTTGAAGCGAACGCCTGCCCAGCCCAGGGGGGGTGCCTACCTCGGGCCCCGAGCAGCAGAGCAGAGACGGGCGCCAGGAGCAGGGCGGCGAGCCAGAGCGAGGCCATGGAGCGGACGGTTCCGGTGGGTCCGAGGGGTGGACCTGCAAGAGGAGGGTGTGGTTTCAGCGGGGACGGAGGAGGGAGGCTGGGAGGGCCCCGTGCTCCCCAGGGAGCCAGGTGCTGGGAGAGCAGGCAGCTCCTTGTAGGCGAGGAGGCTCCGCGTGCAGACAGGTGTGTGCAGGCGTGTGTGTGCATGTTTGCGCACGCACGCACACGTACACGGCCGCCTGTGTCCACATCTATGTGGGCATGTGTGTGTGGGCACCGTGTGTACACCCATGTGTGCATGTCTGCCTGCCTGTGTACACCTGTGGGTTTGCAGGTGTGTGCGTGCATGTGCATCCTTGTGTGTGTATGTGCCTTGAGCATCTCTGTGCAAATTTGCAGGTGTGTGCGTGTGTCAGCGAGCACACGCGTGCATGTCTATATGCATGTGTGTGCATGTAGCATGTTAGGCTTTTATTATATAGGACTGTGTGTTCAGCGCCCCAGTAGGAAATGTAGTCCATAATATTGTGGGTACTTGAAATATTAGGGGGGAAACAATTTGCAAACGACATAAATGTCTAATCACTGTGCTG
>NC_137784.1:557971-607971 GCF_963455305.1 Plecotus auritus | reverse complement strand
CCCTCTCCAATCCGGGACCCCTCGGGGGATGTCCGACTGTCTGTTTAGGCCCAGGGATCGGGACATCCCTCTCACAACCCTGGACCGCTGGCTCCCAATCGCTCACCTGCCTGCCTGCCTGGTCACCCCTAACTGACCCCCCGCTGCTGGCCTGGTCGGCCCCAACTGTCCCCCTCTGCCAGCCTGGTCACCCCAACTGTCCCTCTCTGCCAACCTTGTCGCCCCTAACTGCCCCCCCTGCCAGCCTGGTCGCCCCCAACTGCCCCCCCTGCCAGCCTGGTCGCCCCCAACTGCCCCCCCTGCTGGTCTGGTCCCCCCATGCAGCCTGCTTGCTCAGTCTTTTGGTTGTCCCTCACGAACCCCCCCTGCCAGCCTGGTTGTAGGCAGCCATCTTGTGAGGGCGCGATGGTCAATTTGCATATTACCTCTTTATTCTATCGGACTAGAGGTCCGACGCACAGAAATTCGTGCAAAGGTAGGCCTTCCTTCCCCCTTCTGGCACCCGGGGCCCCGGGCTGGCTTCCCTCCGACGCCTGGTTTATCTGGAAGGACACCCGGAAGGACGCCCGGTCTAATTAGCATATTACCCTTTTATTATTATACTTGTTTTTTGTTTTTTTTTTGGAAACAGGGCTGTTGCCAGTATAATGATATGAAGGTGGAATAAGGTGATTTGCTGATGTATTTATTTTTAATTTATTAAATTTATACATATATATTTTGAATCTCACCCGAGGATATTTTTTTCCATTGATTTTTAGAGAGACTGGAAGAGAGAGGGAGAGACAGAGAGAAATGATGATTGGTTGCCCCCCTGCACACGCACCCCCAACCGCACCTCCACTCCCACCCCCACCCCACCCCCACCCTCACCCCCACAAGGGCCCGGACTGGGGATCCAGCCTGCAACGGAGGGACGTGCTCTGGACCGGAATCGAACCCGGGACCCTTCTGTCTGTGGGCTGATGCTCTATCCACTGAGCCAAACTGGCCAGGGCTGTTTAGATTTAAATATATTTGTATTGATTTCAGAGAGGAAGGGAGAGGGAGAGAGAGAAACATCCATGGTGAGAGAGAATCATGGATCGGCTGCCTCCTGCACGCCCCACACTGGGGATGGAGCCCGCAACCCGGGCCTGTGCCCTTGACCGGGAATCGAACCCGGGACCCTTCAGTCCGCAGGCCGACGCTCTGTCCACTGAGCCACACCGGTTTTGGCTTTCTCTTTGTTTTTTAATTCTTTCTCTTTCTCCCCACACTCCTTCTTCCCTCCTTTTTTCCCTTATTTTATTATTATTTTTTTGTACCCTGGATGGCTGTTGGGCTAAAGCCAGTGGTCGGCAAACTCCTTAGTCCACAGAGCCCAATACCAACAGCACAACGATTGACATTTCTTTGGAGAGCCACATTTTTCTTTATATATATATATATTTTATTGATTTTTTTACAGAGAGGAAGAGAGAGGGAGAGAGAGTCAGAAACATCGATGAGAGAGAAACATCCATCAGCTGCCTCCTGCACCCCCCCCACTGGGGATGTGCCCGCCACCAAGGTACATGCCCTTGACCGGAATCGAACCCGGGACCCTTCAGTCCGCAGGCCGACGCTCTATCCACTAACCCAGTGGTCGGCAAACTCATTCGTCCACAGAGCCCAATACCAACAGCACAATGATTGAAATTTCTTTGGAGAGCCACATTTTTTATTTTTTATTTTTTATTTTTTTTATTTTTTAAATATATTTTATTGATATTTTACAGAGAGGAAGGGAGAGGGAGAGAGAGTCAGAAACATCGATGATGGGAGAGAAACATCGATCAGCTGCCTCCTGCACACCCCCCACTGGGGATGTGCCCGCCACCAAGGTACATGCCCTTGACCGGGATCGAACCCGGGACCCTTCAGTCCGCAGGCTGACGCTCTATCCACTGAGCCACACCGGTTTCGGCAAGAGAGAGAGCCACATTTTTTTAAACTTAAACTTCTCCTAACGCCACTTCTTCAACACAGACCCGCCCAGGACGTGGCGTTTTGTGGAAGAGCCACACTCAAGGGGCCCAAGAGCCGCAGGTGGCTCGCGAGCCGCCGTTTGCCGACCACGGGGCTAAAGGACACACACACACACACACACACACACACACACACACACACACTCATGGGCTCAGCCCCCCTTCCCCCCCCCCCCCCCGACCCCCACGCCAGGACGTCCAGTCCTCAGGATGAGAGGGAGATCAGAGTTGACATCTAAGACCCTGGACCCCAGGCACGTGGCCTCTGGGGTGAGAGGTGCAGCCTCCACGGCCCGAGAGCCACACGTCTGCTTCACTCAGGCCCCGTCCCACGTGCACCCACGTCCCAGCCCAGCTCGGGCCCACCAAACCCGGGGCGCAGCGTTGACTACACAGGGGACCCCCACAGGAGGAGGGGGGGCGCCCCATCCACAGTCAAGCGATGAAAGCATATTCGGGTCGGACGGTGTGGCTCAGGGGTGGGGCGTCGACCGACCTAGGAACCAGGAGGTCACGGGTTCGATTCCCGGTCAAGGGCACAGGCACGGGTTGTGGGTTCGATCCCCAGTAGGGGGCGTGCAGGAGGCAGCCGATCCACGATTCTCTCTCCTCATGGATGTTTCTCTCTCTCTCTCTCCTTCTCTCTCTTCCTCTCTGAGATCAATAAATATACACGGAGTGGCCAGATGATTATGTGTTCAGAGATCATCATAATCTGGCCTCTCAGTGTGTATAATTTTTTTTAAATGCCCTAGCCGGTGTGGCTCAGTGGATAGAGGATCAGCCCTCCGATGAAAGGGTCCCGGGTTCAATTCTGGTCAAGGGCATGGACCTTGGTTGTGGGCTCCATCCCCAGTCGGGGGCGTGCAGGAGGCAGCCGGTCTGTGATTCTCTCTCCTCATGGATGTTTCTCTCTCCCTCCCTCTCCTTTCCTCTCTGAAATCAATAAAAATATACACGGAGCGGCCAGATGAGGATGATCTCCGAACGCATCATCACCTGGCCACTCCGTGTCTATCCTATAGAATAAAAGGCTCATAGGCACATGGTCCCCTCGACCAGGAGTTCGACCAGCAGGCAGGCCGGCCAACCGCCCATGTCCCCTCCCCCTGGCCAGGCTGGCCGGACCCCACCCATGCACGAATTCATGCACTGGGCCTCTAATATATATACTGAGGGGCCAGATTACTATGTGTTCAGAGATCATCATCATCTGGCCGCTCCGTGTACAGTTAAAAAAGGGAGCATCGGAAGAAACCCCCCGGGGGGGGGGGGAGGGGGAGTGGGAGATGGAGGGGGTTCGGAGCTCAGGATGCAGGTGGGACAGGCAGGCTGGCAGGGCAGGGAACGCACGTGGGGGACAGAGGAACAGAAGAAGGGGAAGGAGGACGGGGTGTGGGCAAGGCCAGGGCCCGGCCAGCTGGGCCGAGGGGGAGACCAGAATCGGGCCTTTGGCGCCCACCCCCCCACCAGGCACACCTGCACCCCCAGGCTCAGGGCTCAGCCAGGGGGGGCGGGGTCTTGGAGGCCTTCCTGTCCAAATTCTGGGAGCTCTGGCCCCCGGGATCGCAAGGGACACCCCAAGGTCAGGCGGCTCTTGGTCGGATGGCTGCTGGGTGCTCGCTCGAAGCTGGGGAGTCTGGAGGGGCCCAGGGTCACCCCCCCCCATGGAATCCTCCCAGCCCCTACTCAGCCCCCCCCCCCAGGTCTTCATCCCCCTATTGCCCGTGTCCATGGGATATGCATACAAATAGATAAGTTCTTTCTTTTTTTTTATTTTTTAAATATATATCTTTATTGATGTCAGAGAGGAAGGGAGAGGGCGAGAGAGAGAGAGAGAGAGAAACATCCATGATGAGATGAGAGAGAATCATGGACCGGCTGCCTCCTGCACGCCCCCTCCTGGGGATCGAGCCCACAACCCTGGCCTGTGCCCCGGATCGGGAATCGAACCTGGGACCTCCTGGTTCCTAGGTTGATGCTCAACCCCTGAGCCACCCCGGCTGGGCCTGAGTTGTGATTTTTTTTTTTTTTAACATATTTTATTTTATTTTATTTTTACAGAGAGGAAGGGAGAGGGATAGAGAGTTAGAAACATCGATGAGAGAGAAACATCCATCAGCTGCCTCCTGCACACCCCCCACCTGGGGATGTGCCCGCCACCAAGGTACATGCCCTGGACCGGAATCGAACCCGGGACCCTTCTGTCCGCAGGCCGACGCTCTACCCACTGAGCCACACCGGCCAGGGCGAGTTGTGATTTTTTTTTAGGTTAAACCCTGCACGTCCATCACAGACTCCCCTCCTTGGGGTGGGGTTCGAGCACAACCCCCCCCCCCCGCCCTTTTGCATTTTCAGGAGAAATGTATCTTTTTCCGCTCAGAGGCACCCACAACCCAAGCTGTGGGGTGTGGAGCATAACCTCGGGGAGATGGCTCCACCGGGTTGCACCCTGGGGTGGGGGTTGCGGGTCTTGGGCCCCAGCTGGCCCCAGAGATAACGGGGAAACGGGTCGTATTTTCAGCGTTCAGTTCGAGGAAAAATCTTTCGAAAGACTGTTTTTTATCTGCCCGGTGCCTGCCCCGCCCGCCCGAGTGGGAAGCGGTGAAGAGAACCTCTGTCTTATCAGCAGCCATGGCCCTTAGGGAAGGCCTGTTCTCTGGTGTTTTCTGTTCAATTTTTTATTTTCCTTTTCTTTGTTAATCCTCAGCCAAGGATATTTTCTCCATTGATTATATATAACTATATCTATCTATCTATCATCTATCTATCTGTCTATCTATCTATCTATCTATCTATCTATCTATCTATCTATCTATACTGAGTGTCCAGATGAGGATGATCTCTGAATGCATAATCATCTGGCCACTCCGTGTCTATCCTATAGAATAAAAGGCTAACATGCAAATGGTCCCCTCGACCAGGAGTTCGACCAGCAGGCAGGCCGGCCAACCGCCCATGTTCCCTCCCCCTGGCCAGGCTGGCTGGACCCCACCCATGCACGAATTCATGCACCGGGCCTCTAATATATATATATACACACACTGAGTGGCCAGATTATTATGCGTTCAGAGATCATAGTAATTTGGCCACTCAGTGTGTGTATATATGTGTGTATATATATGTATATATATATATGTATATATGTATATGTGTATATATATATAATAGATATAATATACATATATATTTTTAAATTTATTTCAGAGAGGAAGGGAGAGGGAGAGAGAGAGAGACATCCATGAGGAGAGAGAATCATGGATCGGCTGCCTCCTGCACGCCCCCGACTGGGGATCGAGCCCACAACCTGGGCCTGTGCCCTTGACTGGGAATCGAACCCAGGACCCTTCTGTCTGCAGGGCGATGCTCTATCCACTGAGTTATACTGGCTAAGGCTCTTAAAAAAAAAATATATATATATATATATATAATTTTTAAAAATGATTTCAGAGAGGAATGGAGAGAGAGATAGAAACATCAAGGATGAGAGAGAAACATCCATCAGCTGCCTCCTGCACACCTCCCACTGGGGATGTGCCCGCAACCAAGGTACATGCCCTTGACCGGAATCGAACCCGGGACCCTTCGGTCCGCAGGCAGATGCTCTACCCACTGAGCCACACCGGCCAGGGTGAGAAAAGTTTATTGAAGTGTCACCCGTCACCCCACATGGGCCGCGGTGGGAGGAACACGTGAGCATCCCAGGCGCTCAACACACAGGACGCCAGCCCCACACGGTCACCCCTGTTTTCGCTCAGAGCTCAGTGGGTGGCTCCTCCCCACGTCAGAACATGCTACGGGCACGCGGTTATTTTCTGGGTCAGCGTGGGTGAGTTTATTCACACGAAGAAGGGGTCACGTAGACAAACACAAGGAGAAGAAAAAGTTTCCTGAAGTTTGACGATAACCACCCCTTGACACGCTGCTGTCGAATTCTCAAGGGCATGTGCGTAGAAACACGTGTGCACATGCATGCACACACATGCTTGCACGCACAAGGCCCATGCTTCCACAAGGCCCACATATTCACGCATACCCCCGCATGCACACACAATGTGCACACGCACACGCATGCACACGATTGCTCATAACCTGCAGCACACAACACACATGATTTTGCCTGTGTACATGCACACACAACACATGTGCATGCACACAATGGTTCTGCACACACAGCACACAAGAACATGTGCACACAGCACACAATGATGCATGCACTTGCATAAACACACATGCACACTGTATGCACATGCCTGCACATATGAACATGTGCACGCAGAGCACACAAACATGATCCTTCATGTGTGCACATGCGCACATGCATACATGTATACACACCTGTTTCGCACATGCCTGCACATATGAACATGTGCACACAGCACACACATGATCCTGCATGTGTGCACATGTGTACATGCATGCATGTACACCTGCTTTTGCACACACATGCACGCTCACATGTGAACACACGCCTGCGCGCACACACACACATGCGCAAGCAGATTGAACAGGCCGCGGGCCCAGGTCGGATGGGGTGACCGTTCTCGTCCCGCCTGGAACCTCACACATCGAGGGGACGGCGCTCAGGACCGATGCTCCTCAGGGCTGAGGAGCTGGGGCGACGCCGGGCCCACGGGGTCCCCTGGTCCGCTCGCCGAGGGCTGCACTTCCTCCACCGACAGGACGTCCTCGGCCTCCTGCACGCTCGGCCGGCGGCTGTCCCTGTCCCAGGCGACCTGAGAGAGAAGACGGGGCCCCATCCAGGCCACCGGCCCCAGGGAACAGCCCTCCCACCGAGAAGAGCGGCGGACCGGCCGGTGTTGCTCAGTGGTTAGAGCCTCGGCCTGCGGACTGAAGGGTCCCGGGTTCGATTCCGGTCAAGGGCATGGACCTTGGTTGCGGGCACATCCCCAGTGGGAGGCGTGCAGGAGGCAGCTGATGGATGTTTCTCTCTCATCGATGTTTCTAACTCTCTATCCCTCTCCCTTCCTCTCTGTAAAAAATCAATGGGAAACCCTGGCTGGTGTTGCTCAGTGGTTAGAGCGTCGGCCGGCGGACTGAAGGGTCCCGGGTTCGATTCCCGGTCAAGGGCACAGGCCCGGGTTGTGGGCTCCATCCCCAACCAGTCGGGGGCGTGCAGGAGGCAGCCGATCCATGATTCTCTCTCCTCATGGATGTTTCTCTCTCTTTCTCTCTGAAACCAATAAAAAAATATATATTTTTAAATATATTTTATTGATTTTTTACAGAGAGGAAGGGAGAGGGAGAGAGAGTCAGAAACATCGATGAGAGAGAAACATCCATCAGCTGCCTCCTGCACACCTCCCACCTGGGGATGTGCCCGCCACCAAGGTCCATGCCCTTGACTGGAATCGAACCCGGGACCCTTCCGTCCGCAGGCCGACGCTCTATCCGCTGAGCCACACCGGCCAGGGCTTATTTTATTGTTTTAAAAAATATTTTCTAATTTCTCTTGTGATTTCTACTTTAATCCATTTGCTTATTTATTTATTTTTTTATGGATTTCAGAGAGGAAGCCGGGGGGAGAGAGAGAAACATCCATGAGGAGAGAGAATCATCGATCAGCTGCCTCCTGCACGCCCCCTCCTGGGGATGGAGCCCACAACCCGGGGCAGGTTCCCTGGACCGGGAATCGAACCCTGACCTCCTGGTTCACTGATCGACACGCTATCCACTGAGCCACACCGGCCGGGCTGCCTCCATTTCTGGGAAACGCCCAGAACGTGCAGATCCAGCCCCAACCCTCCAGAGCCACCGGGACCCCATGCTTGTCCCACCACGGGGGGCTCCCCGCACTCGACTCACCTCCAGAAAGGCCACGCCGGCACCCACGACCTCCCTCTTCGCCTGGGGCACCGGAGGCAACAGCTTGTGTATCAGGGAGAACCTGGGGGGGGGGCGGGTGGGTGGGGGGGAGGAGGAAGAGAAATGGTTGAGAGACTCGCCGGCTCAGAGTCTGACCCCAGTGGGGGAGCTTCTGGCCCTTCCCTCCACTGATCCACCCCCCCAGAGGCCAAGCTCATGGCTCCCATCGGGCCTGGCCACCCTCCACCTGGGGGGACACACACTTCCTGCCGGACGGGGTCAGGGATGTGGGACACGAAGGGTGGGGACCTGGCCCCCCCACCCCCTCAAGAGCTACGACGGATGGACACTTGCAAACAGCTCTTGGGGACAGAAGGTGTCTTTAGGTCCCCGGGCCCAGGTGATTTGGGCCTGTTTTATTTGTTTATTTCTTTTTTATTACATTTTTTATTGATTTCAGAGAGGAAAGGAGAGATAAAGAGAGAGAGAAACATCCATGAGGAGAGAGAATCATGGATCAGCCGCCTCCTGCATGCCCCCTACTGGGGATGGAGCCCACAACCCGGGCCTGTGCCCTTGACCGGGAATCGAACCCGGGACCCTTCCGTCCGCAGGCCGACGCTCTATCCACTGAGCCACACCGGCCAGGGCAATTTGGGCCTGTTTTAAAACCCGAGGTTTGAGCCCTGACCGGTGTGGCTCAGTGGATGGAGCGTCGGCCTGCGGACTGAAGGGTCCCGGGTTCGATTCCCGGTCAAGGGCATGTACCTTGGTGGCGGGCACATCCCCAGGTGGGGGCGTGCAGGAGGCAGCTGATGGATGTTTCTCTCTCATTGATGTTTCTAACTCTCTCTCCCTTCTTCTCTGTAAAAAAATCAATAAAATATATTTTAAAAAATTGATTTCAGAGAGGAAGGGAGAGGGAGGGAGAGAGAGAAACATCCATGAGGAGAGAGAATCATGGATCGGCTGCCTCCTGCACGCCCCTACTGGGGATGGAGCCTGCAACCCGGGCATGTGCCCTTGACCGGGAATCGAACCCGTGACCTCCTGGTTCATACGTCGATGCTCAACCCCTGAGCCACACCTCCCGGGCTCCAGGTGAATTTTAAAGGGGTTCTGTTTATGATTATTTTGTTCCTTTTGATATCTCAAAAAATTTTAATTACTTTTATTTTTTTCAGTCCTCCCCCGAGGATACGTTTCCATTGATGTTTAGAGAGAGTGGGAGAGAGAGGGAAATATGGACGAGAAACACATCGATGGGTTGCCTCCAGCCCGCACCCCAACCAGGGCCTGGCTCTGGCCAGGGAGGAGCCTGCAACCGGGGTACCTGCCCTTGACCTGGAATCGAACCCGGGACCCTTCAGTCCGCAGGCCGACGCTCTATCCACTGAGCCACCCCGGCCAGGGCCAAGAGCATAATGCTTTTGAGTTTTTTTTGTGTGTGTGTTTTGTTTGTGAGTGGGATGGGGGTGGGGTGGGGGTGCGATGGGGGGGAGTTACCTTGTGCAGAGAAACATTAAGACGGTGATGACCAGGGCGGCCACCCCCACCACCATCCCCAGCAGGGCCACAGGGAGGCCGCTGACATCCTGGTCTGGGAGGCCTGTGGAGGGGGGGGAAGAAGAGACGAGGGTTGGGAGGTGGGGAGGGACCCCAGTCTGGTTCACACACATCCCTCCTCCCGTGTGTCATGCGCAGACAAACGTGAGGGGGAGAGTGTGGTCGGAGGAGGCAGGGTGGACGGGGCAGGGAGCCCCTGAACATGGGCATTGGACTGTCTCCTTCCTGGGGTGTCCTGTATCCACCCACCGCACTGACTCCCTGACCACATTGTCCCCAGGCCCGGCTCATAAGGGTGAACCCTCCCAAGGCCAGCGCGTTCTTCCTGAGGGGATATTTCCTATCAACCAGGACACGGGCGTGGCCAAAGGGGTGAGTGTGTAAGTGTGAAGTGTCCAGGGATGTGGCCAAAGGAGTGAGTGTGTAAGAGTGAAGTGTGCAGGGACATGGCCAAAGGAGTGAGTGTGTAAGAGTGAAGTGTGCAGGGACATGGCCAAAGGAGTGAGTGTGTAAGAGTGAAGTGTGCAGGGACGTGGCCAAAGGAGTGAGTGTGTAAGTGTGAAGTGTGCAGGGACGTGGCCAAAGGAGTGAGTGTGTAAGAGTGAAGTGTGCAGGGACATGGCCAAAGGAGTGAGTGTGTAAGTGTGAAGTGTGCAGGGATGTGGCCAAAGGAGTGAGTGTGTAAGTGTGAAGTGTGCAGGGACGTGGCCAAAGGAGTGAGTGTGTAAGTGTGAAGTGTGCAGGGACGTGGCCAAAGGAATGAGTGTGTAAGTGTGAAGTGTGCAGGGACGTGGCCAAAGGAGTGAGTGTGTAAGTGTGAAGTGTGCAGGGACGTGGCCAAAGGAGTGAGTGTGTAAGAGTGAAGTGTGCAGGGACATGGCCAAAGGAGTGAGTGTGTAAGTGTGAAGTGTGCAGGGACGTGGTCCAAGGTGTGAGTGTGTAAGTGTGAAGTGTGCACAGACGTGGCCAAAGGAGTGAGTGTGTAAGTGTGAATTGTTCACAGATGTGGCCCAAGGAGTGAGTGTGTAAGTGTGAATTGTCCACGGATGTGGCCAAAGGGATGAGTGTGTAAGTGTGAAGTGTGCAGGGATGTGGTCGAAGGAGTGAGTGTGTAAGTGTGAAATGTGCAGGGATGTGGTCCAAGAAGTGAGTGTGTAAGTCTGAAGTGTGCAGGGACAGGGACAAAAGGGTGAGTGTGTAAGTGTGAAGTGTGCAGGGATGTGGACAAAGGAATGAGTGTGTAAGTGTGAAGTGTGCAGGGACGTGGCCAAAGGAGTGAGTGTGTAAGTGTGAAGTGTGCAGGGACGTGGCCAAAGGAGTGAGTGTGTAAGTGTGAAGTGTGCAGGGACGTGGCCAAAGGAGTGAGTGTGTAAGAGTGAAGTGTGCAGGGACGTGGTCCAAGGTGTGAGTGTGTAAGTGTGAAGTGTGCAGGGACGTGGTCCAAGGTGTGAGTGTGTAAGTGTGAAGTGTGCAGGGACGTGGTCCAAGGTGTGAGTGTGTAAGTGTGAAGTGTGCACAGACGTGGCCAAAGGAGTGAGTGTGTAAGTGTGAATTGTTCACAGATGTGGCCCAAGGAGTGAGTGTGTAAGTGTGAATTGTCCACGGATGTGGCCAAAGGGATGAGTGTGTAAGAGTGAAGTGTGCAGGGACGTGGCCAAAGGGATGAGAGTGTAAGTGTGAAGTGTGCAGGGACGTGGTCCAAGGAGTGAGTGTGTAAGTGTGAAGTGTGCAGGGACGTGGTCCAAGGAGTGAGTGTGTAAGTGTGAAGTGTGCAGGGATGTGGTCCAAGGAGTGAGTGTGCAAGTGTGAAGTGTGCAGGGATGTGGTCCAAGGAGTGAGTGTGTAAGTGTGAAGTGTGCAGGGACAGGGACAAAAGGGTGAGTGTGTAAGTGTGAAGTGTGCAGGGACAGGGACAAAAGGGTGAGTGTGTAAGTGTGAAGTGTGCAGGGATGTGGACAAAGGGATGAGTGTGTAAGTGTGAAGTGTGCAGGGACGTGGTCCAAGGAGTGAGTGTGTAAGTGTGAAGTGTGCAGGGATGTGGTCGAAGGAGTGAGTGTGTAAGTGTGAAATGTGCAGGGATGTGGTCCAAGGAGTGAGTGTGTAAGTGTGAAGTGTGCAGGGACAGGGACAAAAGGGTGAGTGTGTAAGTGTGAAGTGTGCAGGGACAGGGACAAAAGGGTGAGTGTGTAAGTGTGAAGTGTGCAGGGATGTGGACAAAGGGATGAGTGTGTAAGTGTGAAGTGTGCAGGGACGTGGTCCAAGGAGTGTGTAAGTGTGAAGTGTGCAGGGTCAAGGCCAAAGGAGTGTGTAAGTGTGAAGTGTGCAGGGACGTGGTACAAGGAGTGAGTGTGTAAGTGTGAAGTGTGCAGGGACAAGGCCAAAGGAGTGAGTGTGTAAGTGTGAAGTGTGCAGGGTCAAGGCCAAAGGAGTGAGTGTGTAAGTGTGAAGTGTGCACGGACGTGGTCCAAGGAGTGTGTAAGTGTGAAGTGTGCAGGGTCAAGGCCAAAGGAGTGAGTGTGTAAGTGTGAAGTGTGCACGGACGTGGTCCAAGGAGTGAGTGTGTAAGTGTGAAGTGTGCAGGGACAAGGCCAAAGGAGTGAGTGTGTAAGTGTGAAGTGTGCAGGGACGTGGCCAAAGGAATGAGTGTGTGTGAACTTTGAACTCCTGCCCTGTGTGTCCGAATGGATCCCTGGGGACCGCTGGGCCCAGGAAAGCAGGGATACCACCCTGTTTTTTTAAATTTTAATTTAATTTAATTTAATTAATTTATTTTTTTGCCGGTTCTACAGGGCCAGCGAACTAGGAGTCAGTGCAAGGGATGCTGGGAGCTGCACCACCCTGTGCTTGTGGGGCCTGGCCCGTGTGACCTCAGCGCCCCCTGGTGGACGAGAGGAGCAGTGCATGATAAGAACTCACAGCCGGGAGAGCAGGCCAGCTGACCCCTGGGGGTAACACCCCAACACTGGGGGTGGCGGGCAGCGGGGGACCTACAGACCCATCCCCATGGGGTGGACAATGAGGTGACAAAGAGCGGCTCAGTGGTTGAAACCGGGAGGGACCCCTTTATTGGGTGACCCCAGAAATAAGGCTGGGAGTCCAGGGGGTCAGTCTAGGATACAGACGGAGGGGGGGCTTGGGCCGAGAGACCCCAAGATCTGCCTGGGTCCCCTGTGCTGGGGGGGGTGTCTGCTATGGGCTCATTGGCCCCCCCGAGGAGACATGATGTGTGAACATTCTTTTTTTTTTTTTGTAAATCCTCACCTGAGGATATTTTTCCATTGATTTTTTTTAAAAAAAATACGTTTTTATTGATTTCAGAGAGGAAGGGAGAGGGAGAGAGAGAGAGAAACATCGTGATGAGAGAGAATCACGGATCGGCTGCCTCCGGCACGCCCCCTACTGGGGGTCGAGCCCGCAACCCGGGCCTGTGCCCTTGACCGGGAATCGAACCCGGGACACCCCCCCCCAGTCCGCAGGCAGACGCTCTAACCACTGAGCCGCACCAGCTAGGGCTCCATTGATTTTGTAAGAGAAAGTGCAAGGGGAGGGGAGAGACACAGAGAGAGAGAGAGAGAAACATCGATGTGAGAGAGACACATCGATGGGTTGCCTCCCGCACGCACCCTGACCGGGCCCGGGGATCGAGCCCGCCACCCAGGTACATGCCCTTGACCGGGAACCGAACCCGGGACCCTTCCGTCCGCAGGCCGACTCTCTATCCACTGAGCCACACCCGCCAGTGCGCGATGTTTCTCTCTCTCTCTCTCTCTCTCTCCCTTCCTCTCTGAAATCAATAAAAAAAATAAAATCTACACTAAGAAAAGAGAAGCATGCAAAGTGACCGTATCTCCGCGACGACGCCCACCGGCCAATCAGGAGCGAGTATGCAAATGAACCCAACAAAGATGGCGGGTTCATTTGCATACGCAGGCACAGAGCAGCCGGGTGGGGCGGGACGCCTGCTGTGAGGGGGAAGGCCAGGGGGTGCAGAGGGAGCAAAGCCGGGGTGGGGGGGCGCGGACGGAAGGCCTATTCTTGCACGAATCTTCCTGCAACGGGGCCTCTAGTATTTTTTTTTTTTTTAAAAAAGAGAAAGACACAGGTTGTTTACAGAGGGGATGGAGCGAAGGGTGGGAGACGAGGTCGTCCTGGTCCAGGGGGGCCCTCCCTCCAAGGACAGGGTCCTTGTCAGACACAGAAGGGGAGACGCGGACACAGAGGAGAAGCCACGGGGCCCGTGTGACCTCAGCGCCCCCTGCAGGACGGGAGGAGAAGTGCATGATGGAGGCAGAGGAGGGAGGCAGGCGGCCTCCGGCCCCGGGGAGACCACCACACTCACCGAAATGTAAAGCGGCCGTCCAGTCGCTCCATAACTCGCCGCGCGTGAACCTCACCCTCGCCCGGACGGTGTGCGCGGATCTCACGGACGCACGGGGCATCGAGTACACGTTTTCCTCGCTGCCCCTTAGGAAAACCTCGGGGAGAAGCGAGGGCCCGCCGTGAGCTCCGTGGGGGACGGGGCCCCGGTGAAGGGGGGACAAGGGAGGGGGTTGGGGAGTCCATGCTCAGGTCCCGGGAGAGCAGGAGGATGGGGGATCCTGTTTCTCTCCCAACAGCTTGAAATAAAAACATTTAGGAACCCAACGGGCGTGGCTCAGGGGTTGAGCGTCGACCTAGGAACCAGGAGGTCAGGGTTCGATTCCCGGTCAAGGGCACAGGCCCAGGTTGCAGGCTCCATCCCCTCCAGTAGGGGGCGTGCCGGAGGCAGCCGGTCCATGATTCTCTCTCCTCATGGATGTTTCTCTCTCTCTCTCCCTCTCCCTTCCTCTCTGAAATCAATAAAAATGTATTTTAAAAAATAGTAATAAAAAATTTAAGAAGTTACTGTACTAGGAGACTCAAGATTCAGAAAGAAAGAAAAAATATATTTAAAAATAAATAAAATAGACCACCATAGCCGGTTTGGCTCAGTGGATAGAGCGTCGGCCTGCGGACTAAAGGGTCCCGGGTTTGATTCCCGGTCAAGGGCACATGCCCGGGTTGCGGGCTCCATCCCCAGGTGGGGGCGTGCAGGAGGCAGCCGATCTATGATTCCCTCTCTTCATGGATGTTTCTCTCTCTCTCTCTCTCCCTTCCTTTCTCTCTGAAATCAATAAAAATCCTATATAATAACAGCTTAATCTGCTAAGTGTCCAGGCGACCGGTTGGCTGTTCAACCAATCGAAGCGTCACATGCTAATTATATGCTGAGGCCGCTCAACCGCTCGCTATGACGTGCACTGACCACCAGGGGGCAGACAGTCAACCGGTCGACCAGTCGCTATGACGTGCACTGACCACCAGGGGGCAGACGCTCCGACCTGTGGGTTAGCTTGCTGCTGGGGTCTGGCCCCTTGGGACTGAGACGGGCCGGACACGCCCTGGAGCCCTCCCACGTCCCTCCCCGGCTGGCCAACCTCCCGTGTCCCTCCCCGGCCCCCATCGTGCACCGGTGGGGTCCCTCGGCCTGCCCTGCACCCTCTCGCAACCCAGGACCCCTCAGGGGATGTCGGAGAGCCGGTTTCAGCCCGATCCCGCAGGCCAGGCCGTGGGACCCCCACCGGTGCATGAATTCGTGCACCGGGCCTCTAGTATATTTTTAAAAAAGGAAAATATACGTACAGAGTCTTGCTTAGAGGAACTGCCCTAGAAAACCATAGCAAAGAGGAGAAGGTAAGTGGCTGAGTTTTTAACAATGGATTTCAGCACAGAAGTCCCCCCAGAAGCTCAGCATTCGTATGAAGATTATGTTGAGCTGAAAATATTTGGGATTCAACAGATGCAGGAAAAAAAAAAAAAAAAAGAAATTCTTCCGGGCCCTGGCGGGTGTGGCTCAGTGGTTGAGCATCACCCCATGTAATAAAAGATCGCGGGTTCGATTCCCGGTCGGGGCACATGCCCAGGTTGTGGGCTCGATCCCCAGGGCGGGGCGTGCCGATCCGAGAGGCAGCCGATCCATGATTCTCTCTCTCATCATGGATGTTTCTATCTTTCTCTCCGTCTCCCTTCCCTCTCTGAAATCCATCAAAAAATTTATTTTTAAAAATAAAAATAAAGCCCTCACCGGTGTGGCTCAGTGGATAGAGCGTCGGCCTGCGGACGGAAGGGTCCTGGGTTCGATTCCGGTCAAGGGCATGGACCTTGGTTGCAGGCACATCCCCAGTGGGGGGTGTGCAGGAGGCAGCTGATCCAAGTTTCTCTCCCATCGATGTTTCTGACTCTCTATCCCTCTCCCTTCCTCTCTCTGTGAAATATCAATAAAATATATTAAAATAAATAAATAAAAATAAAAGCTGTTAGTCTGGCTGGCGTGGCTCAGTGGTTGGGCATCGACCTAGGAACCAGGAGGTCAGGGTTCGATTCCCGGTCAAGGGCACATGCCCAGGTTGCAGGCTCGATCCCCAGTAGGGGGCGTGCAGGAGGCAGCCGATCCATGATTCTCTCTCATCACGGATGTTCCTCTCTCTCTCTCTCTCTCTCTCTCTGCCTCTCCCTTCCTCTCTGAAAGCAATAAAAACATATTTTTTTAAAAAATGCTTTGTGTAAAAGAAAAAAAAAATTGATGGATGGCGCTCTTACGGCAAACAGCTTTGTGGATCACAGATTCTATTGGTGAGCATTTGACCCCAAACGGGAGAGAAGGAGGGGCCCCAGCGTGTGACTCTTCCCCCATGGATTCTGTCCTTACCTCACGTTGGATGTCCAGCTCGTAAAACAAGACGTTACTCGAGACCTCAAACCGCAGCGTGGGGTTGTCCCAGTGGATAACGTGATGGGACCCGTTGTCGCGGACGGTGAGGTTTGCCGGGGGATCAAACTTTTCTAAGAAAAAAAAAACAAAAAACAAAACCCAAAAAACAGAACACAATCAACTCAACTGGGTCTGAGGCCGATGAGGTGACTCGATGAGACGTAGAGAAATGGATCTTAAGAGTCACTTGTCCTGGTTTATTATTATTATTATTATTATTATTATTATTATTTTTAAAAATATGTATTTATTTCGGAGTGGAAGGGAGAGGGAGAGAGAAACATCCATGATGAGAGAGAATCATCGATCGGCTGCCTCCTGCACGCCCCCTACAGGGGATGGAGCCCACAACCCGGGCATGTGCCCTTGACTGGGAATCGAACCCAGGACCCTTCAGTCTGCAGGCCGACGCTCTACCCACTGAGCCACACCGGCTGGGGCTCATGTGTGACATCTTTCACGTGTGACACTCCTATACACGTCTCCTATATCCCACCTCAAGGCAGGGCCGTGACCTCCCTAATTCCCATTCGGCATTTCTGCCTCCCTGACTCTGAGTCTGGATCCGGATGGTGGTCAGGCCGGCCCAGGAGACAATGGGACCCATCCCCAAGTGCAGTAAATCCAGACGATTTCCTTGGGGAGAAACCAGGAGGTGGGACCTTGTCAGGCCGGCCCAGGAGACAATGGGACACACCCCCAAGTGCAGTAAATCCAGACGATTTCCTTGGGGAGAAACCAGGAGGTGGGACATTGTCAGGCCGGCCCAGGAGACAATGGGACACACCCCCAAATGCAATAAATCCAGAATATTTCCTTGGGGAGAAACCAGGAGGTGGGACATTGTCAGGCCGGCCCAGGAGACAATGGGACACACCCCCAAATGCACTAAATCCAGACAATTTCCTTGGGGAGAAACCAGGAGGTGGGACATTGTCAGGCCGGCCCAGGAGACAATGGGAAACACCCCAAAATGCACTAAATCCGGACGATTTCCTTGGGGAGAAACCAGGAGGTGGGACCTTGTCAGGCCAGCCCAGGAGACAATGGGACACACCCCCAAATGCAGTAAATCCAGACGATTTCCTTGGGGAGAAACCAGGAGGTGGGACATTGTCAGGCCGGCCCAGGAGACAATGGGACACACCCCCAAATGCAGTAAATCCAGACGATTTCCTTGGGGAGAAACCAGGAGGTGGGACATTGTCAGGCCGGCCCAGGAGACAATGGGACACACCCCCAAATGCAGTAAATCCAGAAGATTTCCTTGGGAGAAACCAGGAGGTGGGACATTGTTAGGCCAGCCCAGGAGACAATGGGACCCAACCCCAAATGCAGTAAATCCAGACGATTTCCTTGGGGAGAAACCAGGAGGTGGGACATTGTCAGGCCGGCCCAGGAGACAATGGGACTCATCCCCAAATGCAGTAAATCCAGACGATTTCCTTGGGGAGAAACCAGGAGGTGGGATTTTGTCTCACCGATCTGGATGCCTTTAACAGGGGCGAAGTCCGTAAACTGGATTGGCGTCTCCACGCTGGTTCCGTTCACCAGGAAGAAGTAGGTGTCTGTGAGCTGGGACCCTACCAGCTCATCAAAGCGACAGCCCACGCGTGTCCCCGACGAGTCAGCCGTATAACGGGGGCACTCGACCACGTCCTCATGCCTGGAAATTCCAAGGGGGGTCAAGAGGTCAGCCAGAGAGTGTATCCTGTTAGGGGTACACCATCGAGACCCCAATCTCTCCTTCCCTCTCTCCCCCCCTCCCCCGAGTCCCAACACTAAAAACTCTCCAAAAACGGGCAAGAAGACTGGCCGGTGTGGCTCAGTGGTTGAGCATCGACCTGTGAATCAGGAGGTCACGGTTAGGGGCTGTGCAGGAGGCAGCTGATCCATGATTCTCTCTCATTTCATGGATGTTTCTATCTCTATCTCCCTCTCTCTGAAACAAGGAAAAAATATATATTTTTAAAAGGGACAAAAAAAAAGGGACATATTTTTTATCATGGAATAAGCATGACACAGGGAATCACAAAGAGATTGTAAAAACAGAAAGAAATCTCACCATTTTAATTTTTTAAAGACATATTCACTTTTATTTTTTTTATTGTAATACTCGTTAATTATTTCATCAGTTTTTTTTTTCCTTCCCAGAGCATAGGAACCAAAAGTTGCTACCAGCAACATTGCAAACATTCCAATCACCTGCAAATTGTAATTTTATTTTTTTTATATTTTAAAATATATTTTTATTGATTTCAGAGAGAGGAAGGGAGAGGGAGAGAGAGAAACATCCATGAGGAGAGAGAATCATGGATCGGCCGCCTCCTGCATGCCTCACCCTGAGGATCGAGCCCGCAACCCAGGCATGTGCCCTGACCGGGAATCGAACCCGGGACCCTTCAGTCCGCAGGCTGACGCTCTATCCACTGAGCCAAACCGGCTATGGTGCAAATTGCCATTTTAGATGCCTGTGTTCGTTTGATTCTAGACACAGTATCCCTTTGTTTTAATCACTAAGACATTTATATATTAAAATGCTCAAACATATTAACTTTTAGAGAAAGAGAGAGAGAGGAAGGGAGAGAGAGAAACATCGACGTGTTATTCCACTTATTTATGCATTCTTTGATTGATTCTTTCTTAAATATACATACATACATACTAGAGGCCTGGTGCACGAAATTTGTGCACGGGGTCAGGGTCCCTCAGCCCGGCCTGCACCCTCTCCAATCTGGGACCCCTCGGGGGATGTCCAACTGCTGGGATTGGGCCTTAACCAGCAGTCGGACATCCCTCTCGCATTCCAGGACTGCTGGCTCCTAACCACTCACCTGCCTGCCTGCCTGATCGCCCCTAACCCCTCTGCCAGCCTGATCGCCCCTAACTGCTCTCCCCTGCCGGCCTGATCGCCCCTAACCCCTCTGCCAGCCTGATCGCCCCTAACTGCTCTCCCCTGCTGACCTGATCGCCCCTAACCCCTCTGCCAGCCTGATCGCCCCTAACTGCTCTCCCCTGCTGACCTGATCGCCCGTAACTGCTCTCCCCTGCCAGCCTGATCGCCCCTAACTGCTCCCCTGCCTGCCTGATTGCCCCTAACTGCTCCCCTGCCTGCCTGATTGCCCCTAACTGCTCTCCCCTGCCTGCCTGATCGCCCCCAACTGCTCTCCCCTGATGCCTGATCACCCCTAACTGCTCTCCCCTGCCGACCTGATCGCCCGTAACTGCTCTCCCCTGCCGGCCTGATTGCCCCTAACTGCTCTCCCCTGCCGGCCTGATTGCCCCTAACTACCTCTGCCTCGGCATTCCTCACCGTGGCTTTGTCCGGAAGGACATCCAGAAGGAGGTCCCGAAGACGTCCAGTCTAATTAGCGAATTACCCTTTTATTAGTATAGATATTTTTTATTGCAGAGAGAGGAAGGGAGAAGGAGAGAGAGAGAGAGAGAGAGAGAGAGAAAGAGAGAGAGAGAGAGAGAGAGAGAGAGAGAGAGACATCCATGATGAGAGAGAATCATGGATTGGCTGCCTCCTGCACGCCCCCTACTGGGGATGGAGCCCGCAACCCGGGCAGGTGCCCTTGACCGGGAATCGAACCTGTGACCTCCTGGTTCCTAGGTCGACGCTCAACCCCTGAGCCGCACCGGCCAGGCCTGCCCGTGACTTCAGGGACCCCCCAGGTAAGTCTCCGAGGCCTGGCAGGTCCCCGGCTCACCTGGAGGTCCAGCCGTACAGCTGATACTGGACGTCGGTGGGGGCGGCCGGGCCTGGGGTCCAGTTACACCTCATGAGGTGCAGGTTATAAATGAGGCAGGAGAAGTTCACAGCCCCAGATCCTTCCCGGCCTGGGGGAAAACAAGGAAAAAAATCCTTAAAAAGGGGTCATCTGTAAAACTTTCAACCAATAAAGCATTTAAAAAATATATATATATATATTGATTTCAGAGAGGAAGAGAGAGAGAGAGAGAGAGAGAGAGAGAGAGAGAGAGAGAGAGAGAGATAAACATCCATGAGGAGAGAGAATCATGGATCGGCTGCCTCCTGCACGCCCCCTCCTGGGGATGGAGCCTGCAACCCGGGCATGTGCCCTGGACCGGGAATCGAACCCGGGACCCTTTAGTCCACAGGCTGACACTCTATCCACTGAGCCACACCAGCCAGGGATAAAGAATTTTTTAAAAATATATTTTATTGATTTTTTTTTACAGAGAGGAAGGGAGAGGGATCGAGAGTTAGAAACATTGATGAGAGAGAAACATCCATCAGCTGCCTCCTGCACGCCCCCACCTGGGGATGTGCCCGCCACCAAGGTCCATGCCCTCGACCGGAATCGAATCCGGGACCCTTCCGTCCGCAGGCCGACGCTCTATCCACTGAGCCACACCAGCCAGGGATAAAGAATTTTTTTTAAAAAAATCCTTACGGATCGGCCACACTGCCAGCATCTCCAGCCCCTTGGACACGGAGCCCCTCTGGACCCTGAGGTCCATGCTGGTCCCTCTAATGACATTGGGGTCCCCAGGGAGGGGGGGCCTCACCTGAATTATGGAACTCCAGGACGGACTGAAATGGGGACCCCTCGGCCGTCCCCTCCACGGTGAGCGTGGCACCCCTGTGCAGCACGGCGTTGGGGAACCGGCAAAAGTAGGTGTTGTCTCCTGTGACCTAGAACGGGCACCGGCCAAGGTCAAATATACGACCTTTGCTCCCCACGACCTTGAAGCTGTTTCTTTCTTTTTCCTTTTCATATACACAGAGGGGCCAGATGAGGATGATCTCTGAACACATAATCATCTGGCCACTCCATGTCCATCCTATAGAATAAAAGGCTCATATGCAAATTGTCCCTTCGACCGGGAGTTTGACCAGCAGGCAGGCCGGCCAACCACCCATGTCCCCTCCCCCTGGCCAGGCTGGCCGGACCCCACCCATGCACGAATTCATGCACCGGGCCTCTAATATATATACACTGAGTGGCCAGATTACTATGCGTTTAGAGATCATAATATAATATAATATAATATAATATAATATAATATAATATAACATAACATAATATAATATAATATATTAGAGGTTCAGAGATCACTCAGTGTATATTTTATTTGATTTCAGAGATGAAAGGAGGAGAGAGAGAGAGAGAGAGAGAGAGAAACATCCATGGTGAGAGAGAATCATGGATCAGCTGCCTCCTGCACCCCCCCTACTGGGGATCGAGCCCAAAACCCAGGCATGTGCCTTTGACCGGGAATCGAACCCAGGACCCTTCAGTCCATAGGCTGATGCTCTATCCACTGAGCCACACCAGCTAGGGCTCTATTTTTTTTTAAATACATATTTTATTGATTTCAGAGAGGAAGGGAGAAGGAGAGAGAGAGAGAGAGACATCAAGGATGAGAGAGAATCATGGATCAGCTGCCTCCTGCACGCCCCCTACTGGGGATCGAGCCCGAAACCCAGGCATGTGCCTTTAACCGGTAATCGAACCCGGGACCCTTCAGCCCACAGGCTGACGCTCTATCCACTGAGCCACACCGGCCAGGGCCATGTGGTGACCTCTTGGTGCCTGTGTCACAGCCACCAAATGATCAGTCCCCGAAGCCCAAATCCCCTTTCCTTCATCTAGTCCCTTCTCCACCATTTATTGTCTTTTCTTAAAATGGCAATTGTATAAATCTCCCTCGTCCAGCCCCTTCTTTAGTGTGTCCACGTCTTCCCTGCGACGCTTTGTGCGAGTCAAAATGGAGCCTGGGGACGCCACGGCAGAGTTTTTCTCCCCTTGACCTCTCTTTTGTCAGTTTAATTTGCAGGCCCCCGTCACGGAACCTAAGAGGATGGAGGAAATTTTTTTTTCTTTTCTTTTCTTTTGCTTAATATATATATATATATTTTTTTTATCGATTTCAGAGAGGAAGGGAGAGAGAGAGAGAAACATCCACGATGAGAGAGAATCACTGATTGGCTGCCTCCGGCATGCCCCTCCCGCCCCAGGGATTGAGCTCACAACCCAGGTACGTGGCCTGACTAGGAATCGAACAGTGACCTCCTAGTTCCTACGTCGATGCTCCATCACTGAACTACACTGGCCGAGCTGTCTTTTTTATTTTTTTTTCTTTTCTTTTCAGCGAGAGCAGTTAAGAGGCGTCTCACAGAGAAATTCAAGGTTTCCACGGAGCAGAGCCGTCCGCGAACCCTGAGCCTGTACCTGTGGGTGCTGCCTGGTGGAAAAGGCGGGCGGCGTGTCCAACGTGCATTCTTGCTCCATCACATTTCCCCGGGAATTCCAGGTCAACACCTTTTTCCTTGGGTCCAGCTTCATGTTGACAACGGGGGACGTCTTATCCTCTGCTTTTAACGGAAAGAACGCCGAGACAGACAGACAACCGGCAAAGAAAAACACAGGGAGAGTCGGGACGCTCCCTCTCCCCCGGGGATGCTATACAAAGAGGGGCCAGATGAGGATGATCTCTGAACCCATAATAATCTGGCCACTCAGTGTGTGTGTATATATATGTTAGAGGCCCGGTGCATGAATGCGTGCATGGGTGGGGTCCGGCCAGCCTGGCCAGGGGGAGGGGACATGGGCGGTTGGCCGGCCTGCCTGCTGGTCGAACTCCCGGTCGAGGGGACCATGTGCATATGAGCCTTTTATTCTATAGGATGGACACGGAGTGGCCCGATGATGATGCGTTCAGAGATCATCCTCATCTGGACACTCTGTGTGATTCCGGTTGCGGGGACACACTTTAAAAGCATCAGGGGTGCTATCCAATGTTTTTGTTTTTGTCTGGTTTTTATTTTTTTTTTCCCCTTTTTTCTGTAATGAGGCCAAATTCGCAGAAGATGAAAGGAACCATTTTAACCCGTCCGGGGTGCCTCAGCGGTGGAGCATTGACCCAGGAACCCAGAGGTCGCCTGCACCTGCCCAGGTGTGGCCCACCCCATCCCAGATCCCTTGCCTGCACCCGCCCAGGTGTGGCCCACCCCATCCCAGATCCCTCACCTGCACCTGCTGAGGTGTGGCCCACCCCATCCCATCCCATCCCATCCCAGATCCCTCACCAGCTCCTGCCCAGGTGTGGCCCACCCCATCCCAGATCCCTCGCCGGCACCTACCCAGGTGTGGCCCACCCCATCCCAGATCCCTCGCCGGCACCTACCCAGGTGTGGCCCATCCCATCCATCCCATCCCAGATCCCTCACCAGCACCTGCCCAGGTGTGGCCCACCCCATCCCAGATCCCTCGCCGGCACCTACCCAGGTGTGGCCCATCCCATCCATCCCATCCCAGATCCCTCACCAGCACCTGCCCAGGTGTGGCCCACCCCATCCCAGATCCCTCGCCGGCACCTACCCAGGTGTGGCCCATCCCATCCATCCCATCCCAGATCCCTCACCAGCACCTGCCCAGGTGTGGCCCACCCCATCCCAGATCCCTCACCAGCACCTGCCCAGGTGTGGCCCACCCCATCCCAGATCCCTCGCCGGCACCTACCCAGGTGTGTCCCATCCCATCCCATCCCAGATCCCTCACCAGCACCTGCCCAGGTGTGGCCCACCCCATTACAGATCCCTTGCCGACACCTACCCAGGTGTGGCCCACCCCATCCCAGATCCCTCGCCGGCACCTACCCAGGTGTGGCCCATCCCATCCATCCCATCCCAGATCCCTCACCAGCACCTGCCCAGGTGTGGCCCATCCCATCCCAGATCCCTCACCAGCACCTGCCCAGGTGTGGCCCACCCCATCCCAGATCCCTCGCCGGCACCTACCCAGGTGTGGCCCATCCCATCCCATCCCATCCCATCCCATCCCAGATCCCTCACCAGCACCTGCCCAGGTGTGGCCCACCCCATCCCATCCCATCCCATCCCATCCCAGATCCCTCACCAGCACCTGCCCAGGTGTGGCCCACCCCATCCCAGATTCCTCACCAGCACCTGCCCAGGTGTGGCCCACCCCATCCCATCCCATCCCATCCCATCCCATCCCAGATCCCTCACTTGCACCTGCCCAGGTGTGGCCCACCCCATCCAGATCCCTCGCTGGCACCTGCCCAGGTGTGGCCCACCCCATCCCTTTACAGATCCCTCACCAGCACCTGCCCAGGTGTGGCCCATCCCATCCCAGATCCCTCACCGGCACCTGCCCAGGTGTGGCCCACCCCATCCCTTTACAGATCCCTCACCGGCACCTGCCCAGGAGTGGCCCATCCCATCCCAGATCCCTTGCTGGCACCTGCCCAGGTGTGGCCCACCCCATCCCAGATTCCTCGCTGGCACCTGCCCAGGTGTGGCCCACCCCATCCCAGATTCCTCGCTGGCACCTGCCCAGGTGTGGCCCACCCCATCCCATCCAGATCCCTCACCGGCACCTGCCCAGGTGTGGCCCATCCCATCCCTTTACAGATCCCTCACCAGCACCTGCCCAGGTGTGGCCCATCCCATCCCAGATCCCTCACCAGCACCTGCCCAGGTGTGGCCCACCCCATCCCAGATCCCTCACCAGCACCTGCCCAGGTGTGGCCCACCCCACCCCATTACAGATCCCTCACCAGCACCTGCCCAGGTGTGGCCCACTCCATCCCAGACCCCTCAGCAGCACCTGCCCAGGTGTGGCCCACCCCATCCCATCCCATCCCATCCCAGATCCCTCACCAGCACCTGCCCAGGTGTGGCCCACCCCATCCAGATCCCTCACCGGCACCTGCCCAGGTGTGGCCCACCCCATCCCATCCCAGATCCCTCACCAGCACCTGCCCAGGTGTGGCCCACCCCATCCCAGATCCCTCACCAGCACCTGCCCATGTGTGGCCCACCCCATCCCATTACAGATCCCTCACCAGCACCTGCCCAGGTGTGGCCCACCCCATCCCAGACCCCTCAGCAGCACCTGCCCAGGTGTGGCCCACCCCATCCCAGATCCCTCGCCGGCACCTGCCCAGGTGTGGCCCACCCCACCCCATCCCAGATCCCTCGCCGGCACCTACCCAGGGGTGCGTCTTCACAGGATGCAAACGTGAGGAGCACCAGGAGGCTTGCCAAGCCCAACGGAAGCGCCATCCCAGACCCACAGCGGGACCTGCTCGCCAAAGAGGAGACAGCACCAGGTCAGAGGTCACATTTCCTTCTCTCTCTCTTGTTTTTTTTTTTTGAAATAATATTTTTTATTGATGTCAGAGAGGAAGGGAGAGGAAGAGGGAGAGAGAAACATCCATAAGGAGAGAGACTCATGGATCGGCTGCCTCCTGCACGGCCCCTACAGGGGGTGGAGCCCGCAACCCAGGATGGATTCGAACCCAGGACCCTTCAGTCTGCAGGCCGACGCTCTATCCACTGAGCCACACCAGCCAGGGATCTCTCTCTCTCTCTTTTTAAAATACATATTTTTATTGATTTTAGAGAGAAGAAGACTATATACATGTATATATATCCTGTGTAATAAAAATCTAATATGCTAAGTGTCCTGTTGACCGGTCGGTCATTCAGCCAATCACAGCGTAATATGCTAATGATATGCTAAGGCCGCTCAACCGCTCGCTATGACGTGCACTGACCACCAGGGGGCAGACAGTCGACCGGTTGACCAGTCGCTATGACGTGCACTGACCACCAGGGGGCAGACTGTCGACCGGTTGACCAGTCGCTATGACGTGCACTGACCACCAGGGGGCAGACAGTCGACGGGTTAACCAGTCGCTATGACGTGCACTGACCACCAGGGGGCAGACGCTCCGACCGGTAGGTTAGCTTGCTGCTGGGGTCCGTCTGATCGGGACTGAGCGAGACGGGCCGGACACGCCCTGGAGCCCTCCCACGGTCCCTCCCCCATGGGCCAACCTCCCGCGTCCCTCCCCGGCCCCGATCCTGCACCTTGGGGTCCCTCAGCCTGGCCTGCGCCCTCTCGCCATCCGGGACCCCTTGGGGGATGTCGGAGAGCCGGTTTCAGCCCGATCCCGCAGGCCAGGCCGAGGGGCCCCATGGGTGCACGAATTCACGCACCGGGCCTCTAAAAATATATACATCTAATCTAAACAAAGAAAAGGCTCTCGAGCTTCGCGTTGGAGAAGGACCGATCTGGGACGGGGCGGGGAGGAAACGGGGCGGGGGGGAAGAAGGGTGTCTGGTTCCGTCGATAAGGCCTCTGGTGGGATAAGATCTCTCTCTCAGAGCAGCTCTCTTCCTGGCACAGGGAGGTCGTTACCAGTGGAAATTTCCGGCCCTGGCCCGTGTGGCTCAGTGGATAGAGCGTCGGCCTGCGGACGGAAGGGTCCCGGGTTCGATTCCGGTCAAGGGCATGGACCTGGGTGGCGGGCTCCTCCCCAGCCTGGCCCTGGTCTGGGCACGTGCAGGAGGCCACCCATGGATGGGTCTCTCTCCCATCGATGTTTCTCTCTCTCTCTGTGTCTCTCCCTCTCTCTCCCACTCTCTCTAAAAACCAACGGGAAAAATATTCTCCGGTGAGGATTAACATCAACAACAACGCCAAAAATAACACGCTTGCAAAGGTCTTTTATGCAAATTTCCAAATTGGCTTTGCCAAAGAGGGAATGCCTGCCTGCCTGCCTGATCGCCCCTAACCACTCTGCCTGCCTGATCACCCCTAACCACTCTGCCTGCCTGATCGCCCCTAACCACTCTGCCTGCCTGATCGCCCCTAACCACTCTGCCTGTCTGATCGCCCCTAACCACTCTGCCTGTCTGATCGCCCCTAACCACTCTGCCTGTCTGATCGCCCCTAACCACTCTGCCTGTCTGATCGCCCCTAACCACTCTGCCTGCCTGATCACCCCTAACCACTCTGCCTGTCTGATCGCCCCTAACCACTCTGCCTGCCTGATCGCCCCTAACCACTCACCTGCCTGCCTGATCGCCCCTAACCACTCTGCCTGCCTGATCACCCCTAACCACTCTGCTTGCCTGATCACCCCTAACCACTCTGCCTGCCTGATCGCCCCTAACCACTCACCTGCCTGATCACCCCTAACCACTCATCTGCCTGCCTGATCACCCCTAACCACTCTGCCTGCCTGATCGCCCCTAACCACTCACCTGCCTGATCACCCCTAACCACTCACCTGCCTGATCACCCCTAACCACTCTGCCTGCCTGATCACCCCTAACCACTCTGCCTGCCTGATCGCCCCTAACCGCTCCCCTGCCTGCCTGATCGCCCCTAACCGCTCACCTGTCTGCCTGATGGCCCCTAACCACTCTGCCTGCCTGATCGCCCCTAACCCCTCTGCCTGCCTGATCGCCCCTAACCACTCTGCCTGCCTGACTGCCCCTAACCACTCGCCTGCCTGATCGCCCCTAACCACTCACCTGCCTGCCTGATCACCCCTAACCACTCTGCCTGCCTGATCGCCCCTAACCACTCTGCCTGCCTGATCACCCCTAACCACTCTGCCTGCCTGATCGCCCCTAACCACTCTGCCTGCCTGATCGCCCCTAACCACTCTGCCTGCCTGATCACCCCTAACCACTCTGCCTGCCTGATCGCCCCTAACTGCCTCTGCCTCGGCTCCCGCCACGGCGGCTTCATCCGGAAGGACGTCCGGAATGACGTCCGGAAGGTCCTTTGGCTGTCTGGCCTAACTGGCAATATTACGCCTTCATTCTTATAGATAATCCTTAAGCCACAGAGGCACCTTTGGGGGTGTCTCACTCGGCACCCTTCCAAGGCTGAGGGGTGTGGCCAGGGAGAGGGAGAGAGAATGAAGGTCTTTGCGGCCCAGGTCTGAGGCTCCGTCTGGAGAGGGGGAGAAGATGCTATGACCCCCCCCAGCCCCCCAAACTCTGCACGCAGGCCTCCCCGTGCGAGACGAGCAGGTTGGGGAGACGCCACCCCAGACGTCCTGGATGCTGCTTCGAGGGGTACCTCTCAGGGGGGAAGACCAATGGCCTCTGAGCTCCCAACTCCCCACTTTTCTTTTTTTTTTTTTTTTTTAATAAAAATATATTTGTATTAATTTCAGAGAGGAAGGGAGAGGGAGAGAGAGAGAGAGAAACATCCATGAGGAGAGAGAATCATGGATCGGCTGCCTCCTGCACGCCCCCTCCTGGGGACGGAGCCCACCACCCGGGCCTGTGCCCTTGACCGGGAATCGAACCCAGGACCCTTCGGTCTGCAGGCCAACGCTCTGAGCCAAACCGATTAGGGCTGTTATTGTTGTTGTTTTTTTAAATATATTTTTATTGATTTCAGAGAGAGGAAGGGAGAAAGAGGGAGAAAGAGAGAGAGAGAGAGAGAGAGAGAGACATCCACAATGAGAGAGAATCACTGATCAGCTGCCTCCCGCACGCCCCCGACTGGGCATCGAGCCCACCACCCGGGGCCTGTGCCCTTGACCGGGAATCGAACCAACCTTGACCTCCTGGTCCACAGGTTGACCCTCAACCCCTGAGCCACACCATCCGGCTGCCTTTACCTCAACACCCTGTCCCCCCCCACCCAGCCCCGTCCCCCGTCCCCCACCCAACACCACCCCAGAGATGAGAAACGTCCACTTACTGGCCAGTTCCCGACGTGAGTCTCTCTTTTTGGAGGTGCTGGCTTCCTGGCCTGGATCAGGGCAATTCTGGACCATACCCCCTCCCCGCCCCCCCCCGAACCGAGACCCCCCCAAGGGTGGCCTGGCTGTGCAGAGGCAGCTGGCAGAATTGGAGCAGCAGTAAGAAGTTGCAAGCACCTCTATCTGGCTCCCTCCCTCCCTCTCTCTCTCTCTCTCTCTCTCTCTCTCTGTTAAAGAATTCTCTGGGAGGTCAGGTTTTTGCACAAAATCTCCAACTCCTATCGACCCAGCCTCCCTCCCTGTGGGAGGCCAGACCCGGGTTATCGTCCCATCGAGGGGAAATGTTTTTACCCGCACATGTCTGTCTCGAGCCCCACTTCTTCTTTTTATTAAAATATATATATATATATATATATATATATATATATATATATATATATATATATTTAAAGTGTGTTATTTTATTTTAAAATATATTTTACTGATTTTTTACAGAGAGGAAGGGAGAGGGAGAGAGAGAGTTAGAAACATCGATGATGAGAGAGAAACATCCATCAGCTGCCTCCTGCACGCCCCCTACTGGGGATGTGCCCGCCACCAAGGTCCATGCCCTTGACCGGGAATCGAACCCGGGACCCTTCCGTCCTCAGGCTGAGGCTCTACCCACTGAGCAAGACCGGCCAGGGCTGAAACCGTACTTTTTAATCTTCATCTTGGGGTTCCCCTCTCTGGAGCTCCGTCTGGCGGGTCTGCTCGGCGCGAGGTGAGTCTCGTGCGTGTCAGGGTCTCCGAGACATTGCACGTGGTTCTGCTTCTGGTCCGTGTCCTCATGGCCCACCCCCCTGAGCTGGGAGGAAGCACCCCGAAATGTCCCTTCCTAGTGATGGGCTCCGAGCTCTCTCTCCGTTCCTGGGAAGGGTCTCTTCACGGGTGGGACCATGGGCCTCCCTTTTTTTTAAAAAATTTTGTTTTCTACTAGAGGCCCGGTGCACAAAATTGGTAATTTTATTATTGTAATTCACTTTTTATTTCTTTTTTTTTTTTTTTTAAATATATTTTTTATTGATTTTTTTTTTTTTTACAGAGAGGAAGGAAGAAGGATAGTCAGAAACATCGATGAGAGAGAAACATCGATCAGCTGCCTCTTGCACACCTCGTACTAGGGATGTGCCCGCAACCAAGGTACATGCCCTTGACCGGAATCGAACCCGGGACCTTTCAGTCCACAGGCCGACCCTCTATCCACTGAGCCAAACCGGTTTTGGCTCACTTTTTATTTCTTGTTAATCCTCATCCAAGAATATTCTTTTTTTTTTTTTTTAATATATTTTATTGATTTTTTACAGAGAGGAAGGGAGAGGGATAGAGAGTTAGAAACATTGATGAGAGAGAAACATCTATCAGCTGCCTCCTGCACGCCCCCCACCTGGGGATGTGCCCGCAACCCAGGTACATGCCCTTGACTGGAATCGAACCCGGGACCCTTCCGTCCGCAGGCCGACGCTCTATCCACTGAGCCACACCGGTCAGGGCAGGATATTCTTGTTTTATTATTATTATTATTATTAAAGTTATTTTATTTTTTGTTAATCCTCGCCCAAGGATATCTTTATTTTATTTTATTTTAATTTTCTTAATGCTCACCGAGGATATTTTTGTATTTTTTTAAAATTTATTTTAGTCTTTGTTAATCTTCCATGGAGGATATTTTTTAAAGAATTAACTTTATTTTTTGTTAATGCTCATCCAAGGATATTCTTGTGTTTATTATTATTATTATTATTATTTTACATATTTTTATTGATTTCAGAGAGGAAGGGAGGGAGAGAGAGATAGAAACATCCATGATGAGAGAGAATCATGGATCGGCTGCCTCCTGCACGCCCCCTACTGGGGATGTGCCCGCCACCAAGGTCCATGCCCTTGACCGGGAATCGAACCCGGGACCCTTCCGTCCTCAGGCTGAGGCTCTACCCACTGAGCAAGACCGGCCAGGGCTGAAACCGTACTTTTTAATCTTCATCTTGGGGTTCCCCTCTCTGGAGCTCCGTCTGGCGGGTCTGCTCGGCGCGAGGTGAGTCTCGTGCGTGTCAGGGTCTCCGAGACATTGCACGTGGTTCTGCTTCTGGTCCGTGTCCTCATGGCCCACCCCCCTGAGCTGGGAGGAAGCACCCCGAAATGTCCCTTCCTAGTGATGGGCTCCGAGCTCTCTCTCCGTTCCTGGGAAGGGTCTCTTCACGGGTGGGACCATGGGCCTCCCTTTTTTTTAAAAAATTTTGTTTTCTACTAGAGGCCCGGTGCACAAAATTGGTAATTTTATTATTGTAATTCACTTTTTATTTCTTTTTTTTTTTTTTTTAAATATATTTTTTATTGATTTTTTTTTTTTTTACAGAGAGGAAGGAAGAAGGATAGTCAGAAACATCGATGAGAGAGAAACATCGATCAGCTGCCTCTTGCACACCTCGTACTAGGGATGTGCCCGCAACCAAGGTACATGCCCTTGACCGGAATCGAACCCGGGACCTTTCAGTCCACAGGCCGACCCTCTATCCACTGAGCCAAACCGGTTTTGGCTCACTTTTTATTTCTTGTTAATCCTCATCCAAGAATATTCTTTTTTTTTTTTTTTTAATATATTTTATTGATTTTTTACAGAGAGGAAGGGAGAGGGATAGAGAGTTAGAAACATTGATGAGAGAGAAACATCTATCAGCTGCCTCCTGCACGCCCCCCACCTGGGGATGTGCCCGCAACCCAGGTACATGCCCTTGACTGGAATCGAACCCGGGACCCTTCCGTCCGCAGGCCGACGCTCTATCCACTGAGCCACACCGGTCAGGGCAGGATATTCTTGTTTTATTATTATTATTATTATTAAAGTTATTTTATTTTTTGTTAATCCTCGCCCAAGGATATCTTTATTTTATTTTATTTTAATTTTCTTAATGCTCACCGAGGATATTTTTGTATTTTTTTAAAATTTATTTTAGTCTTTGTTAATCTTCCATGGAGGATATTTTTTAAAGAATTAACTTTATTTTTTGTTAATGCTCATCCAAGGATATTCTTGTGTTTATTATTATTATTATTATTATTTTACATATTTTTATTGATTTCAGAGAGGAAGGGAGGGAGAGAGAGATAGAAACATCCATGATGAGAGAGAATCATGGATCGGCTGCCTCCTGCACGCCCCCTACTGGGGATTGAGCCCGCAACCCAGGCATGTGCCCTTGACCGGGAATCGAACCCGGGACCCTTCAGTCCCCAGGCTGACGCTCTGTCCACTGATCCAAACCAGCGAGGGCTTGTGTGTTATTATATATTTTTTTGGTTTGTTTAAAAAAATTTTTTTTAAATTTTTTTGTTAATCCTCACCCGAGGATATTTTAATTTAATTATTTTATTTATTTTTTAATCCTCACCTGAGGATATATTTGTTGTTTTTTTAAAAAAATTATTTTTTTATGCTTATCCGAGGGTATTCTTTTAAAATTTATTTTGCTTTTTGTGAATCCTCAGCCGAGGATATTGTTTTTAAATTAATTTTATTTTTTGTTAATGCTCACCTGAGGAGAAGATATATATATAATTTGTTAAACCTCACCCAAGAATATTTTTGGTGTTTTCTAAAAATTTTATTTTATTTTTTTGTTAATCCTCACCCCAGGATAAAACTAAAAAAAAAAAATACAATAAAATAAAAAATAAATTAAAAAATAAATAATAAAGGAAATAAATAATGAATAAATAAAATAATATTTTAGTGAATTTTGAATGATTTTAAAATATTTTATGATTTTTTTTTTTTTTTTTTAGAGAGTGGAAGGGAGGGAGGTGAGAAAGAAAGAAAGAGAGAGAGAGAGAGAGAGAGAACATTGATGTCAGAGAGACATGGATCAGCCCACCAGGGACGGGGATCAAAACCGTGACCTCCTGGCTCATAGGTCAAGGCTCAACCTCTGACCCTCACTTCCCAGTCCCAGGCGGGAAGGAAAAATCTGCTCTGGGACCCCCCCTTATATAGACACAAGGCCCCGCCCCTGGCCCCCCGATTGGTCCATCCTCATGCAAATGAGGGCTCCAAATCCTCCCAGTGGGATTGGCCCAAAAGGCAATGTCCCAATTTAGACCGACCAGAGCCACTCTGATTGGTGGGTTAAGATGCGGATGGGTGAAGGGGGCGGGGGAAATAGAGTTGCTCCGCTCTGATTGGACAGGGCAAGCCTCACTCATTCCTATTGGTTGAAATACGATTCCAGGAGATGCTTTGTAAGGACTGGCTCAGTGGGAAGCCAGACATCGCAGGCTTGTCCCTGAAGTGTGGGTTGTGGGCTGCATTTTGGGGGGATTTTGGGGGTGTATTATTTTATTTTTATTTTAATTTTTTTTTTGTAATTTGAGCCCAGTTCGCCACCAGGAGCCCTTCTTAGCTTTTTCTTTCTTTCTTTCTTTCTTTCTTTCTTTCTTTCTTTCTTTCTTTCTTTCTTTCTTTCTTTCTTTCTTTCTTTCTTTCTTCTTCTTTCTTTCTTCCTTCCTTCCTTCCTTCCTTCCTTCCTTCCTTCCTTCCTTCCTTCCTTCCTTCCTCTCTCTCTCTCTCTCTCTCTCTCTCTCTCTCTCTCTCTCTCTCTCTCTCTTTCTTTCTTTCTTTCTTCCCTTTTATTTTTTCCTTTTGGGTCAAGGTTCACAGCAGTGAAAAAAAAAATAAAATAGAAATGTCTATTAATGCTCAAAACAATGAAAAAACACAGCCAGCCCGAGGCGGTGTGGTCCAGCGGTTAGAGCAGGGGGTCCTCAAACGACGGCCCGCGGGCCACAGGCGGCCCGCCGAGGACATGGATCCGGCCCGCCGGGGGCCGCTGCCCGTCCTGCTTAGCAGCCGACGCGTCCCGGGCCCGCCGTGCACCTAGGAATTTGTTCATAGTTTTTTTTTTTTTAAACGATAGTCCGGCCCTCCCACGGTCTGAGGGACAGGGAACTGGCCCCCTGTTTACAAAGTCTGAGGACCCCTGGGTTAGAGCGTCTAAAAGTCCACGGAAAAGGCCAGCGGGCGTGGGGCTTGAGCGGTTGAGCGTCCACCTAGGAACCAGGAGGTGGCCGGTTCGATTCCCGGTCAAGGGCACAGGCCCGGGTTGGGGGCTCGATCCCCAGTAGGGGGCATGCGGGAGGCGGCCAGCCGGTCCATGATTCTCTGTTATCAATATTTCTTTCCTTTTTTTTTTTTAATAGTTTATTTGCCGAAACCGGTGTGGCTCAGTGGATAGAGCGTCGGCCTGCGGACGGAAGGGTCCCGGGTTCGATTCCGGTCAAGGGCATGGACCTTGGTGGCGGGCACATCCCCAGTGGGGGGCGTGCAGGAGGCAGCTGATCGATATGTCTCTCATCATCGATGTTTCTAGCTCTCTCTCCCTCTCCCTTCCTCTCTGTAAAATAATCAATAAAATATATTTTTTTAAAAAAAGTTTATTTATTTTTTATTTCTTCAATGCGGTACCATCTCACCCCTGTCAGAATGGCTGTCATCAAATAATCAACGAACGACAGGTGCTGGCGAGGAGGCGGAGAGAAGGGAACCCTCGTGCACCGCTGGTGGGAATGCAGACGGGGGGCAGCCACTGTGGAGAACAGGATGGAGTTTCCTCAAAAAAAAAATAAAAATGGAACTCCCATTGGACCCAGGGACCCCACTTCTAGGAATATATCCTAAGAAATCCCCAAACACCCATCAGAAAGGACATATGCACCCCTATGTTCACAGCAGCACCATTCACCATCGCTAAGATCTGGAAACAGCCCACGTGCCCATCCGCAGACGAGTGGATAAACAGCTGTGGTCCATCGACACCGTGGAATACTACGCAGCCCTGAAAAAGGTGGAACTCTCACCATTCGCCCCAGCACGGAGGGACCCGGAGAGCATGATGCTGAGTGACATAAGCCGGTCGGAGAAATGATAAATGTCCCCTGATCTCACTCATGTGTGGAATCGAATGAACAACATAAACTGATTTAAATAAAAAGCAGATCCGGAGACAGAGAAGCATCGATCAGACCGTCCGACCTCAGAGGGAAGGTGGGGGAGGGTGGGGGTCAGGGGGAGAGATCAACCACAGGACTTGTCTGCATGCCTATGGGCCGAACCAATGGGCAGAGACACCAGGGGGTGAGGGCATGAGTGGGGGCGTTTGGGGGGGCCATGGAGAGGGGAATAAAGACATATATGTAACACCTTAATCAATAAAGAAAAAAAATTATTTTTTATTTTATTTTATTTTATTTTATTTTTTTATATTTTATTGATTTTTTAACAGAGAGGAAGGGAGAGGGATCGAGAGTTAGAAACATCGATGATGAGAGAGAAACATCCATCAGCTGCCTCCTGCACACCCCCCACTGGGGATGTGCCCGCAACCAAGGTCCATGCCCTTGACCGGAATTGAACCCGGGACCCTTCAGTCCGCAGGCCGACGCTCTGTCCACTGAGCCAAACCGGTTTCGGTGAAAAAAAATTATTTTTAAATATATTTTATTGATATTTTACACAGAGAAGGGAGAGGGATCGTTAGACAGTTACAAACATCCATCCGCTGCCTCCTGCACGCCCCCCACCTGGGGATGGGCCCACAACCAAGGTACATGCCCTTGACCGGGAATCGAACCCGGGACCCTTCAAGTCCGCAGGCCGACGCTCCATCCACTGAGCCACACCAGTGAGGGCCATAAAGAAAAACATTAAAAAATAGTAAAAAATAAAAATAAAAATAAAAAAAGTTTATCTTCATTGTTGAAAGGTATGACCTGCTTTCCTTCTCCATTGCCCAGCCCCCCCCCCCTACATCCCGCCCCCACCCATCCCAGGCCTTCACCACACTATTGTCTAACTCAGGGGTCCTCAAAATACGGCCCGCGGGCCACAGGCGGCCCGCCGAGGACATGGATCCGGCCCGCCGGGGGCCGCTGCCCGTCCTGCTTAGCAGCCGACGCGTCCCGGGCCCGCAGTGCGCATAGGAATTTGTTCATAGTTTTTTGTTTTTTTTTTTAAACGATCGTCCGGCCCTCCAGCGGTCTGAGGGACAGGGACCTGGCCCCCTGTTTAAAAAGTGTGAGGACCCCTGGGTCACTCTAAGCCAGCCGTGGGCAAACGACGGCTCCGCGGGCCGGATCCGGCTGTTCTATCCGGTTCTCTTGCTCTCCCCTCCGCTCCTTTACTTTGAATGTATATTCGTTCACACCAACACTCCATCCATGCTTTGGTTCCGGCCCTCCGGTCCAGTTGAAGAACCCATGGTGGCCCTCGGGTCAAAAAGTTTGCCCACCCCTGCCATGGAGTATGCATTAATACGCATACAAGTTCCCTATTCTATCCCACTCCCTTCCTCTCTGTCAAAAAAAAAAAAAAAAAAAATCAATAAAAAAATAGTTTTAAATTAAAAAAAAATAAAAATCGATGGAAAACATATCCTCGGTTGAACAAAAAAGAAACAATTTTAAAATAATACACACACACACAAAAAAAACCCCCACAAAAAAACAAACAAACAAAAAACACCCAAAAAAACATAAAAAGCCCGCAGACGTCCCCAAAATGACTCGGGATCCGGCGCCCTCTGAAATTCACACCTTTGCCGTGGATTCTTCAATCTCTTCCACCTGAAAGATCTCTCCCTGGTCCCCTTTCCCCGTGTCGGCGGTGAATTTCTCCCAGATGGTCTGGGAGGAGGAGAAGAAAAAAAAAAAAAAAAAAAAGAATGAGGGTGTCGGGATCTGTGGGATCTCCCGTGAGCTGGTGGGGTGGGGATTGCCGCTAGAAACCCCCCAAACAGATCGACGTGGGTATCTACTATATCCTTGCCGCTGAGGGACCAGCCGTGGGCAAACGACGGCCTGCGGGCCGGATCCGGCGGTTCTGTCCGGTTCTCTTGCTCTCCCCTCCGCTCCTTTACTTTGAATGTATATTCGTTCACACAAACCCTCCATCCATGCTTTGGTTCCGGCCCTCCAGTCCAGTTTAAGAACCCATGGTGGCCCTCGAGTCAAAGAGTTTGCCCACCCCTGGCACAGACCACTCTGCGAGAAGGGCCTTGTGAGCGAGGGGGAGACCATCAATGTAGGATGTGGGACGTGCAAAGGTCCTGGGGCAGGTTGGAGCTTGGACAAGAAACTGGGGGAAGCGGCTCAGAGGATGCCGGAGACCCCCCCGCCCCCGGAGACCAGGGATTGGGGAGAGGGGCCCAAGGGTGTGGGTTCAAAATGAAGACCCGAGGGATGTCCACGTCAGGGATGGGGTGAGTGAGCCGGGAGCTGGTGGCTGTGACGACAGCAGAGAGACGTGGTCCCTGCCCCAGGGAGAGTGTGGCCCTTGAGGAGAGCCCTCTCTGGGGTCTCCCTGGTTTTTTGGGGTTATTTTTTGTCAAGCTTCACACATTTCTGGCACCTCCTGAAGGGGGTCAGGTCAGACTCCCTGCTGTCTGTGTGTCTCTCCGTCTCCCCAGACTTAGCTGGCAGGCAAGCCCTGACCCCCTGACCCCGAGACAATGCCACGGAGCCGGACACAGCATTCCGGCCACGCCCCTGGGGCCCCCCTTCAAGGGGTCACCGGAGCAGGATATGGTGGGACATTCGCAGGGTCCCTGGACACCCCCACTTCCCACCCTGGATCGCCCCCTTCCCCGTACGAACCTCGTCGTCGGTGAGATAGTCATGGTTCACTTTATCTTTGACTTTGGGGATGGGCACCCCAACAAACCTAGTGAGACCAAAAAAAAAAAATAAAAATAAAAAAAGTGTGAAGAATGAACCCAGATGGCGGAGTTCCCCCTCGATGTCCAAGGAGACGTTCCCTGTCAATCAGACGGTGACTGGCGTTTCCCCTGTCCAATCCGACGGCGACTCAGGCCTTCCCGGTCCAATCAGAGCTGGGCAACTATATCCCTTCCCTCCTCCTCTTCCTCCTCCTCCTCCTCCGCCCCCGTCGGCATCTTTGCAGCCAGAACGGTGTCGTGGAAGCAGCGCCCAAGGATCCGCTCAACGTATACAACACAGAAAACAGGAGACACTCTGGGAATCCAGCGTGGGGGCCTTTCTAGAAGCTTCACGCGGTCGCCGGGCCTCTCGTGATATATAAATTGATTAATAAATAAACAACAACAACATGATATAACAATCATAAAGTGCCCGTAGTTGGCCTTCCGGTACATTCTGGCGCCAGCGAGAGCTTTATATGTATCGCGCATGCACGAGTTAACGTTTACGTTTAAGTTGCCAGTGCCTGTCATAGGTACCGGCCGGTGGGTCGGACGGACGGTCGGACGGTCGGTCGGACGGACGGTCGGATGGTCGGTCGGACGGACGGTCGGACGGTCACTTAGCATTTTATATATATGTATATAGATCACAACTGATCTGTTCATATTTAAGAATGCAGTTAGCGGGTGGGCTCAGGGGTGAGAGCGTCGGCCCGCCCACCGAAGGAAGGGTCACGGGTTTCATTGCTGGTCAAGGCCACGTAGCTGGGTTTGACCCCGGCCCTGGTTGGAGCACATGCGGTGGGGGGTGGGGGGGGGGTGGGGGGTTGGGGGGGTGGTGGGGAGGAGGGAGTCAACCAGTCAACATGTCTCTCTTTCTCTCTCTCACCATCAGGTCTGTGTCCCCGACCGGGGATCGGGCCCGAGACCCCGGTGCTCTAACCACTGAGCCGCACCGGCCAGGGCTGGGGTTTACCTATTAAAGAGGTAGAGGAGGATCAAGACGCCGGCGAGGGTTCCTAGGATGACCATGGAGACAAACAGCTCGCTGGACAGCCATGCTCCGGAGCCTGGGGAGACAGAGAGAGCGGCGGATCAGGTACCCCGGGGGACGAACGGCCCCCACACGGCCCCCGCCCTCCCCCGGAGAGTTCACGGCGAAGAAGAAACACCCAGATTTGGAGGGAGATACTCTCTGAAGGGAAGAACCCAGTCCTGTCCCGGCCCAGTGTGGCTCAGGGGTTGAGCGTCGACCTAGGAACCAGGAGGTCAGGGTTCGATTCCCGGTCAAGGGCACAGGCCCGGGTTGTGGGCTCGATCCCCGGGAGGGGGCGTGCAGGAGGCAGCCGGTCTGTAATTCTCTCTCCTCATGGATGTTTCTATCTCTCTCTCCCTTCCTCTCTGAAATCAATAAAAAAATATATATATATTTTTTTAAAAAAATGAAGATATAGAAACTCATCAGAAAAAGAACTGAAAAATCTTTTTAAAAAGATAAAATAAAAAAAAAAATAAATGAAGCCATAGCTGGTGTGGCTCAGTGGGTAGAGCGCCGGCCTGCGGACTGAAGGATCCCGGGTTCGATTCCCGGTCAAGGGCATGTGCCCGGGTTGTGGGCTCGATCCCCAGGAGGGGGCGTGCAGGAGGCAGCCGATCCATGATTCTCTCTCATCATGGATGTTTCTCTCTCTCTCTCTCTCCCTTCCTCTCTGAAATCAATAAAAATATATATATATATTTTTTTAAAAAAAATGAAGATATAGAAACTCATCAGAAAAAGAACTGAAAAATCATTTAAAAAATAAATAAATGAAGCCCTAGCTGGTGTGTCTCAGTGGGTAGAGAGTCGGCCTGCGGACTGAAGGGTCCCGGGTTCGATTCCCAGTCAAGGGCACATGCCCGGGTTGCTGGCTCGATTCCCCCAGTAGGGGGCGTGCAGGAGGCAGCCGGTCCATGATTCTCTCTCCTCATGGATGTTTCTCTCTCTCTCCCTCTCCCTTCCTCTCTGTAATCCATAAATAAAATATATATATTTTTTTTAAAAATCAAAGGTTCTATTAAAACAAAACAAAAATAGAGCCCTAACCGGTGTGGCTCAGTGGATAGAGCGTCGGCCTGCAGACTGAAGGGTCCCGGGTTCGATTCCGGTCAAGGGCATGGACCTTGGTTGTGGGCACATCCCCAGTGGGAGGTGTGCAGGAGGCAGCTGATGGATGTTTCTAACTCCCTATCCCTCTCCCTTCCTCTCTGTAAAAAAATCAATAAAATATATTTTAAAAAAATAATAAAAAAAATAAAAAATAAATTAAAAAAAAGAGTGGCAGTTACGTCCGAACCCCTGAATTCTTGCCAAGTAATAAAAAACCCCGGGCAGGAAGCCATTGGCGTCTGTTGCTCATTTAATTCCTACAACCTCCCACTGGCAAGAGGAAACAGACCTCATTTAAAAGTTGGCTTTCTCCTCACCGGGGACCAAGGCTGGGCATGGTCTGACGGGATCCGGCGGGATAATTTCCTGGTGGGGTGCGGACGGACGGACGTGAGGAAGTCTGCTTCCCCGTCTCCTCCTCTGGGGATGGGAGAGGTCGGGTTTGGGAGCCTTTTAGGTTTTTCTTAAAGATATTTTTTTTTCTTGATTTCAGAGAGAGGAAGGGAGAGCTATGGCTTCATTTATTATTTTATTTTATTTTATTTTTTAAAAGATTTTTCAGTTCTTTTTCTGATGAGTTTCTATATCTTCATTTTTTTTGAAAAAAAATATTTTTATTGATTTCAGAGAGGAAGGGAGAGAGAGATAGAAACATCCATGAGAGAGAATCATAGATCGGCTGCCTCCTGCACGCCCCCTCCTGGGGATGGAGCCCACAACCCTGGCAGGCGCCCTTGACTGGGAATCGAACCTGGGACCCTTCAGTCCGCAGGCTGGCGCTCTATCCACTGAGCCACACCGCCTAAGGCATGACTCATTTCTTTTAACATTTGCATGACATGCAGAGTACGACTGGCAATACATTGTCCATCTGTTCACTCACAGATTTGTAAATTGTTGCCAGTTTTTAGGCTTATTTTTAAAATATATATTATATTGCTCTGGCCGGTGTGGCTCAGTGGATAGAGCGTCGGCCTGCGGAGTGAGGGGTCCCGGGTTCGATTCCCGGCCAAGGGCACATGCTCGGGTTGCGGGCTCCATCCCCAGTAGGGGACGTGCAGGAGGCAGCCGGTCCATGATTCTCTCTCATCATGGATGTTTCTATCTCTCTCTCCCTTCCTCTCTGAAATCAATGAAAAAAATATATATATATTTTTTAAAAAAATGAAGATATAGAAATTCATCAGAAAAAGAACTGAAAAATCTTTAAAAACAATAAATAAGTGAAGCCCTAGCTGGTGTTGCTCAGTGGGTAGAGCGTCGGCCTGCAGACGGAGGGGTCCCGGGTTCGATTCCCGGCCAAGGGCACATGCCTGGGTTGCAGGCTGGATCCCCAGTAGGGGGCGTGCAGGAGGCAGCCAGTCCATGATTCTCTCTCATCCTGGATGTTTCTATCTCTCTATCCATCTCCCTTCCTCTCTGAAATCAATAAAGAAATATATATAAAAAAATAAAATAAATAAATAATATATTTTTATTGATTTCAGAGAGAGGGTGGGAGAGAGAGGGAGAGAAACATCCATGAGGAGAGAGAATCATGGATCAGCTGCCTCCTGCACGCCCCCTCCTGGGGATCCAGCCCACAACCCGGGCAGGTGCCCTTGACCGGGAATCGAACCCTGACCTCCTGGTTCCTAGGTCGATGCTCAACCACTGAGCCACCCTGGCCGGGTTCACGAGCCTCTATCAAGTTTCAGGAAGATAAAGTGCTCAGGTCCTCGCTCCTGGAATGACCCAGATCAATTCGGGGTGGGCACCCACCATCGTGGGTCCGGCTTTTTGTGGGGGGGGAACGGGGTGGGATACGTACCGAACTCCACCGGCTGGCTCCAAGCACCCCACTGAAGGACCCGGGAGTCGGCCGCCCGCATTCGTACGGCGTGCTTGGCCATGGGTAGAGGTTTTTGAAAGACGTATTTATTTCCCCAGCCACCAGACACCTCCACCTTCGGGGAGCAGAGAACAATAGAGCTGTCTCGTCCATTGAGCAAAGAAAAGGTGGGGATGTGTTTCATTGTCATCGTCGTTATTATCCGATAGAATAACAGCCTCATGTGCTAAGTGTCCAGTCGACCAGTTGGCCGTTCAACCCATCAGAGCGTCATATGCTAATGATATGCTAAGGCCGCTCAACCGCTCGCTATGACATGCACTGACCACCAGGGGGCAGACAGTCGACCTGTCGACCAGTTGCTATGACACGTCATTATTATCCGATAGAATAACAGCCTCATATGCTAAGTGTCCAGTCGACCAGTTGGCCGTTCAACCAATCAAAGCATAATATGCTAATGAATGCTAAGGCCGCTCAACCGCTCGCTATGACATGCACTGACCACCAGGGGGCAGACAGTTGACCTGTCGACCAGTTGCTATGACGTGCACTGACCACCAGGGGGCAGACAGTCAACTGGTCGACCAGCTGCTATGACGTGCACTGACCACCAGGGGGCAGACAGTCGACCTGTCGACCAGTTGCTATGACACGTCATTATTATCCTGTAGAATAACAGCCTCATATGCTAAGTGTCCAGTCGACCAGTTGGCCGTTCAACCAATCAAAGCATAATATGCTAATGAATGCTAAGGCCGCTCAACTGCTCGCTATGACGTGCACTGACCACCAGGGGGCAGACAGTTGACCTGTCGACCAGTTGCTATGACGCGTCATTATTATCCTGTAGAATAACAGCCTCATATGCTAAGTGTCCAGTCGACCAGTTGGCCGTTCAACCCATCAGAGCGTAATATGCTAATGATATGCTAAGGCCGCTCAACTGCTCGCTATGACGTGCACTGACCACCAGGGGGCAGACAGTTGACCTGTCGACCAGTTGCTATGACGTGCACTGACCACCAGGGGGCAGACAGTCAACTGGTCGACCAGCTGCTATGATGTGCACTGACCACCAGGGGGCAGACGCTCTGACCATTAGGTTAGCTTGCTGCTGGGGTCCGGCCGATCGGGACTGAGCGAGACGGGCCGGACATGCCCTGGAGCCCTCCCACGGTCCCTCCCCGGCTGGCCAACCTCCCGTGTCCCTCCCCGGCCCCGATCGTGCACCAGTGGGGTCCCTCAGCCTCGCCTGCGCCCTCTCGCCATCCGGACCCCTCGGGGGATGTCAGAGAGCCGATTTCGACCCGATCCCGCAGGCCAGGCTGAGGGACCCCACGGGTGCATGAATTCGTGCACCGGGCCTCTAGTAAATGTAGATTTTTTTAAAAAGATCACAAGGATGTAATGACTAGTCTCCACGTGAGCCCAGAAGACACCCCCCCCCAGGCCCCCAGGAGTGACTATGGGAAGGGCCCCTCCATCCCTGACTAGATGGAGACTACGATGAAGCTCCAAGAAGGGGTGGTATTTGGGGTCTGAATCTTCACTCACCAGTTGATGGTCACTGGACTGCATACTGTTCTGGAGAGACAAAAAAAAAAAAAAAAAAAAAAAATCCACAAAAAACGAACAAACAAAACAGAATAGGTTTACTTTTCTCCTTGCAATGTCTTTTTTTTTTTTTAAGTGTTTTCTGCCATTTGAGGCAGAAATCCAGCTTTGGGTGGGCAGTGATCTTAAGAGCTCAGCTATCCTGGAGATGACACAGGCAGAGGGATGGAAGGGGCCCCCGGAACCAATCCTTTATTTTTCTGGATCCACAACCGGTGAACATGGATCCTCATTAAATCCAGGTGGATGTGGAGACCAGACTTTCCCATCATCTACACTGGGGCCAGGTGGACATATCACTATTGGTTTTTCCTCGTCTACACTGGGTCCAGGTGGACATATATCCTGGTTTTTCCTTGTCTACGTTGGGTCCAGATAGACATATAACTATTGGTTTTTCCTCGTCTACACTGGGCCCAGGAGGACGTATAACTATTGGTTTTTCCTCATCTACACTGGGGCCAGGTGGACATATATCCTGGTTTTTCCTCGTCTACACTGGGTCCAGATAGACATGTAACTATTTGTTTTTCCTCGTCTACACTGGGCCCATGTGGACGTATCACTATGGGTTTTTCCTCGTCTACACTGGGCCCATGAGGACGTATCACTATTGGTTTTTCCTCGTCTACACTGGGCCCAGGTGGACGTATCACTATTGGTTTTTCCTCGTATACACTGGGCCCATGAGGACGTATAACTATTGGTTTTTCCTCGTCTACACTGGGGCCAGGTGGACGTAGAACTATTGGTTTTTCCTCGTCTACACTGGGGCCAGGTGGACATATATCCTGGTTTTTCCTTGTCTACACTGGGTCCAGATAGACATATCACTATTGGTTTTTCCTCATCTATACTGGGGCCAGGTTGATGTATAACTATTGGTTTTTCCACATCTACACTGGGCCCATGAGGACGTATAACTATTGTGTGTTTTTTCGTCTACACTGGGCCCAGGTGGACGTATAACTATTGGTTTTTCCTCGTCTACACTGGGCCCATGAGGACGTATAACTATTGGTTTTTCCTCGTCTACACTGGGGCCAGGTGGACATATCATTATTGGTTTTTCCTCGTCTACACTGGGTCAGGTGGACATATATCCTGGTTTTTCCTTGTCTACATTGGGTCCAGACAGACATATAACTATTGGTTTTTCCTCGTCTACACTGGGCCCAGGTGGATGTATAACTATTGTGTTTTTCCTCATCTACACTGGGTCAGGTGGACATATATCCTGGTTTTTCCCTGTCTACATTGGGTCCAGACAGACATATAACTATTGGTTTTTCCTCGTCTACACTGGGGCCAGGTGGATGTATAACTATTGTGTTTTTCCTCGTCTACACTGGATCAGGTGGACATATATCCTGGTTTTTCCTTGTCTACATTGGGTCCAGACAGACATATAACTATTGGTTTTTCCTTGTCTACACTGGGCCCAGGTGGATGTATAACTATTGTGTTTTTTTCCACGTCTACACTGGGCCCATGAGGATGTAGAACTATTGGTTTTTCCTCGTCTACACTGGGCCCAGGTGGACGTATCACTATTGGTTTTTCCTCGTCTACACTGGGCCCATGAGGACGTATAACTATTGGTTTTTCCTTGTCTACACTGGGGGCATAAAGACATGGAACTCTTGGTCATCATGGTTCTATTTCTGTGTCTGCCTCTCCACCATCACCATGAGGACTTGCATCGATGCTGAGGTCTGTGTCTGTCCCGTTGGAGCTGCTGTTGGGGTTCACCTCCCCTGAGGACCACCTCTCCCCACCTCCGCCCCACCTTCCCTGCATCCCAGCTGTGTCGCCCATCTCTTCCTGGGACCCTGGCCCTCCTATGGGGTCCTGGAGGTGCCCTCCAGCTCTCTGAGGTCCAGGGCCCCACAGCTCTCGGTCATCTGGGGCCCGGCGTGCCGCGGTCCTCGCTCACCTGTCTGTGGATCTCCAGCTGGTACTGCAACTCCCAGTTGGACAGGAACACGCGGATCCTCGGCGTGTCCCACTGGACGACACAGTGGGAGGCATTGCACTGGACGGTGATGTTGTCGGGGGGGTTGTAGATTTCTGGAAGGAGAAACCGGGATGTGTCCTGTGAGCCGGGGTGTCTCCTGTGAATCCCAAGGAGGGGACACCCCCCTGAGGGGAGACCCAAGAGGTGAGACCCTGGAGGTGAGACCCTGGAGGTGAGACCCAGGAGGTGAGACCCTGAAGGTAAGTCCTGGGAGGTGAGACCCTGGAGATGAGACCCAGGAGGTGAGACCCTGGAGGTGAGACCCTGGAGGTGAGACCCTGGAGATGAGACCCAGGAGGTGAGACCCTGGAGGTGAGACCCTGAAGGTGAGACCCTGGAGGTGAGACCCTGGAGGTGAGACCCTGGAGGTAAGTCCTGGGAGGTGAGACCCAGGAGGTGAGACCCTGGAGGTGAGACCCTGGAGGTAAGTCCTGGGAGGTGAGACCCAGGAGGTGAGACCCTGGAGGTGAGACCCTGGAGGTAAGTCCTGGGAGATGAGACCCAGGAGGTGAGACCCAGGAGGTGAGACCCTGGAGATGAGACCCTGGAGGTAAGTCCTGGGAGGTGAGACTCTGGAGGTAAGTCCTGGGAGGTGAGACCCTGGAGGTGAGACCCTGGAGGTAAGTCCTGGAAGGTGAGACCCTGGAGGTGAGACCCTGGAGGTAAGTCCTGGGAGGTGAGACCCTGGAGGTGAGACCCTGGAGGGAGGTGGCCACCCGCCTAGGGACGCCTGGAGCCCCAGGAGCCGGAAGAGGCAGGAGGGACCCTCCCAGGAGTCTCCGGAAGGACCGTGGCCCTGGGACCCCTGGATCTCAGACTTTCTTGGAAAGGTGGTCTTTGCAGATGGGATGGAGTGGAGGGTCGGAGACGAGGTCGTCCTGTGTCAGGGGGGCCCTCCCTCCAAGGACAGGGTCCTTGTCAGACACGGAAGAGGAGACGCGGACACAGAGGAGAAGCCACGTGCAGACGGATGGTGGCAGAGGCGGGAGGGAGGCAGGGAGGCGGTCACCAGCCTCGGGGACACCTGGAGCCCCAGGCGCTGGGAGAGGCAGGAGGGACCCTCCCTGGAGCCCCCAGAGGGAGCACAGCCCTGGGACCCCTGGATCTCAGACATCTGGTCGCCAGAATGATGAGAAGATACATTTTCATCGTTCTAAGCCCCCCTGGAACCTTCTTCAGATTTCAAAGCAAATTGGCTTTGATACACACGGAGTGGTCAGATGATGATAATCTCTGAACGCATATAATCTGGCCACTCCGTGTGTATATATATATGTATCAGAGGCCCGGTGCATGAATTCGTGCATGGGTGGGGTCTGGCCAGCCCGGCCAGGGGGAGGGGACATGGGCGGTTGGCTGGCCTGCCTGCTGGTTGAACTCCTGGTCGAGGGGACCATTTGCATATGAGCCTTTTATTCTATAGGATAGACACGGAGTGGCCAGATGATGATGTGTTCAGAGATCATCATCATGTAGCCACTCCGTATATATATATTAGCCTTTAATTATAGAAGATTGATTTCAGAGAGAGGAAGGGAGAGGGAGAGAGAGAGAGAGAAACATCCATGAGGAGAGAGAATCATGGATCGGCTGCCTCCCACACGCCACCCTCCTGGGGACCGAGCCCGCAACCAGGGCAGGTGCCTTTGACCGGGAATCGAACCCGAGACCCTTCAGTCTTCAGGCCGACGCTCTATCCACGGAGCCACACTGGCCCCGGGCCTTACCTATTTTCTTTAATATCAACGTATCGTCGAAGAACTGGATGCCTTCGTTGGGACTGGTGCCGTTGACGAGAATGTAAATCTCAGAACCGAATGCCGAGGCCCCTTCGAGGCGACAGCCCACGTGGGTGGTCCCCGCATCGATGAGGTAATGAGGACACTCCCTCTTGCTCTCGGACCTGCAAGAGGCCGAGGTTTTGGGGCGACAGTGAGGACCGTGGCGTGTCTCAGGGTTGTCTCCGTGACCTCCACGCTCCCTGTACGTCAGGCACGTCACACTGGCGGCCCGCGGGCCCGATGCGGCCCACAAGGAATATTTCTGAGGCCGATAGAACGGTAGGTAAGAAACATTATGATAAAGATTTCGTCACTTCATTTTTACCATATCCTGTTATGCACCATCTATATACATGGAGGGGCCAGATGATGATGATCTCTGAACGCATAATCATCTGGCCGCTCAGTATATATATATATATATATTAGAGGCCCGGTGCATGAATTCGTGCATGAATTCTGGCCAGGGGGAGGGCACATGGGCGGTTGGCCGGCCTGCCTGCTGGTCGAACTCCTGGTCGAGGGGACCATGTGCATATTAGCCTTTTATTCTATAGGATAGACCAGTGGTCGGCAAACTCATCCGTCCACAGAGCCAAATATCAACAGGACAACGATTGAAATTTCTTTGGAGAGCCACATTTTTTAAACGTGAACTTCTTCTAACGCCACTTCTTCAACATAGACTTGCCCAGGCCGACGTATTTTGTGGAAGAGCCACACTCAAGGGGCCAAAGAGCCCCACGTGGCTCGCGAGCCGCGGTTTGCCGACCATGGGGATAGACACTGAGTGGCCAGATGATTATGCATTCAGAGATCATCCTCATCTGGCCACTCCATGTATGTAAAAGCCTAATATGTTAAGTGTCCGATCATTCAACAAGTCGCTATGATGTGCACTGACCACCGGGGGGCAGACAGTCGACTGGTCGACCGGTCGCTATGACGTGCACTGACCACCGGGGGGCAGACAGTCGGCTGGTCGACCGGTCGCTATGACGTGCACTGACCACTGGGGGGCAGACAGTCGACTGGTCGACCAGTCCCTATGACATGCACTGACCACCAGGGGGCAGACAGTCGACTGGTCGACCGGTCGCTATGACGTGCACTGACCACCGGGGGGCAGATGCTCCGACCTGTAGGTTAGCTTCCTGCTGGAGCTGACTGAGCGAGACGGGCCAGACACGCCCTGGAGCCCTCCCACGGTTCCTCCCCGGGCTGGCCAACCTCCCGGGTCCCTCCCCGGCCCCAATGGTGACCAGTGGGGTCCCTCGGCCTGGCCTGCGCCCTCTTGCCATCCGGGACCCCTCGGAGGAAGACGGAGAGCCGGTTTCGGCCCGATCCCACAGGCCAGGCCTAGGGACCCACGATGCACCTGGCCTCTAGTTATTCATAACAAACTACAGCGTTCGCCAATCAATGACCCATGACTATCGCCGAGTGGCATTCATTCGCCTTACGTGCAGGCCACCATTTCTCTCCAACAACACCGGCAGCGAATATGCTAGCAGCCGATGGCCACGTCCTTCATCTTGGACCGACGTGCGTGGCGTGAGGGTCATGCAATAATAAATTATTATTATTATTATTATTAATTTATTATTGCACGACCCTCATTCCTTTGTGCCGTTACTCAGCGTCTGGTGAGCTCTTGCTCCAGAAAAAAAAATAGTCATTTCTATGAAAATGTTCTACTGTGCCCTCAGCGGTGTGGCTCAGTGGATAGAGCGTCGGCCTGCGGAATGAGGGGTCCCGGGTTCGATTCCTGGTCAAGGGCATGGACCTTGGTTGCGGGCACATCCCCAGTGGGAGGTGTGCAAGAGGCAGCTGATCGATGTTTCTCTCTCATCGATGTTTCTAACTCTCTATCCCTCTCCCTTCCTCTCTGTAAAAAAACAATAAAATATATTTTAAAAAAAATAAAAAATAAAAAAATAAAAAATAAATAAAAAATAAAAATAAATAAAAAGGCCAAAACAGGTTTGGCTCAGTGGATAGACCGTTGGCCTGCGGACTCAAGGGTCCCGGGTTCTATTCCGGTCAAGGGCATGGACCTTGGTGGCGGGCACATCCCCAGGTGGGGGCGTGCAGGAGGCAGCTGATGGATGTTTCTCTCTCATCATTGATGTTTCTAACTCCCTGTCCCTCTCCCTTCTTCTCTGTAAAAAATCAAAGAAATATATATATATTTTAAAAATAATAAATAAAATGGCCAAAACCGGTGTGGCTCAGTGGATAGAGCGTCGGCCTGCGGACTCAAGGGTCCCAGGTTCGATTCCGGTCAAGGGCATGGACCTTGGTGGCGGGCACATCCCCAGGTGGGGGCGTGCAGGAGGCAGCTGATGGATGTTTCTCTCTCATCATTGATGTTTCTAACTCTCTCTCCCTCTCCCTTCCTCTCTGTAAAAAGTCAATGAAATATATTTTAAAAAAATAAATAAAATAAAATGTTCTGTTGTTTCATGTTCACGATTCCTCGTGGATTTCAGCCTTTGGCCTTCAGCACGTCCCTATCGCCATCAACCTACATTTTTATGACAATGGAGGCCTTCGTTTTGTGTAAGGCCCACCTTCCCCGTCAAACCTGTTCATCTGGCCCGGGTGAGCCTCTGAGTCGGACACGCTGGCTGTACATCTTACCAGAGGTCTCGGATGTGCAAGAAGTACTGGACGTTTTCCGGGGCGGTGGGACCCCTGACCCACGTGCAGTTCATGAAATCCGCCTTGTAGATGAGGCAGGAGACGTTTTGTGCGGCTGTGCCCTGCCCACCTGGGAGAGACAAAAAAAAAAACAATACACACACACACACACGTGCACACGCACACACACGCACACACACGTGCACACACACATGCACGCACACGCACGCACACACGCACACACACACACAATAATTGGCACCTGAAAGTTAAAAGGCCGTGGATCCCACCCCCACACCCCCCCCAAAAAAAAGTCCTGGCTGGTGTGGCTCAGTGGATAGAGCATCAGCCTGCAGACGGAAGGGTCCCGGGTTCGATCCCGGTCAAGGGCATGTCCCTGAGTTGCAGACTTGGTCGCATGAGGAAGGGAGCCAATGGAGGTGTCTCTCTCACGTCGATTTTTTTCTCTCTGTTTCTCCCCGTCCTTTTCACTCTCTCTAAAAAAACACAA
>NC_137784.1:460471-552971 GCF_963455305.1 Plecotus auritus | reverse complement strand
TCATCTGGCCACTCCGTGTCCATCCTATAGAATAAAAGGCTCATATGCAAATGGTCCCCTCAACCAGGAGTTCAACCAGCAGGCAGGCCGGCCCACCGCCCATGTCCCCTCCTGCTGGCCAAACTGGCAGGACCCCACCCATGCACGAATTCATGCACCGGGCCTCTAATATATTGTATATATATATATATATATATATATATATATATATATATATATATATACTGAGTGGCCAGATTATCATGCGTTCAGAGATCATCGTCATCTGGACACTCAGTGTATATATATACTAGTGGCCCGGTGCGCGAAATTCGTGCACGGTGGTGGGGGGGTGTCCCTCAGCCCTCCCCGCACTCAAATCGGCAGTTGGACATCCCTCTCACAATCCTGGACTGCTGGCTCCTAACCGCTCACCTGCCAGCCGGCCTGCTCACCCCCAAGTGCCCTCCCGTCCTGGCCTGATCGCCCTTCACCTCCTCTGCCTCGGCCCCGCCACCATGGCTTTGTCCGGAAGGACGTCCGGAAGGACGTCCGGAAGGTCTCCCGGTCTAATTAGCATATCACTCACTTATTAGTACAGATATATCCACTAGAGGCCCGGTGCATGACATTCGTGCACTTTGGGGGGGGGGGAGCCTGCAGCCTGGCCTGCTTCCCTCTCGGGGTGCAGGCCTCAGCCGGCAGGCGGACATCCCCAGAGGGGTCCTTAGCGCTGCCTCGGAGGCGGGAGAGGCCCTGATCCCGGCTCCCGGCTGAGCGGCACTCCCCTTGTGGGAGGGCACTGACCTCCAGGGGTCAGCTCCTGCATTGAGCGTCTGCCCCCTGGTGGTCAGTGCGCGTCCTAGCGACCGGTCGTTCGGCTGTTTGGTTGATTTGCATATTAGCCTTTTATTATATAGGAGATATATATACACACGAAATTTGTGCAAGAGCAGACCTCCCTTGCTCCGGCTGACGGCACCGGCCTCCCTCTGGCACCCTGGACCCAGGCTTTTCTCGCAGCCCAGGCTTCATCCGGAAGGATGTCTGGAAGGACGTCCAGTCTAATTAGCATATTATGCTTTTAATATATATATATGTGTGTGTGTGTGTGTGTGTATATATGTATATGTATAGATATATATTGATTTCACAGAAGGAGAGAGAGAGAGAGAGAGAAACATCAATGATGAGAGAAAATCAAGATTCGGCCCTAACCGGTGTGGCTCAGTGGATAGAGCGTCAGCCTGCGGACTGAAGGGTCCCGGGTTCGATTCCGGTCAAGGGCATGGACCTTGGTTGTGGGCACATCCCCAGGTGGAGGTGTGCAGGAGGAAACTGATCGATGTTTCTCTCTCATCATCGATGTTTCTAAATCTCTATCCTCTCCCTTCCTCTCTGTAAAAAAAACAATAAAATATATTTAATAAAAAAATGACTCGGCTGCCTCCTGCAGGCCCCCCACTGGGGGTTGAGCCCACACCCTGGGCATGTGGCCTCGACCGGGAATCGAACCCTGACCTCCTGGTTCATAGGTCGATGCTCAACCACTGAGCCACGCCGGCCGGGCCATTGATTGATTCTTCCACGTGCCCTGACCACCAGGGATCCTACTTGCAACCTATAATTACATATATATATATATATATATATATATATATATATATATATATAATCTCCTATATAACAAAAGGCTAATAGGCAAACGGTCCCCTCGGGAGTTCGTCCGACCGGGAGTTTGACCACTCACTGTGATGTACACTGACCACCAGGGGGCAGCGCGGAACGAAGGAAGGTCCCGGCCGGCAGTGGGCACCCTGGGGAAGCTCGGCCCCCATCGGCCCTGATCACCTGCCAGGCCCCGGGACCCTACCTGTGCTCGTATTTCATGCCCCGGGCCTCTAGTATCTATAACAATAAAAGCGTGATACGCTAATTGGACCGGACAGCCGAACCACCTTCCGGACGTCCTTCCGGATGAAGCCATGGCGATGAGGCAGGCAGGCAGAGTGGTTAGGGGCGATCAGGCAGGCAGGTGAGTGGTTAGGGGCGATCAGGCAGGCAGGCGAGCGGTTAGGGGCGATCAGGCAGGCAGGCGAGCAGTTAGGGACGATCAGGCAGGCAGGTGAGCGGTTAGGGACGATCAGGCAGGCAGGTGAGCGGTTAGGGGCGATCAGGCAGGCAGGCGAGCGGTTAGGGACGATCAGGCAGGCAGGTGAGCGGTTAGGGGCGATCAGGCAGGCAGGAGAGCGGTTAGGGGCGATCAGGCAGGCAGGTGAGTGGTTAGGGACGATCAGGCAGGCAGGTGAGCGGTTAGGGGCGATCAGGCAGGCAGGAGAGCGGTTAGGGGCGATCAGGCAGGCAGGCGAGCGGTTAGGGACGATCAGGCAGGCAGGTGAGCTGTTAGGGGCGATCAGGCAGGCAGGAGAGCGGTTAGGGACGATCAGGCAGGCAGGAGAGCGGTTAGGGACGATCAGGCAGGCAAGTGAGCGGTTAGGAGCCAGCAGTCCTGGATTGCAAGATGGTGCAGGCCGGGCTGAGGGACCCGCCCTACCCCGTGTACAAATTTCGTGCATCAGGCCTCTAGTATATACATATATATATTTAAAAATATTTTTATTGAGTTCAGAGAGAGGAAGGGAGAAGGAGAGAGAGAGAGAAACATCCATGAGGAGAGAGAACCATGGATCGGCTGCCTCCTGCACGCCCCCCTCCTGGGGATCGAGCCCGCAACCCGGGCCTGTGCCCTTGACTGGGAATCGAACCCGGGACCCTACAGTCCGCAGGCCGACGCTCTATCCACTGAGCCACACCGGCCAGGGCTGTGTTTCCCATCCATCCATGTGGTCACCCTGTGTCTAAGCCGACGGGGTCTGTGTAAGGGATCCCAAAGGCGTGTAATAACTCCACCTCACCCTCATCGTAACGGTTCTCTTTTTCTGGCTCGTCATCCCACACTGGACGGAGGTGGTGTTTTCGCCGCAGTCCCAGGTCAAGTTCATTCTCCAGGGGTTGAACCTGATGCTCAGGTTGGGAACGGGTTCCGCGGCTGGAAGATCTGAAAGACGAGGTGCCGGGGGTTCAGAAATGACCCTTTTCTCATTTTTTATGTATTTTCACTAGAGGCCTGGTGCACGAAATTCGTGCATGAAGAGGGGGGGTTGTCCCTCAGCCCAGCCTGCACCCTCTCCAATCTGGGACATCCCTCTCACAATCCAGGACTGCTGGCTCCCAACCGCTTCTGCCTGCCTTCCTGATTGCCCCTAACCACTTCTGCCTGCCAGCCTGATCACCCCCTAACCACTCCCCTGCCAGCCTGATTGATGCCTAACTGCTCCCCTGCCGACTCAATTGCCCCCAACTGCCCTCCCCTGCAGACCTGGTCCCCCCCCAACTCCCCTCCCCTGCAGGCCTGGTCCCCCCTAACTGCCCTCCCCTGCAGGCCTGGTCCCTCCTAACTGCCCTCCCCTGCAGGCCTGGTCCCCCCTAACTGCCCTCCCCTGCAGGCCTGGTCCCCCCTAACTGCCCTCCCCTGCAGGCCTGGTCCCCCCCAACTGCCCTCCCCTGCAGGCCTGGTCCCTCCTAACTGCCCTCCCCTGCAGGCCTGGTCCCCCCCAACTGCCCTCCCCTGCAGGCCTGGTCCCTCCTAACTGCCCTTCCCTAGAGGCCTGGTCACCCCTAACTGCCCTCCCCTGCAGGCCTGGTCACCCCTAACTGCCCTCCCCTGCAGGCCTGGTCACCCCTAACTGCCCTCCCCTGCAGGCCTGGTCACCCCTAACTGCCCTCTCCTGCAGGCCTGGTCCCTCCTAACTGCCCTCCCCTGCAGGCCTGGTCACCCCTAACTGCCCTCCCCTGCAGGCCTGGTCACCCCTAACTGCCCTCCCCTGCAGGCCTGATGGCCCCCAGCTTCCCTCCCCTGCAGGTCTGGTTGCCCTCAACTGCCCTCTCCTGCCAGCCTGGTCACCCCCAACTGCCCTCCCCTGCAGACCTGGTCACCCCCAACTGCCCTCCCCTGCAGGCCTGGTCCCTCCCAACTGCCCTCCCCTGCAGGCCTGGTCGCCCCTAACTGCCCTCCCCTGCAGGCCTGGTCGCCCCTAACTGCCCTCCCCTGCAGGCCTGGTCGCCCCTAACTGCCCTCCCCTGCAGGCCTGGTCACCCCTAACTGCCCTCCCCTGCAGTCCTGGTCCCTCCCAACTACCCTCTCCTGCAGGCCTGGTCACCCCTAACTGCCCTACCCTGCAGGCCTGGTTGCCCTCAACTGCCCTCTCCTGCCAGCCTGGTCACCCCCAACTGCCCTCCCCTACAGGCCTGGTCCCTCCCAACTGCCCTCCCCTGCAGGCCTGGTCCCTCCCAACTGCCCTCCCCTGCAGGCCTGGTCACCCCTAACTGCCCTCCCCTGCAGTCCTGGTCACCCCTAACTGCCCTCCCCTGCAGGCCTGGTCGCCCCTAACTGCCCTCTCCTGCTGGCCATCTTGTGGTGGCCATCTAGTGTCCCCACGGGGGCAGCCATCTCTGACCACATGGGGGCGGCCAACGTGTGTGTGTGTCGGAGTGACGGTCAATTTGCATATCCCTCTTTCATGACATAGGACTCTATGGACAAATTTATGTAAAAATAAATAAATAAATAAAAATAAATGAATGCGAGCGGTTGAAAGGACTCACACTCGTTGGCGCACTTACCCCTGGGCTCCTGGGTCAGCAGAAACGCCAGGTCAAACAGCTTCAAGACCAGCATGGCTCTCAGCAGGGGACCCATGGGTGGGGGGGGGGCCGCTGCCCGAGGGACAGAGAGCTGCAGGAGCCACAGAGAGTCAGAGTGTAAGCAAATCTACTCTCCAGGGGGCTCTCGGCGGAAGGACTGGTGGTATTACCCTACGGACATTGACCCCACCCGCTGGGACAAACCCCACGTGTCCACGTCCCAGCCAGGCCGGCGTGGCTCTGGGGTTGAGTGTCGACCTACGAACCAGGAGGTCAGGGTTCGATTGCCGGTCAAGGGCACAGTCCCGGGTTGCAGGCTCGATCCCCAGTAGGGGGCGTGCAGGAGGCAGCCGGTCCATGATTCTCTCTCCTCATGGATGTTTCTCTCTCTCTCTCCCTCTCCCTTCCTCTCTCAAATCAATAAATATACAATAAAATAAAAATAAAATAGCCCTAGTCGGTGTGGCTCAGTGGATAGAGAGTCGGCCTGCGGACCAAAGGGTCCCGGGTTCGATTCCGGTAAAAGGCGTGTCCCTTGGTTGCAGGATCCTCCCCGGCCCAGGCCCCGGTCAGGGCACATGCAGGAGGCAACCCATCCATGTGTCTCTCACATCAATGTTTCTCTCCGTCTCTCTGTCTTCCTCTCTCCCTAAAGCAAACATCTCAAACTCGCGGCCCATAATGAAAATGGTTGTGGTCCAGCCAATAGAAGGGTGTGTAAGAAACGTTTTAGGCCTTAACCGGTGTGGCTCAGTGGATAGAGCGTCGGCCTGCAGACTGAAGGGTCCCGGGTTCGATTCCGGTCAAGGGCATGGACCTTGGTTGCGGGCACATCCCCAGTGGGAGGTGTGCAGGAGGCAGCTGATCGATGTTTCTCTCTCATCGATGTTTCTAACTCTCTATCCCTCTCCCTTCCTGTCTGTAAAAAAATCAATAAAATATATTTAAAAAAAATTTTGTAACTTAATTTTTACAATATCCTGTTATACATCATCCTCTATAATAAAAGCTAATATGCTAAGTGTCTGGTCGTCTCGGTCGGCTGTTCAACCAACCAAAGCATGATATGCTAATCATATGTTAAGGCCGCTCAACCGCTCGCTATGACGTGCACTGACCACCAGGGGGCAGAGAGTCGACCCGTCGGCCAGTTGCTATGACGTGCACTGACCACCAGGGGGCAGACGCTCTGACCAGTAGGTTAGCTTGCTGCTGGGGTCCGGCTGATCGGGACTGAGCGAGACGGGCCGGACACGCCCTGGAGCCCTCCCGCGGTCTCTCCCTGGCTGGCCAACCTCCCACATCCCTCCCTGGCCTCGATCATGCACCCGTGGGGGCCCTCAGCCTGGCCTGTGCCCTCTCGCCATCCGGGACCCCTCGGGGGATGTCGGAGAGCCTGTTCCTTCCCGATCCCGCAGGCCAGGCCGAGGGGACCCCACGGGTGCACGCATTCGTGCGCCGGGCCTCTAGCAAATAAATAAATAAATAGAAAAATAAATAAGTAAATAAACAAACAGAATGGGGTGTCCCGGTTCAGGCATGAATGAGCTGAGTCGAAGGAGGGAGACGTTGGTCAGCCATCCGGGTGTGGTTAAGCTGCTGGATATGAGATGCAGGTGTAGCTATGTACACACTGGATGTCCAATCCAAGGGCCCCCCCTTTTCTCTGCCCCCCAACGTCACGGAGGCAGCTCAGCCCAGCCCCGCACTCCCCCTGCATTTGGGTTTCATTTCTCTATAGTCACGTCCTGAGCCTGGAGACACCCCCATAGGTTCTGCTTTCGACTTCCCTAGACAGAAGTGGTCACCCCCACAGCGGGGGCGGGGACTTACCCGCCACCTGCCACAGCCCCCCCCCCCCCACCCACTTGGAATCGCCCGTGACTACCTCGAGGCCCAGGTGCAGCCAGAATCCAGGGCCCACAGATAGGGTCACCTGCTTTTTATTTTATTTTATTTTATTTTATTTTATTATTACTTTTTAAAATATATTTTTATTGATTTTTTACAGAGAGGAAGGGAGACGGATAGAGAGTTAGAAACATCGATGAGAGAGAAACATCCATCAGCTGCCTCCTGCACGCCTCCCACTGGGGATGTGCCCGCAACCAAGGTACATGCCCTTGACTGGAATCGAACCCGGGACCCTTCAGTCCGCAGGCCGATGCTCTATCCACCGAGCCACACGAGTTAGGGCTATTTTATTTTTTATTTTATTTTTTAAATACACGGAGTGGCAGGATGAGGATGATCGCTGAACGCATAACAATCTGGCCACTCAGTGTGTGTGTATGTGCGTGCGTGTGTGTGTGTGTGTGTGTGTGTGTATATAAATATATATATAAATATATATATATAAATATATATAAATATATATATAAATATATATAAATATATATAAATATATATAAATATATATAAATATATATAACTATAAATATAAATATATAAATATATATAAATATATATATAAATATATATAAATATATATATAAATATATATAAATATATATAAATATATATAAATATAAATATAAATATAAATATAAATATAAAATATATATATATATATATATATCAGAGGCCCGGTGCAAGAATTCATGCATGGGTGGGGTCCAGCCAGCCTGGCCAGGGGGAGGGGACATGGGCGGTTGGCCGGCCTGCCTGCTGGTCGAACTCCTGGTCGAGGGGACCATGTGCATATGAGCCTTTTATTCTATAGGATAGACACGGAGTGGCCAGATGATGATGCGTTCAGAGATCATCCTCATCTGGCCACTCTGTGTATACACATATTGATATTGATATTGATATTGATATTGGTATTGATATTTACCCTAGAGGACCGATGCACGAAATTCATACAAGAATAGGCCTTCCTTCCCCGGGCTGCCGGCACCCGCTTCCCTCTGGCACCCGGAACCCGGCTTCGTCCGGAAGGCCGCCTGGAAGGACGCCCGGAAGGACGTCCGGTCTAATTAGCATATCACGCTTTTATTCGTACAGGAGGCGATGTATGTGTACACTGACACCTATACGCATCCTCCTATTCCCTTTCCTGTTGATGTTCATATTGAAACAATATGTTTCATTGTCAAGCCTTGGATCCTAGTGGCTTTTTATCTTTCTCTGCGCCCCATCAGCTGTGCGCGCACCTGGACCCCCCCGCGCACACCTTGGGGGGCCACGGCCCAGCCTCCCAACCTTCCCCCTCCCCCTCCCCCTGCACAGGGACCCCCCCCCTCTTTTCTCCCAAAGGGGGAACTTAAAAAGCCACAGACCACAGGCCTTTGCAAGGTCTCCGCCCACCCGCCCCCCCTCTCCACCCGCCTCAGGTCACTCCTCTCCGTGCGCCCTGGGGAACCGGAAGCGCCCCATTTCTGCGCCCCCCAGCCAGCCTCCCTGCAGGTCTTAGTTCTTGCGGGGGGCAGAGGGGGGTCCCACAGAGACTGAGGGGTGTCTCCTCGTCGGTCTAGGGTTCCTCCTGGTCTCGCCTTTCTCCTGCGCAACTTTTTTTTTTTTTTTTAATTTCCAATTTGCAATTTGGAGAAACGCGCTTGGCCACGGGAGTCAGGAGGCGGGGCGGGCAGGGAGGGGCCGCAGGTTTGGGGGGTACTCCGCCCCCCGCCCCGCCTTCCCCCCCATCATTGCATCCTCATTTCCCCTTTTCGGAGCCCGCCAAGGTCACGCCCAGCCTCCCGGGATGGGTGCCCTCCCTGTGCGCCCTGCGCCCCCCCCACGACCCTCCCACCCACCCCCCTAAAAAATTACGTAACCCCAAGTTACTTACCTCCAAGACTTCCTCTTTCCGTTCCCCTTGGTGGGGGTGAGGCAAGCTCTCAACGTCTCTAAACTTGATTTTAAACAAACCTTCCCCCCCACACCCCCTCCCTGCCCCCCCAACAAATCCATACATTCATTTCCCTTAAACAAAAATGGTTAGTTATAATGTAGGGATTGTTTTCTTAAAAAAAATATATATATATAATAAAATAAATGCTTTTGTATTTTTCCCCTCTTTTTATTTTTATTTTTTTTATTTAATATATTTTATTGATTTTTTACAAAGAGGAAGGGAGAGGGAGAGAGAGTTAGAAACATCGATGAGAGAGAAACATCCATCAGCTGCCTCCTGCACGCCCCCCACCTGGGGATGTGCCCGCCACCAAGGTCCATGCCCTTGACCGAAATCGAACCCGGGACCCTTCAGTCCGCAGGCCGACGCTCTAGCCACTGAGCCACACCAGCCAGCCTGGACCCATGACTCCATGGCTGAGCTTTGACCCAGGAACCAGGAGGTCATGGGTTCGATTCCCGGTCAAGGGCACAGGCCCGGGTTGTGGGCTCCATCCCCAGTAGGGGGCGTGCAGGAGGCGGCCGGTCCATGATGCTCTCTCCTCATGGATGTTTCTCTCTCTCCCTCTCCCTTCCTCTCTGCAATCAATAAAATTGCATTTTAAATTTAAAAGATACTATTGTGTGTAATACCTTAGTCAATAAAGAAATTTTAACAAATCTGGAAATAAAAGAAAAAAATATAATATTGGATGTAAATTGCCATTGAAAAACATTTTTGGCCCCAGCTGGTGTGGCTCAGTGGATAAGGCATCGGCCTGGGGACGGAAGGGTCCCGGGTTCGATTCCCGGTCAAGGGGGGCACATGCCCGGGTTGCGGGCTCCATCCCCAGGAGGGGGCGTGCAGGAGGCAGCCGATCCATGATTCTCTCTGCATGGATGTTTCTCTCTCTCTCCCTCTCCCTTTCTCTCTGACATCAATAAAAATATATTAAAAAAAAATACAGGCTGTGAGTCAGATCTGAGATGCGGTGGGGACCTTGAATGACCTTGGCATTTGACCTTCCTGCGGTCGGAAGGATGGCCGTCAGCCGAAACACCGAATAAAACGCCAGGGCCTGACCCCAGTGACACCTCTACCCCTGTCTGACCTCCCTGACTGCCAGGCCCTCCAAGGGCTTTGACATAAGGTGGCCGTCAGCCGCTCTGGCCGGGGTGGCTCAGTGGGTAGAGCGTCGGCCTGCAGACCAAAGGGTCCCGGGTTCGAATCCCGGTCAAGGGCACGTACCTCGGTGGCCGGCTCCTCCCGGACCCGGGGCCCTGGTCGGGGCGCGTGCAGGAGGCAACCCATCCATGTGTCTCTCTCACATCGATGTTTCTCTCTGTCTCTCCCTCTCTCTTCCGCTCTGTCTAAAAATCAATGGGAAAATATCCTCGGGGGAGGATGAACAAGGACAATAAAAGAATAAAGGTCAATAAAGGGACATATAATATATATATTATACACGGAGGGGCCAGATGAGGATGACCTCTGAACGCATCATCATCGGGCCACTCCGTGTCTATCCTATAGAATAAAAGGCTCATATGCAAATGGTCCCCTCGACCTGGAGTTCGACCAGCAGGCAGGCCGGCCAACCGCCCATGTCCCCTCCCCCTGGGCAGGCTGGCCGGACCCCACCCATGTACGAATTCATGCACCGGGCCTGTCATATATATATATATACACACACTGAGTGGACAGATTATTATGTGTTCAGAGATCATAATAATCTGGCCACTCAGTGTATATGTATATATTTTTTATTATATATATATATATATATAAAATACATTTTATTGATTTTTTTAGAGAGTAAGGGAGAGGGATAGAGAGTTAGAAACATCGATGAGAGAGAAACATCGATCAGCTGCCCCCTGCACACCCCCTACTGGGGATGTGCCCGCCACCAAGGTACATGCCCTCGACCGGAATCGAACCCAGGACCCTTCAGTCTGCAGGCCGACGCTCTATCCACTGAGCCAAACGGGCTAGGGCTATTTTTTATTATATTTTTATTTAAAAATTTTTTTGTTGATTTCAGAGAGGAAGGGAGAGGGAGAGAGAGATATAAATGATGAGAGAGAATCATGGATCGGCGGCCTCCTGCACGCCCCCCTACTGGGGATGGAGCCTGCAAACCTGGGCATGTGTCCTTGACCGGAATCGAACCCAGGACCCTTCCATGCTCTATCCAACGGAGCCAACCGGGGCCAGGGCAGGGCCATATAATATTAAATAAAATAAAATAAAATAAAATCCCACAAAGTGGCCATCCGCTCAGCGTCTACGTGAGATCTGAGGACTCCGGCTCCCCCCGGTGGGCCCCGCAGACAATCTACCTCCAATTCCTCCCGGCCTCTGGGGCCAGGCCAGTTCTCCTGGTGAATCTGGCCAGCTCTCCAATGATGCCGGTTCATGCCTGGAGCTACCGGAGCCTGAAAAAGCCAGTCCCTCCTCCCCCCTCCGACTATTAGAGCCACACCTTGGTGACCCTTCTTCTGTAGGTACCCTTCACCCAGCAAATGCCATTTCCCCGTCCGGACACCCCCACGCCACCTCTGACCTAGAGCATGACCCTCCATCAGCAGCAACAGCAGCAAAAAAATAAAAAAAATTAGGGGACACAGGAGAACCCATCGGGGGACCCCAGAGCCAGGGACGGCCTTACCGTATGGCACGAAGCTCTTCTTCCACCACCTGCCTCGATTCACCCCGATTCCTGACGCCTCCCCATCCGACCGTCCCCTCGACCAGCGTCCCCAGCCAACACCGACGGAAGGCAGGAAACGTGGATCCGGATTGCTGGCTGTGTCTCCTTAAAAAAAAAAAACAACCTCCCCTTTCCTGTCGGTCGGCCACGCTTCCTCATTGTCCGACCGGCCCGGCCCACGCAACGTGTGTGCATGTGTATGAAAATGCCCACGTGCAAGGGAAGGGGAGGCTGACGTGGGTGTGCCTGCGTGCCAAGGGGGAAAGGAGGAGGAAGGAGAGGCGTCGAGGGGCCCTGGCCGGTGTGGCTCAGTGGATAGAGCGTCGGGTTGTGGACGGAAGGGTCCCGGGTTCGATTCCCGGTCAAGGGCACATGCCCGGGTTGTGGGCTCGATCCCCAGGAGGGGGTGTGCAGGAGGCAGCCGATCCATGGCTCTCTCTCCTCATGGATGTTTCTCTCTCCCTCTCCCTTTCTCTCTGACATCAATAAAAATTTATTTAAAAACCAAAAAAAAATAAATAAAAATCAATGGAAAAATATCCTTGGGTCACTAGTAGGGGGCGTGCAGGAGGCAACTGATCGATGATCCTCTCTCCTCCTGGATGTTTCTATTCCTCTCTCCCTCTCCCTTCCTCTCTGAGATCAATAAAAATATATTTAAAAAAAAATAAAATAAAGTAAATAAAAAATCAATGGAAAAATATCCTCGGGTCACTAGTAGGGGGTGTGCAGGAGGCAAGTGATGGACGATTCTCTCTCATCCTGGATATTTCTCTCTCTCCCTCTCCCTTCCTCTCTTAAAAAAAATCAATAAAAACATTTAAAAATATATTTTATTGATATTTTTACAGAGAGGAAGGGAGAGGGACAGAGAGATAGAAACATCGATGAGAGAGAAACATCCATCAGCTGCCTCCTGCACGCCCCCACCTGGGGATGTGCCCGCCACCAAGGTACATGCCCTTGACCGGGAATCGAACCCGGGACCCTTCTGTCCGCAGGCTGACGCTCTATCCACTGAGCCACACTGGTCAGGGCAAAATATCTATCGATTTTTTCATGCAGGTCACCACGTCTGGCCACTCCAACCCTCTTACAAGCCTTGCTGTCTCTCCCCGCCTGTCTCCTGCAGACACTCCCCCACCCCCACAAAGAGTCAGATAATTAATTACAGTTCAGTTGGGATTCCCATAAGGGGCAATGGAAAAGCCAAAGTTACAAAACCAGCCATCCCAGTTTTGATTTTTTTTTAAAAAAATCTCGATTCTTATCTATAGCCTAAGGTCTCTTTCCCCTTATCTTTTAGCTCCACCTCCAGAATTAAAAAAAAAAAAAAAACCACCCCAAAACACCCAAACTCTCAAAGAAAGTGAGCTGCAATTTAACTCCAGACGCAGAAGAAGGGAGAGAAAGGAGAGAAAAGAATATTTTTTTTCCAGCCCTGGATGGTTTGGCTCCGTGGATTGAACAGTCCCGGGTTCGACTCTGGTCAAGGGCATGTGCCTCGGTTGTAGGCTCGATCCCTGGTCCTTGTAGGGTGGGGGGGGGCCCCGTGAGGGAGGCAACCAATCAATGTGTGTCTCTCTCTCCCATATTGATGTTTCTCTCTCTCTGTCTCTCCCCCTCCCTTCCACAGTCTGTCAAATATCAATAGATAGCTCAGTGGTTGAGCGTTGACCTATGAACCAGGACGTCACGGTTCGATTCCCTGTCAAGGGCCGATGCCTGGATTTCTGGCTCCGTCCCCAGTAGGGGGCGTGCGGGAGGCAGCCGATCCATGATTCTCTCTCATCATTCATATTTCTATGTCTCTCTTTCCTTCTCCCTTCATCTCCGAAATCAATAAAATATCCTATACAATAAAAGCCTCATATGCCAAGTGTCAGGTCAGCTGGTCAGCCGTTCAACCAATCAAAGCGTCATATGCTAATGATAGGCTAAGGCCGCCCAACCGCTCGCTATGACGTGCACTGACCACCAGGGGGCGGACAGTCGACCGGTCGACCAGTCGCTATTTCGTGCACTGACCACCAGGGGGCAGACAGTCGACCGGTCGACCAGTCGCTATGACGTGCACTGACCACCAGAGGGCAGACGCTCCGAACAGTAGGTTAGCTTGCTGCTGGGGTCCGGCCGATTGGGACTGAGCGAGACGGGCCGGACACGCCCTGGAGCCCTCCCGCGGTCCCTCCCCGGCTGGCCAACCTCCCGCGTCCCTCCCTGGCCCCGATCCTGCACCAGTGGCGTCCCTCAGCCTGGCCTGCGCCCTCTCGCCATCCGGGACCCCTCGGGGGATGTCAGAGAGCTGGTTTCAGCCCGATCCCACAGGCCAGGCCGAGGGACCCCCACGGGTGCATGAATTCATGCACCGGGCCTCTAGTATATATTTAAAAAAAAAAAATATATATATATATATATATATATATAACCAGAGAAAAAGATGGAGGGAGGAAAGAGGATACAGTGAGTCACGTCCTTCAAGCCAAGGGCACCCCGGGGGCCGCCTTACCTGCGTCGAAACAATCCGTATCCCGGTCACCACCGTCCACGTCGAGGCCCCCAAATACGTCCCCAGCCGGAGGCCCCGGAGACAAGCAGTCCTCGGTTCTTATCTCCTCGACGGGACCGATGGTCCAGTCAGGCGACAACGTGTCTCGTCCAAGAAGAACGTATGGTCCGCGGCCGAAAATGGACTCAGGGCGGGGAGACCTGGCCTGGCTGTGCTGGCTCCCTGGGGCGTCAGAGAAAAAGTGGGGGAGCCTTAGACCCAGGACAAGGTGCCGCTGCCCGCCTCTCCCCGGGGTGCAAGTCTCCCGGGGGGTGGTTTCTTCGAAGGAAGAAGGAGAGAGAGAAGGAGGGACCGACCGGCGAGGGTGGGGGAGCTGCTGTGGAGTCCTGGAATCCTGGGCGTGGCCGGCTCAGGGGAGGGTCCTCCTTCAGGGGTGGGCAAACTTTTTGACTCGAGGGCCACCATGGGTTCTTCAACTGGACCGGAGGGCCGGAACCAAAGCATGGATGGCGTGTGTGTGTGAACGAATATACATTCAAAGTAAAGGAGCGGAGGGGAGAGCAAGAGAACCGGATAGAACAGCCGGATCCGGCCCGCGGGCCGTAGTTTGCCCACGGCTGTCTAGATTATTCATCAGCTTCCCAGGCCTGTCCGTTCTGCGTTCCCGTCTCCAGGGATTGGCCAGCGCCAGGCCAAGGGGGGGGACATGGGTCCAGGCAGCTGGCCCACAGGCAGTCACGGATGGACGGATGGACAGATGGGAGGAGGGGAGGGTCACTGGTGTGTGGTTTAGCCAGTTTTATGAGTCTGGACCTGAAATACACCCGAGGCCTCGATGTTATCTCTAGGGAGGAGGGGAGGTCAAAGGTCTAGATAGCCGTGGGCAAACTACAGCCCGCGGGCCGGATCCGGCTGTTCTATCCGGTTCTCTTGCTCTCCCCTCCGCTCCTTTACTTTGAATGTATATTAGTTCACACAAACACTCCCTCCATGCTTTGGTTCCGGCCCTCCGGTCCAGTTGAAGAATCCATGGTGGCCCTCGAGTCAAAAAGTTTGCCCACCCCTGGTCTAAACGGCAGCGTGAGAAGGGATGTGCGAGGGGGTGAGGTTTTTATTTTTCAAGTTTTTTTTCCCTCCCCCTGTGTCCAGGCATCCGGGGTTTTCTCGCTCTCCTCCTATCCTATTTTTTTTTTTTAAATTATTAAAAGATTTTAGCCGAAACCGGTGTGGCTCCGTGGATAGAGCGTCGGCCTGCGGACGGAAGGGTCCCAGGTTCGATTCCGGTCAAGGGCATGGACCTTGGTTGCAGGCACATCCCCAGTGGGGGGTGTGCAGGAGGCAGCTGATCGATGTTTCTCTCTCATCGATGTTTCTGGCTCTCTATCCCTCTCCCCTCCTCTCTGTAAAAAATCAATAAAATATATAAAAAAAATTTTTTTTAAAGGTAGGATGGCGGCCCAGACAGGGTGGCTCAGTGGTTGAGCATCGACCGACGGAACCAAGAGGTCCCCGGTCCGATTCCCAGTCAGGGCCCGTGCCTGGGTTGCGGGCTCGATCCCCGGGGGGCGGGCGTGCAGGAGGCAGCCGATCGATGATCCAGGATGTTTCTCTCTCGTCGGTATTTCTCTCTCTCTATCCCTCTCTTTTCCTCTCTCACTCTAAAAAAAAAAAAACATCAATCTATCCCGGGCCGGTTTGGCTCAGTGGATAGAGCGTCAGCCTGCGGACTGAAGGGTCCCGGGTTCGATTCCCGGTCAAGGGCACATGCCCGGGTTGCGGGCTCCATCCCCAGTAGGGGGCGTGCAGGAGGCAGCCGGTCCATGATTCTCTCTCCTCCTGGACGTTTCTATCTCTCTCCCTCCCTCTCCCTTCCTCTCTGAAATCAATAAAAATAGATTTAAAAAACAAACTTAAAAAAATCAATCTATTGTAATAAAAGCGTAATATGCTCATTAGACCGGACGTCCTTCCGGACGACCTTCCGGACGAAGCCGGCGGCCGGGGGAGGGGAGGAAGGCCTAGAATTCCGTGCACCGGGCCTCTAGTAAAAACATAAAAATAAATAACTAAATAAAGGCAGGATGGTCCACAAACTCTCCTTCCACCATCCGACGGCTCACACTTTCTAGGGGTGAATTGGCACCGTCATCGTGATTTTAATTTCCCCCCAGATGCCCCGGGGCGTGTCCGCAAGTCTCCGCTCGTAAGGATGCTCCCTGCTACGTTGCTCTCAGATTAAAACAAAACAGCCCTGGCCGGCGTGGCTCCGTGATTGAGCTTCAACCTATGAACCAGGAGGTCAGGGTTCGATTCCCGGTCAAGGGCACATGCCCGGGTTGTGGGCTCCATCCCCAGGAGGGGGCGTGCGGGAGGCAGCCGATCTATGTTTCTCTGTCTCTCTCTCTCTTTTTATTTTAAATACATTTTTATTGATTTCAGAGAGGAAGGGAGAAGGAGGGAGAGAGAGAAACATCCATGAGGAGAGAGAATCATGGACCGGCTGACTCCTGCACGCCCCCTACTGGGGATGTGCCCCCCACCAAGGTCCATGCCCTTGACCGGGAATCGAACCCGGGACCCTTCCGTCCGCAGGCCGACGCTCTATCCACGGAGCCGCACCGGCCAGGGCTGTCTTTGGCCTTCATGCATGTAAGAGAACATACCTGTCACAGGTCGGGGTCACCTGTAGCTCCCCTTTTTCCGGAACCTTCGGGGTACAGACCACAAATCCCCTCGTTGTTACTGAGTTCATTGCTGATGGTTAATTACCGCTTTTGGCTTCTTGGTTGGTCATTTGTGGACCAAAGTGGGCCACAGGCTAACCCGACCGGCTCAGGGGTAGCCTGGGTGGCCGTCTTGCAAACTCAGAGACCTCAAGTCACCCCAAAGGGTGGTCTGAAATTTAACTAAAAGCAGTGATGGAGGGGAGTCACCTCCTAGGCCCACAAGGTCATTGACAAGGTCAAGCTTTACCCTAACAGAACCCACCTGTCTTTTTGCATCGAGGATAACACACCCTTGAAATGTCTGGGTGACTGGTAACTCCCCTATTTCTGGACCCCTTGGGGCACAGCCTCGTGTGCTGGGCGCCAGGACAGAGACCACAGATCCCTTCGTTACCCTGTGAATTGTCCCTGGGCCCACCTGAACATGTGTCCATCATTTTACTTTTCATCCAATCCCAGGGGTTTCCCCGCTTTGCTTCCTCCCGCCTCTCTAGTCCCTCCCCAATGGATTTCACGTCACCCACCTACATCCCTTCCTTGGATCGCAACGTATAAATACAGACATAACCCGCCCTTCTCCGGAGCATTCTCTCAGTCCGTTGAGTTTCTGCTTCCCGGCCATTGTCCACAGCTTGGCTCCAATAAACTCACGAAAATTCTTTACGGGTTTGAATGTTTCTTCTGTTAGCAAAAAAAATGGCCCAGCCCTCATGGCTCAGGGGTTGAGCATCGACCTAGGAACCAGGAGGTCACAGTTCGATTCCCGGTCAAGGTCACAGGCCCGGGGTTGTGGGCTCGATCCCCAGTCGCGGGCGTGCAGGAGGCAGCCGGTCCATGATTCTCTCTCCTCATGGATGTTTCTCTCTCTCTTCCTCTCCCTTCCTCTCTGAAATCAATAAAAATATTTTAAACACACAGACACACAAAGGAAGGAGGGAGGAAATGAGGATGGGAATGGGAGATATCGATAACACTGTCAACAATAAAAATTACATTTAAAATAAAAAAATAAAAATAAATAAAAAACACGCCAAGACATGATTATCAGTCTCGCCACGAACAGGTGGTATTTAAGAAGCTCTGACTGAGCCCCTGGCCAGTTTGGCTCAATGGCTAGCAGGGGTGGGCAAACTTTTGGACTCGAGGGCCACCATGGGTTCTTCAACTGGACCGGAGGGCCGGAACCAAAGCATGGATGGAGTGTGTGTGTGAACTAATATACATTCAAAGTAAAGGAGTGGAGGGGAGAGCAAGAGAACCGGATAGAACAGCCGGATCCGGCCCGCGGGCCGTCGTTTGCCCACGGCTGGGCTAGAGTGTCGGCCTGTGGACCGAGGCTGACACGTCCGGGTTCGATTCCCAGTCAAGGGCACATGTCGGTAATGCGGGCTCGATCCCCAGTAGGGGGGGCGTGCAGGAGGCAGACGATCCATGATTCTCTCTCACCATGGATGTTTCTCTCTCTCTCTCCCTCTCCCTTCCTCTCTGAAATCAATAAAAAATTTAAAAATAATAATAATATATCATTAAAAATATAATAATATATATAGATCATTATTATTGTTGTTATTTAAAATTTTATAAAAAATATATATAAGCCAAGTTACCAGATATGACGTGAACTGTGGCTGGCCAACCTCCCGGAGACCCTCCCCCCAACCGGCCATGCTGGCGATCGGCCCCCCTTACGCTGATTGGGGGCGGGGCTGGCCGGCCAACCTCCTGCAGCCCCTGCCCCAGCCCTCTGGCCGCGATCGGGCCCCCATCGGGGCGGACCGGCCGGGGCCCCACTCATGCACAAATTCATGCACTGGGCCTCTAGTAACATATACAAAGCTCAGACTGCGAAACGATATTGAAAGTGTCCAAAACAGGGGAGATACCCAAAAGAAATAATAATTTAAAAAAAAAAAAGAAAGAAAGAAAGGGGGAAATAACAAAAAAACAGGGAGATTTCTGAAGCTCCCTTTGTTCCTTGCAAAGTTCAACCTCCCCCTCCCGGTGTTTGGTCTGAACGTTTCTGTCCAGAAAACAGCCCCCACCCCCGGACGCTCCGTGGGCCAAGGCTGCCTTGTCGGGGGGCCGGAGGGGGGGGGGGTGACCCGTCTTGGGAGTTTCCAGGATTCATAGCCTCATGACAAGCACCCAGGCCACAGCTGCAAAAATCCCGCAGCGTGAACACGCACGGCGGAAAGTATCACCCATTGTCTCCGGGGTTCGCCTGAAGGGCTAGACTTCCTCAAAAAAAAAAAAAAAAAAAAAAAAAGGGGTTTCTCTTTGCATAGAAAGCTGTCCCTCGGATGACTGGCCACAGGCCACAGGCTGCCGGAAGCTTCCTCTGGACCTGGCTTTGGGGTTCCTCGGGATTGCCCCGGAGACAACCTCGTCTCAAGGTTTTTGTAACCTTGACAGCCAAGGGGGTCCAGGGTGCCGGTCACGACGGGAGCCAAGGAAGGGGAGACGGGGTGGGATTCTATAGGAGTTTTTGTTCCGATCATGCCGGCAGGATGGGAGAGCCGCAGGTCACCCACAAAAAATCTGCTCTGCGCCCCCATAAGGCAGCTTGCGTATACGGGGTAGAAGGACAAGGGGGAGTTCCACGCACGGGGAAGTGGTCACGGGATACTCATTACAGGTTACAAGTCACGGGGGGGCTAGGGGTGGGTGGTTTGCAGAGGGTGGGTGCCTCCGGGACTCGATTCTCACAGCCACGAGATTGTCAGTCTTTCCGTGATGATTGGCGGTTCTCGGGACAGGAGGAGGGACCGCATTCTGACGGGAGCGTGCAACTCCCAGCCGGGTGAGAAGGGGCTATCTACTTTTAAAAATATTTACTTCCTTGTTTATTTATTTTATATATTTTATGGATATTTTTTACAGAGAGGAAGGGAGAGGGACAGAGAGCGAGAAACACCGATGAGAGAGACACATCGATCAGCTGCCTCCTGCACACCTCCCACTGGGGATGTGCCCGCCACCAAGGTCCATGCCCTTGACCGGGAATCGAACCCGGGACCCTTCCGTCCGCAGGCCGATGCTCTGTCCGCTGAGCCAAACCCGGTTTTGGCTTCTTATTTATGTATTAAATACTAGAGGCCTGGTGCATGAAATTCACGCACGGAGGGGTGTGGGGGAGAAGGTCCCTCAGCCCGGCCTGCACCCTCCCCAATCCAGGATTCCTCTTACAATCCGGGACCGCTGGCTCCTAACTGCTCACCTGCCTGCCTGCCCTATCTCCCCCTAACTTCCCTCCCCTGTCAGCCTGATCGCCCCCTAACTGCCCTCCCCTGCCGGCCCGATCTCCCTTAACTGCCCTCCCCTGCCAGCCTGATCGCCCCTAACCACTCTGCCTGCCATCCTGATCGCCCCCTAACTGCCCTCCCCTGCCAGCCTGATCGCCCCTAACTGCCCTCCCCTGCCAGCCTGATCGCCCCCTAACTGCCCTCCCCTGCCAGCCTGATCGCCCCCCAACTGCCCTTTCCTGCCAGCCTGATCACCCCCTAACTGGCCTCCCCTGCCGGCCGGATCGCCCCCTAATCACTCTGCCTGGCGGCCTGATCGCCCCCTAACTGCCCTCCCCTGCCAGCCTCATTGCCCCTAATTGCCCTCCCCTGCCTGCCTGATCGCCCCCTAACTGCCCTCCCCTGCCAGCCTGATCGTCCCTAACTGCCCTCCCCTGACAGCCTGATTGCCCCCTAACTGCCCACCCCTGCCAGCCTGATCGCCCCTAACTGCCCACCCCTGCCCCGCCACTGTGGTTTTGTCTGAAAGGCTGTCGGGAAGATGTCCAGTCTAATTAGCATATTACTCTTCTATTAGTATAGATGTTTTTTATTTTTTTTTTAAATATATTTTTTATTGATTTTTTACAGATAGGAAGGGAGAGGGATAGATAGTCAGAAACACCGATGAGAGAGAAACATCCATCAGCTGCCTCCTGCACACCTCCTACTGGGGATGTGCCCGCCACCAAGGTCCATGCCCTTGACCGGAATCGAACCCGGGACCCTTCCGTCCGCAGGCCGACGCTCTATCCACTGAGCCACACCGGTTTCGGCTAGATATTTTTATTGATGTCAGAGAGAAAGGGAGATGGAGAGAGAGAGTGAAACATCCATGAGGAGAGAGAATCACGGATCGGCTGCCTCCTGCACGCCCCCCGCACTGGGGATGGAGCCCGCCACCCGGGCGTGTGCCCTTGACCGGGAATCGAACCTGTGACCTCCTGGTTCCTAGGTCGACGCTCAACCCCTGAGCCACGCCTGGCCGGGTGTGACTCATCCTTTATTATGTGGTTGATATTCTGACCAAGTTCCTTGAAGAGCTCAGTGCAGGGGTGGGCAAACTTTTTGACCCGAGGGCCACCATGGGTTCTTCAACAGGACTGGAGGGCCGGAACCAAAGCACGGATGGAGTGTTTGTGTGAACGAATATAAATTCAACGTGAAGGAGCGGAGGGGAGAGCAAGAGCACCGGATAGAACAGCCGGATCCGGCCCCCCGGGCCGTAGTTTGCCCACGGCTGGCTCAGTCCATCCCTCTGCGACCTTGCCATCCTTGCTTTGAACTCTGTGTATCTGATTGTGTGCTTGCTTCCGTTTCATTTAGTTGTCTCTTCCAGAGATTCCTTGATTCTCCCACCGGCCACCCCTTTCCCCGTCTCCGCATTCCGGCCGCTTCCCCCACCGCGTTGGTGGCCGTGCGTTCGGAAGAGCTGCTGTGTCTCCTGGGATTGATCGGAGTGGCCTTGTGGCCTAGGCGTCCTGTCGGGCCCCGTTCCCCCCCCCAACCATGAGGGCTGTGTGCAGAATCCTGTTTGATTGGCTGTTTCGCAAGAGTTTATCTCGAGTGGCGGTTCCTCTGTCCTTCCTCGGGGTCCTGTTTCGACACCCCAGCACCTCAGGAGAAACCACTCACGCTTTGGCGTAATCGGTGATTGCTGACAGGGGTTTCTTAAGAAGTCTGTCCCCCCAGCCCTGCCCTGAACTCGTTGGAGAAGGATCTATCGCAGGCGTCCTCAAACGACGGCCCGCGGGCCACAGGCCACCCGCCGAGGACATGGATCCGGCCCGCCGGGGGCCGCTGCCTGTCCTGCTTAGCAGCCGACGCGTCCCGGGCCCGCAGTGCGCATAGGAATTTGTTCATAGGTTTTTTTGTTTTTTTTTAAACGATCGTCCGGCCCTCCCACGGTCTGAGGGACAGGGAACTGGCCCCCTGTTTAAAAAGTTTGAGGACCCCTGATCTATCTATATATAAAAGCCTAAATGACCCTCCGACCATTTGACCATCCAATGGGTAGCTATGACCCTCACTGACCACCAGGGGGGAGACACTCCGACCGGTAGCTATGACCCTCACTGACTACCAGGGGGGAGACACTCCGACCGGTAGCTGTGACCCTCACTGACCACCAGGGGGCAGACGCTCTGACCAGAAGCTATGACGCGCACTGACCACCAGGGGGCAGATGCTCCGACCGGTAGCTGTGACCCTCACTGACCACCAGGGGGCAAACGCTCGGCCGGTAGCTATGACCCTCACTGACCACCAGGGGGCAGACGCTCTGAATCGGTAGCTATGACGTGCACTGACCACCAGGGGGCAGACGCTCCGACCGGTAGCTATGACCCTCACTGACCACCAGGAGGCAGACGCTCCAACAAGTAGCTGTGACCCTCACTGACCACCAGGGGGCAGACGTTCCAACCGGTAGCTATGACCCTCACTGACCACCAGGGGGCAGACGCTCTGACCGGTAGCTATGACATGCACTGACCACCAGGGAGGAGACGCTCCGACCGGTAGCTATGACCCTCACTGACCACCAGGAGGCAGATGCTCCGACAAGTAGCTGTGACCCTCACTGACCACCAGGGGGCAGACGTTCCAACCGGTAGCTATGATGCGCACTGACCACCAGGGGGCAGACGCTCTGACCGGTAGCTATGACATGCACTCACCACCAGGGGGCAGACGCTCTGACCAGTAGCTATGACCCTCACTGACCACCAGGGGGCAGACGCTCTGACCGGTAGCTATGACGTGCACTGACCACCAGGGGGCAGACGCTCCGACCAGTAACTGTGACCCTCCCTGACCACCAGGGGGCAGACGCTCTGACCGGTAGCTATGACCCTCACTGACCACCAGGGGGCAGACACTCCGACCGGTAGCTATGACCCTCACTGACCACCAGGGGGCAGACGCTCTGACAGGTAGCTATGACGCTCACTGACCACCAGGGGGCAGACACTCCGACCGGTAGCTATGACGTGCACTCACCACCAGGGGGCAGACGCTCTGACAGGTAGCTATGACGCTCACTGACCACCAGGGGGCATACGCTCTGAATTGGTAGCTATGACGTGCACTCACCACCAGGGGGCAGACACTCAATGCAGGAGCCGCCGAGCTGCGGTGACTTGGCAGCTGCGGTTCTCAGGTGACGCACCCAGAACCAGAGACCAGGGAGCCTGATTCCAGGGTGCATCACCCAAGAACCGCCCTCTCTGAATCTGGGACCCCTCGGGGGATGTCGGAGAGCCGGTTTCAGCCCGATCCCCACAGGCCTGTCAAGGGACCCCACCTGTGCATGAATCCGTGCACCCACCCTCTAGTATTGAAAATAAGAGGTGCCTGGTCAGCGTGGTTGAGGGTCGGCCTAAGAACCTGGAGGTCAGGGTTCGATTCCCGGTCACGGGCACATGCCCGGGTTGCAGGCTCGAACCTCGGGGTGGGGTGTGCAGGAGGCAGCTGGTCCATGATTCTCTCTCATCATGGATGTTTCTCTCTCTCTCTCTCTCTCCCTTCCTCTCTGAAGTCAATAAAAATATATTTAAAAAAGAAAGAAAAGCTGAAACCAGTGTGGCTCAGTGGATGGAGCGTCGGCCTGTGGACTGAAGGGTCCCGGGTTCGATTCCGGTCAAGGGCATGGACCTTGGTGGCGGGCACATCCCCAGTGGGAGGTGTGCAGGAGGCAGCTGATGGATGTTTCTCTCTCATCGATGTTTCTAGCTCTCTATCTCTCTCCCTTCCTCTCTGTAATAAATCAATAAAATATATTTAAAAAAAAAGAAAGAAAATAAGAAGAAAGTGGATTTTTATTTCTTTATGGTTCTCATTCGACTGGGCCACGCCTCAGATACACAGAGTCCAAGCACATAGAAAGGCCTTGTAGGAAGAAATTGTTGGGGAGGATTTTTATTTTATTTTATTTTATTTTATTTTATTTTATTTTATTTTATTTTATTTTTTAATATATTTTATTGATTTTTTACAGAGAGAAAGGAAGAAGGATAGATAGTCAGAAACATGGATGAGAGAGAAACATCGATCAGCTGCCTCTTGCACACCTCCTACTGGGGATGTGCCCGCCACCAAGGTACATGCCCTTGACCGGAATCGAACCCGGGACCTTTCAGTCCGCAGGCCGACGCTCTATCCACTGAGCCAAACCAGTTTCGGTGGGAGGATTTTTTAGTTTATTTTTTTAAATATATTTTTTATTAATTTCGGAGAGTTAGAGAGAGAGAGAAACATCCACGATGAGAGAGAATCATGGATCGGCTGCCTCCTGCACGCCCCCTACTGGGGATCCAGCCCACAACCCAGGCCATGTGCCCTTGACTGGAATCGAACCCGGGACCCTTCCGTCCGCAGGCCGACGCTCTATCCAGTGAGCCAAACCAGCTAGGGCAAAAAAATAATATATATTTTTATTTTTTGAATGAAGAGTTGAGGTACAGTATAGTTTCAGGTGCACAGTCCTGTGATTTGGACATTTCTATAACTTACAAAAGTGACAATGAGGGGGCGGGGGACAGACAGGCGACTTATGTAATTCTTCCAACAGTAAGAATATATATATTTTAAATATATTTCATTGATATTTCACAGAGAGGAAGGGAGAGGGATAGAGAGCCAGAAACATCGATGAGAGAGAAACATCCATCAGCTGCCTCCTGCACACCTCCCACTGGGGATGTCCCGCCACCAAGGTACATGCCCTTGACCAAGAATCGAACCCGGGACCCATCAGTCCGCAGGCCGACGCTCTATCCACTGAGCCAAACCGGTTTCGGCAAGAATATTTAAAAAAAAAGAAAAAAAAGAAAAAGAAGGACAAACGAGCAGGTACAGAATACGTCACGGGCCTGCGAGTGCAAGTTTTCAATGTGGCTTTGGAACGGATTGTCTGCGGGGCCACATTTTTCAAAGGGAGAGACTGACCCCTAGTGGCCAAAACTTGTATTTTTACGCAAACACAGGAAGTAGGAGAAACGCGCACAGGTGGTCCCTCCTAAGTCCCGCCCCCGTGTACCTTCTGGCCCCTGAGGTCTCTGTAAGCCCACGTGGGTCGAATTATGCCTCCTCTTCTCCCCCGCCCCCCGCCCCCCCCCAAAAATTGAAATTTGAACCCCCTTGTACCATGAATAAGACCTTATTTGCAAAGAGGGTTTTTGCAGGTGGGGTTAATGATGAGAATGCTTTTGGGGAGGGGGGTCATTCATCCAGTTTGACCGGGGTCCCTAAAAAAGGAGAGTGAGAGAGAGAGAAAGAGAGAGAGAGAGAGAGAGAGAGAGAGAGAGAGAGAGAGATATTCAGGCACAGATTGTGACCCTCAAGGGACCTCCCTGACTCTCTCTTGCTCTCTGCTGCCTGTGGAAATGAGAGGTCTTTAATTTTTAATATTTTTATTGATTTCAGAGAGGGGGAGAGAGAGAGAGAGAGAGAGAGAGAGAGAGAGAGAGAGAGAGATTGAAACTTCAAAAATAATTCTTTAGGGGGGCAATGGTAAGATATGTACACATATAATACCTTAATAAAAAAAATTAAAAAAATAATAATAATTCTTTAGCCCTCGCCCAATGTGGCTCAGCGGATAGAGCGTCGGCCTGAGAACCGAAGGGTCCCGGGTTCGATTCCCGGTCAAGGGCACAGGCCCGGGTTGCGGGCTCCATCCCCAGCAGGGGGCGTGCAGGAGGCAGCCAGTCCATGATTCTCTCTCCTCATGGACGTTTCTCTCTCTCTCTCTCTCCCTCTCTCTTCCTCCCTGTAATCAATAAAAATATATTAAAAAAATAATTCTTTGAAATTATTACACATTTCCCCCCATTGACCCCCCACCCCCCTATTCAGGCCCTCTCCCCCCCACCACCACCCCAAGTGTCTGTGTCCATTGCTTCGGCTGATATGCATGCATACAAGTCCTTTGGCTGATCTCTCCCTCTTCCCCCCACTCCACACCCACTTTTTCAATTTACCCACATAATTGACTTCTTAAGGCAAAATTTGAATTTCTTCCTAAGACTCGACTGCCCCCTGCTGGCCTTGCCCTGTATGGGCGGGGTGGATGCAACGCCGATTTCTCAGGCTTGCAATTTCAGTATATTTTTTTTTTAGAGGAGGAATGAATGTTTTCCACATTCATGGATTTTTCTGCTCCTGCCTCAGTTGGGTCCCGGTGGCATGATAGATGAGCATGCTTGGATGGTGGTAAAAAAATATAAATGGCCACCTTCCAGGGCCTTAAATAAAAAGATATGTATCCGGTCCTTTCCCTCGAAGGACCCCTAGTGGTCAAAACTTGTATTTAAATTCCCCTCCTCTCCCAGCGCCTGGGTCTCCAGGGGCCCCCAGTCTGGTCGCTCCCTCCCTCCGCTGAGTCTGCGTCTCCTCTTGTGTCTCTAACTAGGACCCTCTCCTTGGGTGAAGGGCCACCCCTGACCCCGGACGACCTGGTCTCGGACCCTTCGCTCCATCCCCTCTGCAAAGACCCTATTGGCAAATGGGGCCTCAATGTTTAGGGGTTCAAGTTTCAACTTTTTTATTGGGGGTGGGGGGCGGGGAGGTTCACCATAACGCTCCTATGGGGACATTGGCCAGATGTTGGGGTCACCGAAGGAGGAGGAATGCTTGGGGCCAACATGGTAAGGGATCAGGAGGTCACTAGAGGCCCGGTGCATGAAATTCATGCACGGGTAGGGACCCTAGGCCTGGCCGGCGATCAGGGCCAATCTCTGGGGTGACTGGTGGGGCGATCGGGGGTCCCCCGTGCTGGCACCCGCCTTGGCTGGCCTGGCGCCTGTGGGCTGCGGGCAGCTCCTGCCTTGAGCGTCTGCCCCCTGGTGGTCAGTGCGTGTCATAGCGACCGGTGGTCCGCCATTCGGTCGATTTGCATATTAGGCCTTTATTATATAGGATTCGGCCATCTCCCTTACCAGGTGGGCTGAGGTCCCAAATGGGACCAGCCCCCAAAGACAGGGACTCAGAGATTTTTATTTTTTTTCTTTAAAATATATATATATTTTTTTACTGAATTCAGAGAGGAATTGAGAGGGAGAGAGAGACATAGAAACATCCATGAGGAGAGAGAACCATGGACCGGCTGCCTCCTGCACGCCCCCACCTGGGGATCGAGCCTGCAACCCAGGCATGTGCCCTTGACCGGGAATCGAACCCGGGACCCTTCCGTCCACAGGCCGACGCTCTATCCACTGAGCCACACTAACTTTCCGGGGTGGGCAGGGGGGAGTCAGAAATTTTTAAAGGACTTTTTCTGGGCAGAAAAAAAAATCTCTGGGCAGGTCCTGATTCTAAAAAGGCCCTGATGAGGGAGATAAGGGTCTTAGCAAGTGAAATGGGGTCTTAGCAAAATGAATGGAGTGGGATCTCGGGGTGGGGGGAGGGGGAAGGGGGGGGGAGGGAATGTCCATTGCAAAGTGGCCTAAAAGGGGTGGGGGGTTGGTCTCCATTCAATGATTGGATCCAACCCCACACCAGAGAAGGGAGGGTCTCTATAGCATCCTTCAGCGGCTCCTTCGATTGGCTGCTCGGAAGTCCTGGGGGGGCGGGACTTAGAAAGGGACCCAGCTTGGCCTGTTTCTCCTACTTCCTGTGTTTGGGTCAAATAGGATTTTTGGCCACTAGGGGTCAGTAGTGCTCTCTGCCAATCTGGCTGGAGGCCTGGGCTGGGTGGGGGGGGGCAGGAAGGGGGTGGCATTGTTTAAGGACAAAGGTCACGTTGCCTAGTAACCATGATGACCTCACCGTCTTACAGGACAGGAGAGAGGGTGGTCACACCCAGTTGATGGTGGAAATGTGTGTTTCTTGTTTTTTTTTTGTTTTTTTTGTTCTTAATCATCACCCGAGGCTATTTTTCCCATTAATTTTTATTTTTAATTTTTTTTAAAAAATATATATTTTTATTGATTTCAGAGAGGAAGGGAGAGGGCCCTAGCTGGTGTGGCTCAGTGGATAGAGCGTCGGCCTGCGGACTGAAGGGTCCTGGGTTCGATTCCCGGTCAAGGGCACCTGCCCGGGTTGCAGGCTCCATCCCCAACCAGTAGGGGGCGTGCAGAAGGCAGCCGATCGATGATTCTCTCCTCCTGGATGTCTCTCTGTCTCTCTCCCTCTCCCTCTCCCTTCCTCTCTGAAATCAATAAAATTGCATTTTAAATTTAAAAGATAATATTGTATGTAATACCTTAATCAATAAAGAAATTTTTAAAAATCTGGAAAAAGAAAGAAAGAAAGAAAAATATTGAATGTAAATTGCCATTGAAAAACATTTTTGGCCCCAGCTGGTGTGGGTCAGTGGATAGAGCGTCGGCCTGGGGACTGAAGGGTCCCGGGTTCGATTCCCGGTCAAGGTCACAGGCCCGGGGTTGAGGGCTCGAACCCCAGGGGGGGCGTGCAGGAGGCAGCCGATCCATGATTCTCTCTCCTCATGGATGTTTCTCCCTCTCTTCCTCTCCCTTTCTCTCTGACATCAATAAAAATATATTAAAAAAATATATATTTTTAAATCAATACATCTGTGTCCCCCCCCCCCCCTTTAAATCCGGGTCCTCGTCCCAATCTTCGAGTTCTCCTGTCCATCATCTCTCTCCTTCTCCCTGCCCCTCCCCCTGTCCGTCCGCGTCTGGGTTCAGAAATACTTGTGTGTTTTTTTGTGATTTTTTTTTTTTGTGGTTGCACAACCTACTCGGTAATCTTTTTTTTTTTTCTTTTTTTTCTTCTTTTTCTGAAATCAGAGATCAGCATCCTTATCTCCCGGGCTATCACCATTGTCACTCCAACCTGGAAAGTCCCTCCCAGCCCCCCAACCGGTTCTGCAGCTTCGGCTGTGACAGCATCGATGAGGGCCTGGCTGGTGTGGCTCAGTGGTTAGGGGTCGACCTAGGAACCAGGAGGTCCCGGGTTCGATTCCCGGTCAGGGCACATGCCATGGGTGCAGGCTCGATCTCCGCCCCCCTCGCCCCCCCCCAGGAGGGGGCCTGCAGGAGGCAGCTGATCCATGATTCTTTTTTTAAAAAAATATATTTTATTGATATTTTACAGAGAGGAAGGGAGAGGGATAGAGAGTTAGAAACATCGATGAGAGAGAAACATCCATCAGCTGCCTCCTGCACACCTCCCACTGGGGATGTGCCCGCCACCAAGGCCCATGCCCTTGACCGGAATCGAACCCGGGACCCTTCAGTCCGCAGGCCGACGCTCTATCCACTGAGCCACACCAGTTTCGGCTGATCCATGATTCTCTCTCCTCATGGATGTTTCTCTCTCTCTCTCTCTCTCTCTCCTTCTCTCTTCCTCTCTGAAATCAATAAAAATATTTAAAAATATATACACGGAGCGGCCAGATGAGGATGATCTCTGAACGCATCATCATCGGGCCACTCCGTGTCTATCCTATAGAATAAAAGGCTCATATGCACATGGTCCCCTCGACCAGGAGTTCGACCAGCAGGCGGGCCGGCCAACCGCCCATGTCCCTTCCCCCTGGCCAGGCTGGCCGGACCCCACCCATGCACGAATTCATGCACCGAGCCTCTAATATATATATATATATATATATATATATATATATATATATATATATATATATATGCACACACACACACACACACACACACACACACACGGAGTGGCCAGATTATTATGGGTTCAGAGGTCATCCTCATCTGGCCACTCCGTGTATACTAAAGGCCTGGTGTACGAAATTCACGCACAGGTAGGGTCCCTAGGCCTGGCCGGCGATCAGGGCCGATTGAATCCTTCCCACAGCTGGCCGGGGCCTTCCTTTGCCGCCCCCTGGTGGTCAGTGCATGTCATAGCGAGAGATGAACTCCCGGTCGAACTCCCGGTCGAACTCCCGGTCTCCCGGTCGAACTCGCGCGGGGACAATTTGCATATTAGCCTTTTAGATAGATAGATAGATAGATAGATATTAAGGTGTAGAAAGACCTCGGAGGCAGGAGAGATGCCAGGGACTCCTGTCGACTGTGAGAAAGCACCCCGACGCTGAGGTGAACGGGGGACACCCAGCAGGCAAAACCCCGTGGCTTGGGGGTCCCCGGCAGTGAACCAGGGACGGAGGGGGCCTCACTCCCACACCCCAAAACTGCTCCCCGCCCAGCCAGGTTTCATCTCTCCGCTTTGAAGTAACGTGGATCCCCCGCCCCATCCTTTTTTTTTTTTTTTTAAATCCTCATCCGAGGCTATTTTTCCATTGATTTTTAGGGAGAGAGGGGAAGAGGGAGGGGGAGACAGAGAGAAACACTGATGGGAGAGAGACACATCGAGGTGGTCCCTCCTACAGGTGCCCTGACCAGGGCCCAGGCTGGGAAGGGAGCCCGCCACCGAGGTACGTGCCCTTGACTGGACTCGAACCCGGGACCCTTCAGTCCACTGAGCCAAAGGGGCCAGGTTCAAGGATTTTTTTTTTTTTGGCATTGATTTTTATTTATTTTTTAAAATATTTCTATTGATGTCAGAGAGGAAGGGAGAGAGAGAGAGTGAGAGAGAAACATCCATGAGGAGAGAGAATCATGGACCGGCTGCCTCCTGCACGCCCCCTCCTGGGGATCGAGCCCACAACCCTGGGCCTGTGCCCTTGACCGGGAATCGAACCCTGACCTCCTGGTTCCTAGGTCGACGCTCCACCACTGAGCCACACCGGCCAGACAATTCTATTTTTAAATTCATTTTAGGGGGAGAGAAAGGGAGAATGAGAGAGAGAGAGAGAGAGAGAGAGAGAAACATTCATCCGCCTCCTCCCTCACATGCCCTGACCGGGAATCGAACCCACAACCTGCCTACAGATCTCACCAATATTCCAATGTCACCCTAGTGGGTGTGGCTCAGTGGACAGAGCGTCAGCCTGCGGACGGAAGGGTCCCGGGTTCGATTCCGGTCAAGGGCACAGGCCCGGGTTGTGGGCTCGATCCCCAGTCGGGGGCGTGCAGGAGGCAGCCGATCCGTGATTCTCTCTCCTCATGGATGTTTCTCTCTCTCTCTTTCTCTTTCTCTCTCTCCCTTCCTCTCTGAAATCAATCCTATAGAATAAAAGCCTAATATGCTAAGTGTCTGGTTGGCCGGTCGGCTGTTCAACCAATCAGAGCATAATATGCTAATGATATGCGAAGGCCTCTCAACTGCTCGCTATGACGTGCACTGACCACCAGGGAGCAGACAGTCGACTGGTCAACCACTCGCTATGACGTGCACTGACCACCAGGGGGCAGACAGTCGACCGGTCAACCAGTCGCTATGACGTGCACTGACCACCAGGGGGCAGACAGTCGACCAGTCGCTGTGATGTGCACTGACCACCAGGGGGCAGAGAGTCGACCGGTCAACCAGTCGCTATGACGTGCACTGACCACCAGGGGGCAGACGCTCCGACCGGTAGGTTAGCTTGCTGCTGGGGTCCGTCCGATCGGGGACTGAGCGAGACGGGCCAGACACGCCCTGGAGCCCTCCACGGTCCCTCCCCAGCTGGCCAACCTCCCGCGTCCCTCCCCAGCCCCCATCATGCACCGGTGGGGTCCCTCGGCCTGGCCTGCGCCCTCTCGCCATCCGGAATCCCTCGGGGGATGTCGGAGAGCCGGTTTCGGCCCGGATCCCGAATTCGTGCACCGGGCCTCCCGTAAAAAAACATTTTTAAAAAGACGCCCATGTCTGGGAGAGATGGAGGCTGGGATGGGCGGGTGGCCTGGCCGGTTTCCTGTCCCCGTAGGCCAGCTTCGGTCTGGATCCTTCTGATCCTCACCCTCACGCTCAGGCCACGTACCCCAGGCTCTATCCACTAATTAACCTCAGAGTCGCCCCCTGGCCCCCCCACATTCCGGGCATGTGCCCGTGAGTCAGGGCCCCAAGGGATGGCATTTCTAAGAAAGACGCCCATGCCACCGGGTGGGCCAGGGACCCCCGGAGCGAGCCCGCGGCCTTTACGGTGGCGCATGTGCACCCCCCCCCCCCTAGACACCCCGCCCAACACGTTTTCGGCCCAGAAGGAAGTGCGAGTGTAAAAAGACTGGGCTTAAGTTAAAGATTTTTTTTTCCCCTCCCGCCCCAAAATAAGATTTTATTGATTTTTCTTGTTCTTTATTTTTTTTTAAAAAAAAATATATATTTTTATTGATTGTAGAGAGGAAGGGAGAGGAAGAGAGAGAGAGACACATCCATGAGGAGAGAGAATCATGGACCGGCTGCCTCCTGCACGCCCCCGACTGGGGATCGAGCCCGCAACCCTGGGCATGTGCCCTTGACCGGGAATCGAACCCGGGACCTCCTAGGTGAGCACTGAGCCACACCAGCTGAGCTCAATGTTTCTCTTTATCTCTTCCTCCTCCCCCCCACCCTCTCTCTCAAAAAACAATAAACTTGCCCTGGCTGGTGTGGCTCAGTGGGTAGAGCGTCGGCCTGCGGACCGAAGGGTCCGGGGTTCGATTCCCGGTCAAGGGCACGTGCCCGGGTTGCGGGCTCCATCCCCAGTAGGGGGCGTGCAGGAGGCAGCCGGTCCAGGATTCTCTCTCCTCTCCCTCTCCCCTCCTCTCTGCAATCAAACCTATAGAAGAAAGAGGTCATATGCAAATTGACCGTCACTCCAACACACAGGAGGGCCGCCCCCATGTGGACACAAGATGGCCACCATAAGATGGCTGGCAGAGGAGGGCAGTTAGGGGCGACCAGGCCTGCAGGGGAGGGCAGTTGGAGGGGACCAGGCCTGCAGGGGAGGGCAGTTGGGGGGGACCAGACCTGCAGGGGAGGGCAGTTAGGTGTGATCAGGCCTGCAGGGGAGGGCAGTTGGGGGGACCAGGCCTGCAGGGTAGGGCAGTTAGGGGTGATCAGGCCTGCAGGGGAGGGCAGTTAGGGGCGATCAGGCCTGCAGGGGAGGGCAGTTGGAGAGGACCAGGCCTGCAGGGGAGGGCCGTTGGGGGGAACCAGGCCTGCAGGGGAGGGCAGTTGGGGGGGACCAGGCCTGCAGGGGAGGGCAGTTAGGGGAGACCAGGCCTGTAAGGGAGGGCAGTTAGGGGCAATCAGGCTGGCAGGGGAGTGGTTAGGGGGTGATCAGGCTGGCAGGGTAGTGGTTAGGGGCAATCAGGAAGGCAGGCAGGCGAGCCGTTGGGAGCCAGCAGTCCTGGATTGTGAGAGGGATGTCCCAGATTGGAGAGGGTGCAGGCTGGGCTGAGGGACACTCCCCCTCGCCCCCCCCCTCCGCACTCCCCCCCTCCACCGCACACACGAATGGCGTGCACCGGGCCACCCGCAAAAATATATTTAAAAAAAAGCAAACAAAAAACTCCCCAGGATTTTGTTTCCCGAGCTCCATCCCAGGCACGGCTCTCAGCCTCTCCCCGCAAATGTCAGGAGAAAAAAGCCTGATTTCTCCTGTAAAGGTCACGCCCCCGCCCCCCCTCCCACCCGCCTTCCCCATCCCACACACACACACACACATCCTCATTCCAGCTCCCGAACCCGCAGCTCAGAGGAGGAAGTGAGAGGGGTCCCCGCTCCCCCCCCCCCCCGCACCAGCCCTCCCCACCCCCAGGCGTGGACGGGACCTGCCGTGGGGCCTGGTAGGGACGCCGACGTTATTTTTAAAGCCGATGTCAGTTTGGCAGAAACAGCGGGAAAGCACAGGGCGTGGCCGCCCACACCCTGTCCCCGCAGACAACCCCATCCCCACACGTGGAATTCCCCCAAAGGGACACCTGGCTTCGGTGAGCGGAGTTTATGGAAACCATGAACCGATGTTCATACATTGTTTTCTATGTTTTTTATTTATTTATTTATTTTTTTTTAGTCCTCACCCAAGGATATTTTCCCCCCATGGATGTTTATTTTTATTTATTTATTTATTTTTTAAAATATATTTTATTGGTTTTTTTTGCAGAGAGGAAGGGAGAGGGAGAGAGAGTTAGAAACATCCATCAGCTGCCTCCTGCACGCCCCCCACCTGGGGATGGGCCCGCCACCAAGGTCCATGCCCTTGACCGGGAATCGAACCCGGGACCCTTCAGTCCACAGACCGACGCTCTATCCACTGAGCCACACCGGCCAGGGCGATTTTTATTTTTAATATATTTTTATTTTTATTGATGTCAGAGAGAGGAAGGGAGAGGGAGCGAGATAGAAACATCCACGATGAGAGAGAATCACGGATCGGCTGCCTCCTGCACGCCCCACACTGGGGATCGAACCCGCAACCCGGGCAGGTGCCCTTGACCGGGAATCGAACTGTGACCTCCTGGTTCCTAGGCTGATGCTCAACCCCTGAGCATCACAACCTTTCTTTTATTTTTTTAAAAAATATATTTTATGGATATTTTACAGAGAGGAAGGGAGAGGGAGAGAGAGTTAGAAACATCGATGAGAAAGAAACATCCATCAGCCGCCTCCTGCACACCTCCCACCGGGGATGTGCCCGCCACCAAGGTACATGCCCTTGACCAGGAATCGAACCCGGGACCCTTCCGTCCGCAGGCCGACGCTCTATCCACAGAGCCACACCGGTGAGGGCCGCACCCTTTCTTATCTCATGTATGTTCTCCTGAAAACTCTTTCATCTTCTCCCCCCCAAAAAAATTTGTTCCCCCTAAACATTTGTTCTCGCCTTCCCATCTGATACTGAATTGGGTATATAATTCCCCCGATTCTAACCATGCCTTTGAGTGCTGTCCATGCGGACTCTGTTTCTCTCCTTCCTGCTAATCTTCCTTGGCTCAGTTTAATTTGCAGGACCCAGGTGCAGAAGCCAAGAGTTTGGAGCGAATTTTTTTTATTTTATTTTAAATGTCTATGTCTCCAGTTTCATCTTCCTGTACTTGGAGCTTTTCAGACCCTTAAATGTCAACCTTCTTGCTTCACTGAGAAATCTGTAGAGCTATGTGGGCCATGAATGACTGTCCCCCTAGTCTTTCTCCATTCGTGGATTTATTCCCCCCCCTTTTTTTTTTGTATTTCTTTTAGGCCTTTCAATTTTTCTTTATGGCAGAGAATACCTTTCCTACCTCTGCCTGTGCTATCATCAGTTGCATCGTGACTGTGAACGATAAAGCAGAAATCTCTTTGAAGGCCGTCGTATTTCATAAGTCACGAGATATTTTCTCATATGTATACTAGAGGCCCAGTGTACCAATTCGTGCACCAGGGGGGTCCCTCGGCCTGGCCTGCGGGATCGGGCCGAAACCGGCTCTCCGACATCCCCCGAGGGGTCCTGGGTTGCGAGAGGGTGCAGGCCAGGCCGAGGAACCCCACCGGTGCACGATCGGGGCCGGGGAGGGACCGCGGGAGGGCTCCAGGGCGTGTCCGGCCCGTCTCGCTCAGTCCCAATCGGCCAGACCCCCAGCAGCAAGCTAACCTGCTGGTCAGAACGTCTGCCCCCTGGTGGTCAGTGCACGTCATAGCGACTGGTCAACCGGTCGGCTGTCCGCCCCCTGGTGGTCAGTGCATGTCATAGCGACTGGTTGAACGGCCTTAGAATATCATTAGCATATTACGCTTGGATTGGTTGAACGGACGACCCGGATGACCGGATACTTAGCATATTAGGCTTTTATGCTGTAGGATAATTTTCTTTATATTCTCCTGTCTTCTTGTGAATATCACATATGATTGCATATGTCCGAGCATTTTGTAAATTATCAAGCATTCTGAGAATATTATGGGTCGTCCTGTGTGTATCCAGGCATAGAAAAACCCTTTATCATTGCTAAAGGTAAAATATGTTTCTGCCCTGGCCAGTTTGGCTCAGTGGATAGGGCATCGGCCTGGGGACTGAAGGGTCCTGGGTTCGATTCCAGTCAAGGGCACGTGCCCGGGTTGTGGGCTTGATCCCCAGTAGGGGGCACGCAGGAGGCAGCCGATCCATGATTCTCTCTCATCATGGATGTTTCTCTCCCTCTCTCTCCCTCTCCCTTCCTCTCTGAAATCAATAAAAAGATATTTAAAAACATATATACATCCTATATAATAAAGAGGTAATATGCAAATTGACTGTCACTCCAACACACAAGATGGCCACCCCCATGTGGACACAAGATGGCCTGCAGGGGAGGGCAGTTGGGGGGGACCAGGCCTGCAGGGGAGGGCAGTTAGGGGGGACCAGGCCTGCAGGGGAGGGCAGTTAGGGGCGACCAGGCCTGCAGGGGAGGGCAGTTAGGGGTGATCAGGCCTGCAGGGGAGGGCAGTTAGGGGGGACCAGGCCTGCAGGGGAGGGCAGTTAGGGGGGACCAGGCCTGCAGGGGAGGGCAGTTAGGGGGGACCAGGCCTGCAGGGGAGGGCAGTTAGGGGCGACCAGGCCTGCAGGGGAGGGAAGTTAGGGGTGATCAGGCCTGCAGGGGAGGGCAGTTAGGGGCGATCAGGCCTGCAGGGGAGGGCAGTTAGGGGCAACCAGGCTGGCAAGGGAGGGAAGTTAGGGGTGATCAGGCCTGCAGGGGAGGGAAGTTAGGGGTGATCAGGCCTGCAGGGGAGGGCAGTTAGGGGTGACCAGGCCTGCAGGGGAGGGCAGTTAGGGGCGACCAGGCTGGCAGGGGAGGGCAGTTAGGGGTGACCAGGCTGGCAAGGGAGGGCAGTTAGGGGCGACCAGGCCTACAAGGGAGTGGTTAGGGGGCGACCAGGATGGCAGGCAGAAGCGGTTAGGGGCAATCAGGAAGGCAGGCAGGCGAGCGGTTGGGAGCCAGCAGTCCCGTGTAGGCCCGACCGATCGGGCCTAAATGGGCAGCCGGACATCCCTCGAGGGGTCCCAGATTGGAGAGGGTGCAGGCTGGGCTGAGGGACACACCCCAGCCCCCCTCCCCCCCCCGTGCATGAATTTCGTGCACCGGGCCTCTAGTCTATATAAACTTTAAACGCTGCTGGGCTGTAGTTGAACCTTCTCTCTCTCTCTCTCTCTCTCTCTCTCTCTCTCTCTCTCTCTCTCTCTCTTTCTTTTTTTCTTTTTTCTTTTTTTTCACAGTTGAATCTTCATACTCCCTCGTCCTGGCCGGGGCTCAGCAATAGTCGGGTTATGTAATGAGACTCGAGTCCCATGGGCTTGGGTGAGAGATGGATATGATAACCAACCACATGCTCACGGCGTCCCGCGGGCTGGGGGGGGGGCGGGGAGGGGAGGAAGGGGGAGGGAGGGAGGAAGGGCCGGGGTGGGGTGGGGGGGAGGGAGGCTTTTCAAGGCCCCAGGCCCCACCCCGCACAGGCTTAGAAGTAGAAGCCACCAGGCCTGAGACGAGAGATCATTCCAGCCCTCCGCTGGTGCGGCTCAGCGGTTAGAGCGCCGGCCCTTTGGACCGACAGGGTCCCGGGTTCGATCCCGGTCCAGGGCATGGACCTCGGTTGCCGGCTGGTATTTCTCTCTCTGTCTCTCTCTCTCTGTCTCTCTCTCTGTCTCTCCTCCTCCCTTCCTTCCACTCTCTCTCATCCTCGGGTGAGAATGAAAAACAAAGAAACAGCCCTGGCCGGTGTGGCTCAGTGGATAGAGCGTCGGCCTGCAGACTGAAGGGTCCCGGGTTCGATTCCCGGCCAAGGGCATGGACCTTGGTGGCGGGCACATCCCCAGTGGGAGGTGTGCAGAAGGCAGCTGATGGATGTGTCTCTCTCATCATCGATGTTTCTAACTCTCTATCCCTCTCCCTTCCTCTCTGTAAAAAATCAATAAAATATATTTTGAAAAACAAAGAAACAAACAAAAGAGATAATTTCACGTTATTCGCTGACACCAGGGCTGGTGGGGGGCCTGGGAGGTCACCAGGGGGGCGCTGCCCCGAGGGGGGGGGTTAGAAGGTTCCTGGGTTCGATTCCCGGTCAAGGGCACATGCCCGGTTTGTGGACTTGATCCCCAGTAGGGGGCGTGCAGGAGGCAGCTGATCCATGATCCATTTTGTTTTATATTTTACATGTGTGATTCTGTTTTTTAAAAAGTATATTTTTTATTGATTTTGGAAAGGGAGGGAGGAGAGAGAGAAACATCCATGATGGAGAGAGAATCATGGACCGGCTGCCTCCTGCACGGCCCCTACTGGGGATCCAGCCTGCAACCCCGGGCAGGTGCCCTTGACCGGGAATCGAACCCGGGACCCTTCAGTCCGCAGGCCGACGCTCTATCCACCGAGACACACCGGCGAGGGCTGTTTTTATTTTTTTAAATTTTTATTATTTATTTATTTATTTTTATTATTTTTTAAAACGTAACAGCTTTACTGACATACGACTCTCATACAGTATCATTCACTCATGGAAAGTGCCCAATTCAATGATTTTTTAAAATTCTATATGGCTCAAAAAATAAAATAAAATAAAATAAAATAAAATAAAATAAAATAAAATAAAATAAAATATAAACAATACAATAAAATAAAATAGAATAAAAAATAAAATAAGATAAAAATAAATAAATAAATAAAATAAAATAAAATATAAAATCAAGTAAAATAAAATAAAATAAAAAATAAAATAATAAAGTAAAATATATAAATAAAATAAAATAAAGTAAAATAAAATAAAATAAAGTAAAATAAAATAGAATAAAAAATAAAATAAAATAAAAATAAAGTAAAATAAATACATAATAAAATAAAATTAAATTAAAATAAATTAAATTAAAATAAAATAAAGTAAAATAAAATAAAATAAAATAAAAAATAAAGTAAAATAAAATAGAATTAAAAATAAAATAAAAATAAAGTAAAATAAATACATAAAAAATAAAATAAAATAAAAATTAAATTAAATTAAATTAAATTAAAATAAAGTAAAATAAAATAAAATAAAAATACAATACAATAAAATAAAGTAAAATAAAATAAATAAAATAAAATAAAATGCTTTATTGTTGAAAGGATTATCTATGTCTCCCCTTTCCCCGCCCAGGGCCCCCCTCAGGCCGCCCCTCACCCCCCACCCCCACGCCCCGACCCCCCCACCCTCTGCGCCCACAGGTTCGGCTCACACCCGAGAGCCATCAGCCGTCAGTCATGCTCCGTGACCCCGTTTCCTGTAGTCACTTCCCTACGGCTCCCCCTGCCCTTTAAACAGCGGGGTGCCCCGCGCCGATGACTCAGGAGCCGGGGGAGAGCGATCGGGGCGCCCGGAGGGACCGCCCGCGCGCCCGCCCCCCGCTCCCTCCTTCCCGGGCCCAGCATGACCCGTGCGCTCCGGCCCTGGGCGCCCGCGGCGGCGGCCTTGGTCCTGGGACACCTCCTGGGAGCCGGTAAGGACGGACTGGGGGTTCCTTGTGGCCAAAACCCCCTTCGTTTAGAGCATCCCCCCCCCTTTTTTTAAGGTCTCTTGGGACAAACTCACCCTTTTCTGCGGGAAATTTGCAGGAGATTCGCTGTGGGCGCCGGTGGCGCAGTGGGGAGAGCGCGCGCCTGGGGATGGAAGGGGCCCGGGTTCAACTCCCTGTCTCTTCGCGGTTCCTTTTCTCTGCAATAAATCAGTGGAAAAAGTGCATTTTGCATATTTAAAAAAAAATATATATATATATATATATTTTAATTAATTTCCGTGGATGGAGGGCTCGCGGGTTCAATTCCCAGTTAAGCGATCCTTGTCTCTTCGAGGTTCCTTCTCTCTACAATAAATCAGTGGAAAAAATGCATTTTGCATTTTAAAAAAATATATATATATATTTTAATTAATTTCCGTGGATGGAGGGGTCGCGGGTTCAACTCCCAGTTAAGCGATCCTTGTCTCTTTGTGGTTGCTTCTCTCTACAATAAATCAGTGGAAAAAGTGCGTTTTGCATATTTTTAAAAAATATATATTTTTTTATTAATTTCCGTGGATGGAGGGGTCGCGGGTTCGATTCCATGTCAGGCAACGCGTGTCTCTCTCTGGCTGCCCCTGTTCCTGGATGTTTCTCTCTAAAATAAATCAATGGAAAAATTGTATTTTTTTTTTTTTTTAAAAAAACAACATATATTTTTATTGATTTCAGAGAAGGAAGGGAGGGGTGGGGGGTTCGATTCCCCGTCAAGGGATAAGGTTGTAGGGTCATTAGAGGCTTGATTGACAGGCAGCTCATCCATGTCTCTCTCTCTCTCTCTCCTCTCCACTCTAAGATAAATCAGTGGAAAAACTGTATTTAAAAAATATATATTTTCATTAATTTCCGTGGATGGAAGGGTTGTGGGTTCGATTCCTGGCCTGGGAAAAGGTTGTAGGGTCATTAGAGGCTGGTGTGGGAGGCAGCCAATCTCTCTCTCTCTCCCTCCCTCTCCTCTCCACTCTCTCTAAGATAAATCAATGGAAAAACTGTATTTAAAAAATATATATTTTTATTAATTTCCGTGGATGGAAGGGTTGCGGGTTCGATTCCTGGCCTGGGAGAAGGTTGTAGGGTCATTAGAGGCTGGTGTGGGAGGCAGCCAATCTCTCTCTCTGTCTCTCTCTGTCTCTCTCTCTCTCTCTTTTGGATGTTTCTCTCTCCCCCCTCCTCCCCACTCTTTCTAAAGTAAATCAATGAAAAAAGTGTATTTTTAAAAAAATAAAATAATTTTATTGATTTCAGAGAGGAAGGGAGAGAGAAACATCCAAGAGGAGAGAGCATCGTGGATCGGCTGCCTCCTGCACGCCCCCTACTGGGGATGGAGCCCGCCACCCAGGCATGTGCCCTTGACCGGGAATCGAACCCAGGACCCTTCAGTCCACAGGCCGACGCTCTACCCACTGAGCGGGGGAAAAAAAAAAAAAAAAAAAAAAAAAAAAATATATATATATATATATATATATATATATATATATATATATATATATATATATATATATATATATATTTTATAAAAAAAGAGCCATGGCTGGATAGCTCAGTGGTTAGAGCATCCGCCAGGGGACTGAAGGGTCCCGGGTTCGATTCCGGGTCAAGGGCACGTATCGGGGTTACCGGTTCGATTCCCGGGACCCACTTGGGGCGTGTGTGTGTGTGTGGGGGGGGGAAGTGACCACTTAATGTCTCTCTCTCACATCGTTGTCTCTCTCTCTCTCTCTCAAAAAAATCAATGGGAAAAATATTTTCTTTTTTTTTTTTTTTTTAATGTTTATTGTGGAAAGTATTACATAGGTCTCCCTATTCCCCCTTCCCCGCCCCCCCATTAACCTCTTCCAACCAGTTTGGCTCAGTGGTTAGAGCACCGGCCTGGGGCCTGGAGGGTCCCGGGTTCGACTCCGGGTCAAGGGCACGTACCTGGGTTGTGGGTTCGATCCCTGGGGACCCGGTTGGAGCTCTTTGGGGGGGAAGGCAACCCATCCATGTGTGTCTCCCACATCAAGGTCTCTCTCTCTCTCTCTCTCTCTCTCTCTCTCTCTCTCTCTCTCCTTCCCTTCCCTTCTCTCGAAAACCCAATGGAAACATATCCTCAGGGGAAGGTTTAAAAGAGAAAATAAGTTCCTTGGAGTTTGCCCAGGTTTCTGAGATGCCCACCAACCAGGCTAAGGGTGATGCATTCGGACTTATTTCAGAATTTATTTTCCATGAATTAAAAAAAAAAAAAAGCAACAGAAAAACCACGGGTGGGAGTGGGTGCTGGGTTGAGAATTCCGGGTGGATGTCTCCCACTTTCTACCCTTCAAACAGGCAAACATTTCTTCCTTTTTTTTTTTTTCCTTTTTTTCTTCTTTTTTTTTTTCCTTTTTTTCTTCTTCTTCTTTTTTTTCCCCTTTTCTTCTTTTTTTTTCCTTTTGTTTCTTCTTTTTTTTTTTTCCTATTTTTCTTCTTCTTCTTCTTCTTCTTTTTTTTTTTCTGTTTCCTGAGGCTGTTGCTGCTGATGAATATTCCCCTGGGTGGTGACTCCTGACCTCACACCCCGTGACCCTCTAAGTCACCAGAGGGGTGGGAAACCATTTCTCCTGCTCCATTTTCCCCAGGGCCCATTTGGACAGGTAGACCATCCTTCACGGGACATACAAAAGCATGGACGTACACATGAGCCTGCTGAAAACAAAAAAAAAAAGGGAAAAGAAATAAAAAAAGAAAGCAAAAATTAGCCTGCTGGTGCCCTGGCTGGTGTGGCTCAGTGGATAGAGCGTCGGCCTGCAGACGGAAGGGTCCCGGGTTCGATTCCCGGTCAAGGACATGTACCTTGGTGGCGGGCACATCCCCAGTGGGAGGTGTGCAGGAGGCAGCTGATGGATGTTTCTCTCTCATCGATGTTTCTAACTCTCTGTCCCTCTCCCTTCCTCTCTGTAAAAATTCAATAAAATATATTTTTAAAAAATTAGCCTGCTAGCCCCAACTGGCGTAGCTCAGGAGTTGAGCATCGACCTAGGAACCAGGAGGTCACGGGTTCGATTCCCGGTCAAGGGCACACGCCCGGGGTTGTACCCTCCATCCCCAGTAGGGGGCGTGCAGGAGGCAGCCGATCCATGATTCTCTCTCCTCATGGATGTTTCTCTCTCTCTCTCCCCCCTCTCCCTTCCTCTCTGAAATCCAGAAAAATATATATATATTTTTAAAATATATTTTATTGATTTTTTTACAGAGAGGAAGGAGAGGGAGAGAGAGTTAGAAACATCGATGAGAGAGAAACATCCATCAGCTGCCTCCTGCACACCCCCACCTGGGGATGTGCCCGCCACCAAGGTCCATGCCCTTGACCGGAATCGAACCCGGGACCCTTCAGTCCGCAGGCCGATGCTCTATCCACTGAGCCACACCGGTTTCGGCCAGAAAAATATATATTTTAAAAATAAATAAATAAATGATTAAAACAAATTAGCCTGTTATGTTTGGTCAAACATGGAAGGAATTCCCTTCCCCTAAAACCTGGGCAGGGCCAGACCCAATGATTTCTCGGGCCTTATATGGCCCACGGGCCGGACATTCCCATCCCTGGCGAGGCTTGACCTGCCCTGATCCTTGGAGGCCTGTGTCCATTGGCTGGATAATCCTTTCTTCTAATTGATTGATTTCAGAGAGGAAGGGAGAGGGAGAGAGAGAAACATCCATGAGGAGAGAGAATCATGGACCGGCTGCCTCCTGCACACCCCCTCCTGGCGATCGAGCCTGCAACCCGGGCATGTGCCCTGGACCAGGAATGGAATTGTGACCTCCTGGTTTCCTAGGTCGACGCTGAGCCACACCGGCTGGGCCACTGTTTCATTTATAGGACAAGAGTGCCGACATCTAGCCCTCACCGGTGTGGCTCAGTGGATAGAGCGTCGGCCTGCGGACTCAAGGGTCCTGGGTTCGATTCCCAGTCAAGGGCATGTACCTTGGTGGCGGGCACATCCCCAGGTGGGGGGTGTGCAGGAGGCAGCGGATGGATGTTTCTCTCTCATTGATGTTTCTGACTCCCTCTCCCTCTCCCTTCCTCTCTGTAAAAAATCAATAAAATATATATATATATTTTTTAAAAAGAGTGCCGACATCTATACTAATAATAGAGGAATATGCAAATTGCCTGGGACGCTGTCACGGTAACAGTAACGACAGAACAGCGGGCTGTGTGGGGCGACCAGGCCAGCAGGGGGGCAGTTGGGGGCGACCAGGCCAACAGGGGGGCAGTTAGGGGGGATGAGACTGGTCGGGGGGGCAGTTGGGGGTGACCAGGCTGACAGGGCGGGGCAGTTGGGGGCGACCAGGCTGACAGGGGGGCAGTTGGGGGGGCGACCAGGCCGGCGGGGGGGCAGTTAGGGGGGATGAGGCTGGTCGGGGGGGCAGTTGGGGGCAACCAGGCTGGCAGGGCGGGGCAGTTGGGGGCGACCAGGCTGACAGGGGGGCAGTTAGGGGAGACCAGGCCGGCAGGGGGGCAGTTGGGGGCGACCAGGCCAACAGGGGGGCAGTTAGGGGGGATGAGGCTGGTCGGGGGGGCAGTTGGGGGCGACCAGGCTGGCAGGGGGGCAGTTGGGGGGGCGACCAGGCCGGCGGGGGGGCAGTTGGGGGCGACCAGGCTGGCAGGGGGGGGCAGTTGGGGGCGACCAGGCTGACAGGGGGGCAGTTAGGGGAGACCAGGCCGGCAGGGGGGCAGTTGGGGGGGGGCGACCAGGCCAGCAGGGGGGGCAGTTGGGGGCGACCAGGCCAACAGGGGGGCAGTTAGGGGGGATGAGGCTGGTCGGGGGGGCAGTTGGGGGTGACCAGGCTGACAGGGGGGCAGTTAGGGGGGATGAGGCTGGTCGGGGGGGCAGTTGGGGACGACCAGGCTGGCAGGGGGAAGGGGCAGTTGGGGGCGACCAGGCTGACAGGGGGGCAGTTAGGGGCGACCAGGCCGGCAGGAGGGCAGTTGGGGGGGCGACCAGGCCAGCGGTGGGGGGCAGTTGGGGGCGACCAGGCCAACAGGGGGGCAGTTAGGGGGGATGAGGCTGGTCGGGGGGGCAGTTGGGGACGACCAGGCTGGCAGGGGGAAGGGGCAGTTAGGGGCGACCAGGCAGGCAGGCAGGCAGGCAGGCAGGTGAGCAGTTAGGAGCCAGTGGTCCGGGATTGTGAGACGGATGTCCGACTGCCGGTTTAGTCCCAGGGACCCTAATCCGGCAGTCAGACATCCCCTGAGGGGTCCCGGACTGGAGAGGGTGCAGGCCGGGATGAGGAGACCCACCCCCTGCCCATGAATTTCGTGCACCGGGGTCTCTGGTCATTTTAATAAACCTCAAACTCTCTCCCGCATCGCCTCACCGTCGACTGCATCGGCCTGCTTTGACCCAGGGGGCGCTTTCGAATACCAGATCATCAACTTTAATTTCGAAACCGTGCAGGTGACCTGGGACCCCAACCAACCCTCGGGGACGAACCTGACTTTTATCTACAGGTGAGTGTCCGGGGGGAAGGGGAAAAAAAAAAACAAACACGATGCCCCGGTTAAAATACCTCTTTTTAAAATGTACGTATATTCGAGGCCTGGCTGGTGTGGCTCAGTGGGTAGAGCCTCGGCCTGCGGACGGAAGGGTCCCGGGTTCGATTCCTGGTCAAGGGCATGGACCTTGGTGGTGGGCACATCCCCAGTGGGGGGCGTGCAGGAGGCAGCTGATGGATGTTTCTTTTCTATTTTATTTTATTTTATTTTATTTTATTTTATTTTATTTTATTTTATTTTATTTTATTTTATTTTATTTTTTTGCTGATGGATGTTTCTCTCTCATCGATGTTTCTAACTCTCTCTTCCTGTCCCTTCCTCTCTGTAAAAAAAAAAAAAAATGAATAAAAAAATGTATGTATATTAGTGGCCTGCGGGATCAGGCCGAAACCGGCTCCCCAAGATCCCCCGAGGGGTCCCAGATTGTGAGGGAGCGCAGGCCAGGCCAAGGGTCCCCACCGGTGCGCAATCGGGGACGTGAGGAATGCGGGGGGGGGGTATGGGGGTGGGGAAGGAGGGACCGGGGGAGGGCTCCTGGCGTGTCCGGCCTGTTTCGCTCAGACCCCATCAGCCTGACCCCAGCAGCAAGCTAACGTACCATTTGGAGCAACTGCCCCCCCCCCCGGTGGTCAGTGCACGTCATAGCAACTGGTCGACCGGTCGACGGTCTGCCCCCTGGTGGTCAGTGCACGTCATAGCGAGCGGCTGAGCGGCCTTAGCATGTCATTAGCATAGTACGCTTGGATTGGTTGAACGGCCGACCGGATCACCGGACACTTAGCCTATTAAGCTTTTATTATAGAGGATATCTACAAGGATAAGAGCGTAATATGCGAATTAGACCGGACGTCCTTCCAGACATCCTTCCGGACGACCTTCCGGACGAAGCCGGGGCTGCAGGTGAAGGCCGGGTCCCGGTGCCGGAGGGAAGCCAGTGCCGGGAGCCGGGGGAAGGAAGGCCTAGACTTGCATGGATTTCATGCATCGGGCGTCTAGTTTTATATATTTTTATTGATTTCAGAGAGGAAGGGAGAGGGAGAGAGAGAGAGAAACATCCATGAGGAGAGAGAGAATCATGGACCGGCTGCCTCCTGCACCCCCCTTTCCTGGGGATCGAGCCCACAACCCGGGCATATGCCCTTGACCGGGAACCGAACCCGGGACCCTTCAGTCCCCCGGCCGACGCTCTATCCACTGAGCCACACCAGCTAAGGTCTGCCTCTGTCTTCTGGCCAAAGGTCCCTTGCCTTTCACACACAAACACACGTGTTACATGCGGGAGGGAGCGTTGTTTTTTTTTTTCCTCTCTTCTTTTTTTTTTTTTTTTCCAGTGAATTTGGTATTGATTCTATGAACAGTGGCGTGCGTCCCGCGTGGCTGTCTCTTGGTGGTTTGATGGCCCTTGAGATTAATGGGAAGGCGTACGCAGGAGAGCGACGTGACGATGAGTCGGTTTCGAACATGCAGGACGCGTGGCTGGGGGAGGGGAGGGTAGTCAGGGCCTGAAATTTCCACACGAGGACAGAGATGAGTCAGCTTGGATTTTCAAAGCATCCGCGTGTTCATGTCTTACGGGGGCCTACATTGTTTTATTGAGTACCAGGGGCCCGGTGCACGAAATCTGTGCCCTGGTGAGGGGTTGTCCCCCAGCCCAGCCTGCACCCTCTCCAATCTGGGACCCCTCGGGGGACGTCCCCTCTCGCAATCCGGGACCGCTGGCTCCCAACCGCTCACCTGCCTGCCTGCCTGATTGCCCCTAACTGCTCCCCTGCCAGCCTGATTGATGCCTAACTGCTCCGTTGCTGGCCTGATTACCCCCAACTGCCCTCCCCTGCAGGCCTGGTCGCCCCCAACTGCCTTCCTCTGACAGCCTGGTTCCCCCCCAACTGCCCTCCCCTGCAGGCCTGGTCCCCCCCAACTGCCTTCCCCTGCAGGCCTGGTCCCCCCCAACTGCCTTCCCCTGCAGGACCAGTCGCCCCCAACTGCCTTCCCCTGCAGGCCTGGTCCCCCCCAACTGCCTTCCCCTGCAGGCCTGGTCCCCCCAACTGCCTTCCCCTGCAGGCCTGGTCCCCCCCAACTGCCTTCCCCTGCAGGCCTGGTCCCCCCAACTGCCTTCCCCTGCAGGCCCAGTCGCCCCCAACTGCCTTCCCCTGCAGGCCTGGTCCCCCCCAACTGCCTTCCCCTGCAGGCCTGGTTCCCCCCAACTGCCCTCCCCTGCAGGCCTGGTCTCCCCCAAATGCCTTTCCCTGCAGGCCTGGTCCCCCCAACTGCCTTCCCCTACAGGCCTGGTCCCCCCAACTGCCTTCCCCTGCAGGCCTGGTCCCCCCAACTGCCTTCCCCTGCAGGCCTGGTCCCCCCCAACTACCTTCCCCTGCAGGCCTGGTCCCCCCAACTTCCCTCCCTCCCCTGCAGGCCCAGTCCCCCCCAACTGCCCTCCCCTGCCGGCCATCTTGCAGCGGCCATCTCTGACCACTCGGGGGCAGCCATCTTATGCAGGGGCGTGAGGGTAAATTTGCGTATTACCTCTTTATTATGTAGGATTTTCTGTGTAAATCTTTATTGTTGAAAGGATGGCACATGTCCCCCTTCCCCCCCCCACATTGGTCCTCTCCAGCCCGCCCCCCCCCCAATTCCCACCCCAGGCCCTCACTCCCTATTGTCCATAAAAGGCCTTTAGTTCATTATCTCCCACCCACCCTCTCCCACCTTCCCTCCGAGACTGTACACTCTGTCCCGTTCTTTACGGGGGTAAATTTTGAGCTCGTCATGGCTTGGGTTTAAGGACTTTTTTTTTCTCTTCTCCTCCCCCCCCCCCCTTTTTAAAAAATCCTCACCCAAGCATATGTTGCCATCAATTTGCATAATTTTTATATTAGTTTATTGATTTCAGAGAGGAAGGGAGAGAGAGAGAAACATCCATGAGGAGAGAGAATCGTGGATCGGCTGCCTCCTGCACACCCCCTGCTGGGGATGGAGCCTGCAACCCCGGGCAGGTGCCCTTGACTGGGAATCGAACCCAGGATCGGTCTGCAGGCCAACAGTCTGTCCACTGAGCCAAGCCAGTTAGCATGGGTTTAAGGTCTTAAGGGTGAAGTGTCAGCTGGTCTCAGAATGTTCATGGATGTTTCTCTCTCTCCCTCTCCCCTCCTCTCTGAAACCAATAAAAAATATCTCTATAGATTGTTAAAAAAGGGACCTAAAGCTATGTTTGAGGTCCTATCAATGATCGAATTGGAGACAAGTTGAGGGTAACTATAGCTAATGGTAGAAAGGTATTATAAATCACTGAATGAAAGTTCAAAAATCTGCCTGGCTGGTGTGGCTCAGTGGTTGAGCCTTGACCTAGGAACCAGGAGGTCACGGTTCGATTCCCGGCCGGGGCACATGCCCGGGTTGCTGGATAGATCCCCAGTAGGGGGCATGCGGGGCGCTACCATCTTTGAGGGCGGGGCAGTCAATTAGCGTATTCCCTCCTTATTGGCTGTGAGCACTTCCATATTTGTGATGGCCTGAGGGTCAATTAGCATATTCCCTCCTTATTGGCTGTGGGTGCTGCCATATTTGTGACGGCGTGAGGGTCAATTAGCATATCCCCTCCTTATTGGCTGTGGGCGTCTCCATCTCTGAGGGCAGGGCAGTCAATTAGCATATTCCCTCCTTATTGGCTGTGGGTGCCACCATCTTTGAGGGTGGGGCAGTTAATTAGCATATTCCCTCCTTATTAGCTGTGGGTGCCACCATCTTTGAGGGTGGGGCAGTTAATTAGCATATTCCATCCTCATTGGCTGTGGGTGCCACCATCTTTGAGGGTGGGACAGTCAATTAGCATATTCCCTCCTTATTGGCTGTGGGCGCCACCATCTTTGAGGGCGGGGCAGTTAATTAGCATATTCCCTCCTTATTGGCTGTGGGCGCTGCCATATTTGAGGGCGGGGCAGTTAATTAGCATATTCCCTCCTTATTGGCTGTGGGCGCTGCCATATTTGTGACGGCCTGAGGGTCAATTAGCATATCCCCTCCTTATTGGCTGTGGGTGCCGTGATCTTTGAGGGCGAGGCAGTCAATTAGCATATTCCCTCCTTATTGGCTGTGGGGAGGTCGGGGCAGTCAATTAGCATATTCCCTCCTTATTAGATAGGATATCTATCATTTCCAAATACGATCTATGGCTCAACGGTTCTCTCTCTCTCTCTCTCTCTCTCTCTTTTCAAACCACAGATTTAACCGTAAGAACGACCGTCAATGCTCCAACTACATCCTCCAACACGGACGCCGGAGAGGGTGCCTCCTGGTGGCCGAAGGCGACGAGATTCTCAATTTTTCCATCTGGAATGGGACCCAACGCCTGGTGACCAGGAGTCCATGGATCAGCTCTTACTGTAAGTCCCACGAAGAGAGGAAACACTGCCCCTTCGCCTCCAGAATCGAGGGGCCCCCCCCCCCACCGGGCTCACCCCGACACCAGAGGCGCTAGCCTTCCGGAACGTTCCAGGGGACAGAAAATGCATGCAACGCTGAGAGTGCCACCAGAGGGCGCCATGCAGGCTGTGATGGGAGAGAATGCTCCCAAGATGCTTTGCAGTCTTTCCCTCCAAACACGAGGAGAGAGAGAGACACACTCTCAATGCCAGAATCTCACCCTCATTGGTTTTCCTTAAGTGTTTTGTTTTGTTTTTTTTAAGAGGAAGGGAGAGGGAGAGAGAGAGAGAAACATCCATGAGGAGAGAGCATCACGGATCGGCTGCCTCCCGCACGCCCCCTCCTGGGGACGGAGACCGGCCGTTGTGGCTCAGGGGTTGAGCGTTGACCTAGGAACCAGGAGGTCAAGGTTGGTTTGATCCCCGGTCAAGGGCACATGCCCCGGGTTGTGGGCTCCATCCCCAGTAGGGGGCATGCAGGAGGCAGCCGATCCATGATGCTCTCTCCTCATGGATGCTTCTCTCTCTCTCTCCCTCTCCCTTCCTCGCTGACATCCATACAAATATATTTTTTAAAAAGTGAAAATAAAGGAAGAGTGGACTCAGGCCGAAGAAGCCGACTCTGAGCAAACTCCCCGAGGTCACGGTGGGGACGTGGGGTGCCCGTCTTCGCACAGGTGACCATCCCTCCTGTGCTGTCTCGCCTCCTCAGTGAAACCCAACTCGCCGAGGGGTCTGCGTGTCCTGTGGCGTCAGGAGGCCGTGACGGTGGCGTGTCCCGACCTGCCCTTCCGGGGACTGCTGTACGAGGTTCAGTACAAGAGCACCTTTGACCGAGAGTGGCACGTGAGTGGGGGTGGGGCGTCTTCTCGGGGGCCTCAGTGAAGGAACGTTCCCCAGATAGATGCTAACTCTGAAGACACATGGAGATAGATGGATGGATAGCTGGATAGATAGCTAGATAGATAGATAATAGAGAGAAGATAGATGACAGATACAGAGATGATAGATAATAGATAGATGATAGATAGATAGATGACATAGATAGATGGATGGATGATAGGTAATAGATATAGATGATAGATGGATGATAAATAGATAATAGATATAGATAGATGGATGGATAGCTGGATAGCTAGATAGCTAGCTAGCTAGCTAGATAGATAGATAGATAGATAGATAGATAATAGAGAGAAGATAGATGACAGATACAGAGATGATAGATAATAGATAGATGATAGATAGATGACATAAATAGATGGATGGATGATAGATAATAGATATAGATGATAGATGGATGATAAATAGATAATAGATATAGATAGATGATGGATAGGTAGATATATAATAGATAGATAGATAATAGAAGATAGATGACAGATACAGAGATGATAGATAATAGATAGATGATAGATAGATAGATGACATAGATAGATGGATGGATGATAGGTAATAGATATAGATGATAGATGGATGATAAGTAGATAATAGATATAGATAGATGATGGATAGGTAGATATATAATAGATAGATAGATAGATAGATAGATAGATAGATAATAGATAGATAGATGATAGATGGATAGATAGAAGAGAGAGGGAAAGGGAGAGGGAGAGGGAAGAAGAGAGAAGAAAGAGGATGACAGAGAGAGGAAGAGAGAGAGAGAGAGAGAGAGAGAGAGAGAGAGAGAGAGAGAGAGAGGTATTGAGATTTATTTAAAGGAATTGCTCTTGGATTACAGGTGCTCTGACCTGGAATCGAATGGTGACCTCCTGGTTCATGGGTCGATGCTCAACCACTGGCTGGGCTGGTTTTTCTCTCTTTTTTTTTTTTTTCCTGTTGTTTTGGGGCAAAAAGAGAAAGTCACACAAGATTTCCAAATGCCTGAGAGAAGGAAACCTTTGTTCCCAGAATGAAGACAAAAAGTCATACCATCTACCCATCATCTGTCTACCCATCCACTCATTAGTCATCTAATATCCATGCCTATATTTATCATATTATCTATCATCTACCTATCCATCCATTCATCCATCCTTCAATCATCTATTATCAATCTGTATGTTTATCATATCATCTACCTATTTATTCATTCATCTATCATCCATCCATCCACTCATCCATCCATCCATCCACCCATCCATCCATACATCCATCCATGTATCCATCCATCCATCCATTCATCCATCCATCCATCCACCCATCCATCCATCCATCCATCCACCCATCCATCCATCCATGTATCCATCCATCCATCCATCCATCCATCCATCCATCCATCCATGTATCCATCCATCCATCCATCCATCCATCCATCCATCCATGTATCCATCCATCCATCCATCCATCCATCCATTCATCTATCCAATATCTGTCCATCCATCTATCCATCCATTCATCCATCCATCATCCATCCATCCATCCATCCATCCATCCATCCATCCATGTATCCATCCATCCATTCACCCATTCATCCATCCATCATCCATCCATCCATCCATCCATCCATCCATCCATTCATCTATGCAATATCCGTCCATCCATCCATCCATCCATCCATCCATCCATCCATTCACTCCTCCATCATCCATCCATCCATCCATCACCTATCCATTTATGTATCTATCCTCTATTTCTATCAGCTACTTATCTACACACCTACCTACATGTCAGGCCACCAACCTTCTTGTTTGCTTTCCTTCCTTCAGTCCCAGGAAAAAGAGACCTGTAATGTGACCATCCAGGACTTGGATGCTAACAAATGCTACTCCTTTCGAGCCAGAGCAACCGCCATGGAGTCCATCTATGGCTCCACAACCTACCCCAGCGACTGGACGGAGGTGGCCCACCAGCAGAGGGGGCAGCCACGAGGTAATAATGCTCGTTCGTCCACGAGGAGAGAGAATCACAAATCGGCTGCCTCCTGCATGCCTCCGACTGGGGGTCGAACCCACAACCCAGGCATGTTCCCTGACTGGGAATCGAACTGTAACCTCCTGGTTCATAGGTTGATGCATATTGGATAGATGGATGAATGTGTGATGGACAGATGGATAGATAGACAGATAGAGGCACATCGTGTGGATGGATGGATGGATGGATGGATGGGTGATGGATGGATGAATAGACAGAAATGGGATAGATCCCAATGTATAAGTATATAGATTGATAATAGATGATTGATAAATGGATGGATGGATGGATGAATAAATGGATGGATGCATAGATGTATGTATGGATGAATAGGTAGATGATAGATAATATGATAAATATATAGATTGATAATAGATGATGAATAAATAGATGGATGGATGAGTAGATGATGAATGGGTGGATGGTGGATGGATGGATGGAGAGATAGATACATGTTGGGTAGATGGATGAATGGTTGATGTATGTATGTATGAATGGATGATGGATGGATGGATGGGTGGATGATGGATGGATGGATGGAGAGATATTGGATAGATGGATGAATGGATGATGGATGGATGAGTGGATAGATGGATGGATGATGGATGGATGGATTGATGGGCAGATATTGGATGGATGGATGAATGGGTGATGGATGGATGAGTGGATGGATGGATGGATGGATGGATGGATGGATGGATGACTGATCGGTGATAGCCAAAAGCAAGTCTCAATGTTCTCCACTCCCCCCTGGAAATGCTGGTCCCAAGGGCAGTGTGTGGGGCCTCCACTCCCTGACGTGTGTCTGTCCAAGGACGCCTTCTCTCCTTCCAAGAGCCTTCTGACCGAGACCAAGACGGACTGACCCACTTTCCTGAGGAAAACTCACAGCATCTCATTCTGCCCCGCCTCAGATTCGTGCCAGGAGGAAAGGGTTTTCCCCAAATTCGTGTTGATTTACGGCCTGGCCGCCTTCCTGACTCTGCTCCTCCTCCTCCTGTGTGTATGGAAGCTACGGAGGTAAGGACAACCCTCACGTGGGGGTCTCGTCAGACACGCAGACGTTGGGGGAAAAAGAGGAAAACCGTCCAATATGATTAATTAGCAGAGTTTCCCATTTCTACACTGCTTGTCCCATTTTAAAAATATTGATTTCAGCCCTAGCCGGTGTGGCTCCATGGATAGAGCGTCAGCCTGCAGACCGAAGGATCCCGGGTTCGATTCCCGGTCAGGGGCACATACATACATCTATGCATGCATGTATGCATCCATCCATCCATTTATCTATGCATCCATCCATCATCCATGCATCCATCCGTCCATCCCTCCATCCATCCATCATCCACCCATCCTCATCCATCCATCCATCCATCCATCCATCCATCCATCCATCATCCACCCATCATCCACCCATCCTCATCCATCCATCCATTCATCATCCATCCATCCATCCATCCATCCATCATCCACCCATCCTCATCCATCCATCCATCCATCCATCCATCCATCCATCATCCATCCAACCATCCATCCATCCATCCATCCCTCCATCCATCCATCATCCACCCATCCTCATCCATCCATCCATTCATCATCTATCCATCCATCCATCCATCCATCCATCTATCCATCCATCCATCCACCCATCATCCACCCATCCTCATCCATCCATCCATTCATCATCTATCCATCCATCCATCCATCCATCCATCTATCCATCTGTCCATCATCCATCCATCCATCTAGCCAATATGCATCAACCTATGAACCAGGAGGTCAGGGTTCGATTCCCGGTCAAGGGCACAGGCCTGGGTTTGCTGGCCCGACCCCCAGTAGGAGGCGTGCAGGAGGCAGCTGATCCATGATTCTCTCTCATCATGGATGTTCCTCTCTCTCTCCCTCCGTCTCTGAAATCAATTTTAAAAAATAACAAAGAAAGAAGACGTGGGGAGGAAGTGAACGGTAGATAAAGGATTTCTGGGTAGCATTGAATTGACGTCACCTCCATGATAAGACACACGATTCATCCCCTGATAAGGGAGTGGGGGCGCCCGTAACAGATAGAAACTTCCTTTACAAAAAGGAAATATCGACGCCTTCTTTTGAGGCAGGGCGTGGGGGAGGGCAGAGAGATCCCCTCAATGGCTTTCGACTAGAAATAATCAATTTTCCAATCATCAATATTCGGGGTGATATTGTAACAGGACAACCAATGGGTCCAGGCTGCTTGTCACTACCTGAAACAATGCTTTTTTTTTTTTTTTTTGGTTAATCCTCACCCAAGGATATTTGTTTCCATTGATTTTTAGAGAGAGAGAGAGAGAGAGAGAGAGAGAGAGAGAGAGAGATGTGAGAGAGACTCATGGATTGGTTGCCTCCTGCACTCACCCTGACATGGCTGGGGATCAAGCCTGCAACCGAGGTACGTGCCCTTGACCAAAATCGAACCCGGGACCCTTCAATCCCAAGGCCGACGCTCTATCCACTGAGCCACACCAGCCAGGGATGGTTACACAGTTTTCATTTCAGCCCGGAGTGCGTGGCTCCGTGGTTGAGCATCGACCTAGGAACCAGGAGGTCAGGGTTCGATTCCCGGTCAAGGGCACATGCCCAGGGTTGCGGGCTGGATCCCCAGGTGGGGGCGTGCAGGAGGCAGCCGATCCATGATTCTCTCTCCTCATGAATGTTTCTCTCTCTCTCTCCCTCCCTCTCCCTTCCTCTCTGACATCTAAAAAAAAATATATTATTTTAAAAAATGGTTTTATTTTCAGGCCCTTGTTGGTGGTGACGTTAGGTGTCTGAGTTTGCAAGGCCGCCACGCAGGCCTCCCCTGAGCTGAGGAGGGTGGCACATGTCCCCGTTTTGTTCACAACTGTGTATACACTAGAGGCCTGGTGCACGAATTCATGCACCAGTGGGGGTCCCTCGGCCTGGCCTGCGGGATCGGGCCGAAACCGGCTCTCCGACATCCCCCGAGGGGTCCCGGATGGCGAGAGGGCGCAGGCCAGGCCTAGGGACCCCACCGGTGCAGGATCGGGGCCGGGGAGGGACGCGGGAGGTTGGCCAGCTGGGGAGGGACCGCGGGAGGGTTCCAGGGCGTGTCCGGCCCGTCTCGCTCAGTCCCGATCGGCCGGACCCCAGCAGCAAGCTAACGTACTGGTCGGAGCGTCTGCCCCCTGGTGGTCAGTGCACGTTATAGCGAGTGGTTAACCAGTCGACTGTCTGCCCCCTGGTGGTCAGTGCACGTCATAGCCACTGGTCGATCTCTCAACTGCCCCCTGGTGGAGAGTGCACGTCACAGAGACTGGTCGATCTGTCAACTGCCCCCTGGTGGTCAGTGCACATCATAGCCACTGGTCGATCTCTCAACTGCCCCCTGGTGGAGAGTGCACGTCACAGAGACTGGTCGATCTGTCAACTGCCCCCTGGTGGTCAGTGCACGTCATAGCGACTGGTCGATCCGTCGACTGTCTGCCCCCTGGAGGTCAGTGCACGTCACAGCGACTGGTCGATCCGTCGACTGTCTGCCCCCTGGTGGCCAGTGCACGTCACAGCGAGTGGTCAATCTGTTGACTGTCTGCCCCCTGGTGGTCAGTGCACGTCATAGCGAGCGGTTGAATGGCCTTAGCCTATCATTAGCATATTACACTTTGATTGGTTGAACAGATGACCAGAGGCTTTTATTATATAGGGGATCACATCCCACTTCTGGTGGGGTGCCCCCTGGACGCTCAGGGTGGGGTGCCTTTGGCCTATAAAGGGGGGGCAGGGGGCCCCTGACCTTGAGACTGAGGACAGAATTCCCTGTGGGCTCTGAGCCTCTGAGGTCGACATCCACCGTCCCCCTGAGCCCTCAAGGGGGGGCTGTGTCCCGTGGACGTGCACCCCCCTGCTCCGGGGAGTCACCCCATCTGACCACGTGCTCACCCATGTCCCCTTAGAGTGAAAAGGCTGCTGATGCCCAGGGTCCCTGACCCCAAGGCCACGTTCCCGGGGCTGTTCGAGTCCCACCACGGAAACTTCCAGGTAAGAGCCGCCTGCCCGAGCGGGCTGAAGCCGTGGGGTTCATCACACTCTTATATCGCCCTCCTGCACCATTTTTTTAAAAAAATATATTTTATTGATATTTTACAGAGAGGAAGGGAGAGGGATAGAGAGCTAGAAACATCGATGAGAGAGAAACATCGATCAGCTGCCTCCTGCACACCTCCCACTGGGGATGTGCCCGCAACCAAGGTACATGCCCTTGACCGGAATCGAACCCGGGACCCTTGAGTCCGCAGGCCGACGCTCTATCCACTGAGCCAAACCGGTTTCGGCTCCCTCCTGCACCATTTTAAAAAAATTTGGGGGGCGTGGATTGTGTGTATTTCTTTATTTTTCTACAGTCTGTGGACCTGTATTTTAATTTTTATTTTTTAAATACATATATATGTGTATACACGCACACACACACACACACACACACACACACACTTATACACGGAGTGGCCAGATGATGATGATCTCTAAACGCATAATAATCTGCCCACTCAGTGTTTGTGTGTATATATATATATATATATATATATATATATATATATATATATATATTAGAGGCCCGGTATATATATATATATATATATATATATATATATATATATATATATATATATATATATATATATATATATATTAAAGGCCCGGTGCATGAATCCGTGCTTGGGTGGGGTCCGGCCAGCCTGGCCAGGGGGAGGGGACATGGGCGGTGGGCCGGCCTGCCTGCTGGTCGAACTCCTGGTCGAGGGGACCATGTGCATATGAGCCTTTTATTCTATAGGATATACACGGAGTGGCCCGATGATGGTGCGTTCAGAGATCATCCTCATCTGGCCACTCCGTGTATATGCTAGAGGCCCAGTGCATGAAATTCGTGCACGGGTAGGGTCCCTCGTGGCTGCTGGTTGCCAGCTGGGGCTTCCCTCCCTTGCCCCGGTGGGCCCCGCCTCCTGGTCGAACTCCCGAACGGACTCTTGGTCGAGGGACAATTTGCGTACTACGTTTCTATTATATAGGATATATGATGATTGATTTCAGAGAGGAAGGGAGAGGGAGAGAGAGAGAGAAACATCAATGATGAGAGAGAGCCCTGGCCGGTGTGGTTCAGTGGATAGAGCGTCGGCCTGCAGACTGGAGGGTCCCGGGTACAATTCCCGGTCAAGGGCACACGCCCGGGTTGCAGGCTCGATCCCCAGGAGGGGGCGTCCAGGAGGCAGCCGATATCCATGATTCTCTCTCCTCATGGATGTTTCTCTCTCTCTCTCTCTCGCTCTCCATTCCTCTCTGAAATCCTTTCTAATAAAAGAGTGATATGCAAATTGACCATCACTCCAACACACAAGATGACTGCCCCCATGTGGACACAAGATGGCCAGCAGGGGAGGGCAGTTAGGAGGGACCAGGCCTGAAAGGGAAGGCAGTTGTAGGTGATCAAGTCTGCAGGGGAGGGCAGTTGGGGGTGACCAGGCCTGCAGGGGAGAGCAGTTGGGGGGGGACCAGGCCTGCAGGGGAGGGCAGTTAGGGGTGACCAGGCCTGCAGGGGAGGGCAGTTAGGGGTGACTAGGCCTGCAGGGGAGGGCAGTTAGGGGTGACCAGACCTGCAGGGGAGGGCAGTTAGGGGTGACCAGGCTGGCCGGGGAGGGCAGTTGGGGGTGACCAGGCCTGCAGGGGAGGGCAGTTAGGGGTGACCAGGCCCGCAGAGGAGGGCAGTTAGGGGTGACCAGGCCTGCAGGGGAGGGCAGTTGGGGGAAAACAGGCTGGCAGGGGAGCAGTTAGGCATCAATCAGGCTGGCAGGGTACTGGTTAGGGGGTGATCAGGCTGGCAGGCAGAAGCGGTTAGGGGCAGTCAGGAAGGCAGGCAGGCGGGCAGTTGGGAGCGAGCAGTCCTGGATTGTGAGAGGGATGTCCGATGTCCTCGTGGGGTCCCAGATTGGAGAGGGTGCAGGCTGGGCTGAGGGACACACCCCCCACTTCGTGCACGAATTTCGTGCACAGGGCCTCTAGTCAATAATAATAATAATAATAATAATAATAATAATAATAATAATAAAAAGATGAGAGAGAATCATGGGTCGGCTGCCTCCTGCTCGCCCCCAACTGGGGATCCAGCCCGCGACCCCGGGCACGTGCCCTTGACCGGGAATCGAACCCGTAACCTCCTGGTTCTTAGGTCAGCGTGCAACCACTGAGCCACGCTGGCCCAGCTGACCGGGCTGACCTAAATTTTACAAAAATTATTTATTGTTGAAAGTATTACATAAATCCCCCCCTTTTTTCCCCCATGGACCCCCCTCCCCCTCCAGCCCACCTCTACCTCCAACCCCAGGCCCTCACCCCCTCTATTGTCTGTGTCCGTGGGGGATGCATCTATGCATACAAGGTCTCTGGTTCATCTCTTCCCACCCACCCGCCCTCCCCGCCTTCCCGCTGAGGTTCCGCACTCTGTTTCATGCGTCCGTGTCTCTGGATCTATTTTGTTCGTCCGCGTATGTGGTTCAAAAGATTCCACATGTGAGTGGGATCACGTGTCTTTCTCTGACCGGCTTATTTCACTCAGCATCCTGCTCTCCAAGTCCCTCCAAGCAAACTTTATTTTATTTTATTTTATTTTATTTTATTTTATTTTTTAAAAAATATAGTTTTATTGATTTCAGAGAGGAAGGAAGAGGAGAAAGATAGAGAAACATCCATGAGGAGAGAGAATCACGGATCGGCTGCCTCCTGCACGCCCCACACTGGGGATCGAGCCTGCAACCCGGGCCTGTGCCCTTGACCGGGAATCGAACCCTGACCTCCTGGTTCATACATTGACACTCATCCACTGAGCCAGGCCGGCCGGGCAGGAGCAAGGTGCATTTCAAAACTATTTAGGTGTGAGGCAGATAAAAGAAACAGAAGGGTGATGAAAAAAAATTTTTTTTTCTTCTGTACACTCTTAGGTTCTGTGCCGGGGATCTGTAAATTAAAGGGACAAAAGACAGATTAAAAAGATTAAAAAGACAGAGGAGCCCTAGCCGGTGTGGCTCAGTGCATAGAGCGTCGGCCTGAGGACTGAAGGGTCCCGGGTTTGATTCCCGGTCAAGGCCACAGGCCCGGGTTGCGGGTTCGATCCCCAGTAGGGGGCATGCAGGAGGCAGCCAATCCATGATTCTCTTTCATCATGGATGTTTCTCTCTCTCTCTTCCTCTCCCTTCCTCTCTCTCTTAAAAAAATCAATAAAATCCTATTTTAAAGCAGGAAGTCCTCCGTGGGTTGGAGGTGGACATGAAAGGGGAGAGGAGAGAGCCTTTGCGAATGGAAATTTTCTGCAAAAAACGGGAAACTCGTGGCAGAAGGAGAGCTGGCTGCTGCTGCTGTGTCTGCTATTTTTTTTTAAAAAAAATTGCTTTCAGCTCAAAATAACCCTCCCGTCAAGTGGCCTATTTGGGGGTGGGGGGTGGCGGGTCCCCATCCCCTTGTAGAGAGAGAAGTGACAGAGCAGAGAGGAAGGCCCTTGTGTTGGGATCTTTATGTGAAGGCCACACCCATTATATCTCATTTTTTTTTATTTTTAAAAATTCTAAGTGGTAAGAAAGCATTGCACCATCTGCTAGTATGTATATACCAGAGGCCCAGTGCATGAATTCGTGCACCCGTGGGGTCCCTCGGCCTGGCATGCGGGATCGGGCCAAAACGGCTCTCCGACATCCCCCGAGGGGTCCCGGATGGCGAGAGGGTGCAGGCCAGGCTGAGGGACGCCACCGGTGCAGGATCGGGGCCTGGGAGGGACGCGGGAGGTTGGCCAGCCGGGGAGGGACCGCGGGAGGGCTCCAGGGCGTGTCCGGCCCATCTCGCTCAGTCCCGATCGGCCGGACCCCAGCAGCAAGCTCACCTACCGGTAGGGGCGTCTGCCCCCTGGTGGTCAGTGCACATCATAGCGACTGGTCGACCGGTCAACTGTCTGCCCCCGGTGGTCAGTGCACGTCATAGCGACTGGTTAACCAGTTGACTGTCTGCCCCCTGGTGGTCAGTGCACGTCATAGCGAGCGGTTGAGCATCCTTAGCATATCATTAGCATATAATCCTTTGATTGGTTGAACGGACGACTGGTTGATCGGACACTTAGCATATTAGGCTTTTGTTATATAGGATATATCAATAAAAGCATTATATATATATAAAATGTTTTTATTCATTTCAGAGAGAGAAAGGGAGAGGGAGAGAGGCAGAGAAACATCCATGAGGAGAGAGAATCATGGATCGGCCGCCTCCTGCACGCCCCCTACTGGGGATGGAGCGTGCAACCCGGGCCTGTGACCTTGACCGGGAATCGAACCCGGGACCTTTCAGTCTGCAGGTCGATGCTCCACCCCTGAGCCACGCCGGCCTGGCCGTATCTCACCTTCTCTATCGCCTCCTCGACGGATGGGTCCCTAGTTTTCTTGAGTTCCAATGGGCTGTCTCCCCCCCCCCCCCCTCCCAACAGGAGTGGATTAAGGACACGCAGAACCTCACCCACTTGCAGAAGGTGGAGGACCAGGAGCCGGAGGATGTCCTGACCGAAGGCTTGGAAGTCCCGCTCCCCAAGGTCGAGGCCGAGACTTCTGCGATGACGTTGACGGGACCCCCGTGCCTGCAGACCCTGGAGACGGAATCTGCTGGGGCGCCCAGGCGGCTCCCTGGCCGGCCCCCCCAGGGAGAAGAGGTGCTCGCTCTCGGCGGCTTCAGGTTTACGATGAGTGACAACTCTTACGTGACGTTATGAGGGGGTGCAAATTAAAAGCCAGCATCTCGTCTGTGTTGACCGTGAAAGACTGGGGGGAACTTCTTGATGACTCAGGGCTCACCCCCAGGAAGGGGGCCCCCCTAAGCAATCATGCCAACATTTTTGGGGGGGTCACTGGAGACCCCTCCTGATGGGGCCAATCCATGTTTTTTCCCCCCTCAGGGGTCACTATTCAAGGGCTTGAAGGCGGATTCATTGCAGGTGGGAGAGGATTGATTGGAGTGTTCTTTTTAAAATAAATCTATACGAATAAAAGCGTAATATGCAAATTGGTCGGGACGCCCTCACGCCATGATCAAACAGCAGGCTGTGTGGGGTGACCAGGCCAGCAGAGGGGGGCTGTGAGGGATGACCAGGCTGGCAGGGGGGACAGTGAGGGGCGACCAAATGACTAAATAGCAGGCTGCATGGGGCGACCAGGCTGGTGGGGGGGGGCAGTTGGGAGCCATCAGGAAGGCGGTGGGGGGGGGGGGAAGTTAGGGGTGACCAGGCCGGCGGGGAGGGGGCAGTGAAAGGCGACCAGGCCAGTGGGGGGGCAGTGAGGGGCGATCAGACTTGCAGGGGGGCAGTTAGGGGCGATCAGGCAGGCAGGCCGGTGAGTGGTTAGGAGCCAGCAGTCCCAGCTTGTGAGAGGGATGTCTGACTGTTGGTTTAGCAGTCGGACACCCCTCAGGGGGTCCCGGATTGGAGAGGGTGCCGGCCGGGCCGAGGGGACCCCCTTCTCCCATGCACGAATGTTATGCACCCGGCCTCTAGTATATATATATTTATCGATTTCAGAGAGGAAGGGAGAGGGAGAGAGAGAGAGAGAAACATCCATGAGGAGAGAGCATCATGGATCGGCTGCCTCCTGCACGCCCCCTACTGGTTGGGGATGGAACCCACAACCCGGGCCTGTGCCCTTGACCGGGAATCGAACCTGTGACCTCCTGGTTCCTAGGTCGACGCTCAACCACGGAGCCACCTGCACGGCTGATGTTTTCACGTAAATCGAACCATTTTTTTTCTCGGATCCTTTGTCACCGGGGACCCTGTAATCGGCAAGAATGAGGACACTTCCCTCCCCCACCCTCCCCCCCCCCCCCCACGGCCCTTGTTCTTCCTCCTAAATACTCGCAGGTGATATATTCATCCTTGTCTGGGAGGGATTTGGATTTAATGAGGGTTCTGGGAGGTCACCCCAAACACCCATCCGCCCCCAACACCCATGTGAGTGTAGGTCATGGTTTTATTATTATTATTATTATTATTATTATTATTATTATTATTATTATTACTGGAGGCCCGGTGCACGAATTCATGCACCCGTGGGGTCCCTCAGCCTGGCCTGTGGGATCGGGCCGAAACCGGCTCTCCGACATCCCCCGAGAGGTCCCGGATGGCGAGAGGGTGCAGGCCAGGCTGAGGGACCCCACGGGTGCATGATCGGGGCCGGGGAGGGATGTGGGAGGGCTCCAGGGCGTGTCCGGCCCATCTTGCTCAGCCCCGATCAGCCAGACCCCAGCAGCAAGCTAACCTACCAGTTCACCGTCTGCCCCCTGGTGGTCGGTGAATGTCATAGCAACTGGTTCACCAGTCGACTGTCTGCCCCCTGGTGGTCAGTGCACGTCACAGCAACTAGTTCACCAGTCGACTGTCTGCCCCCTGGTGGTCAGTGAATGTCATAGCAACTAGTTCTCCAGTCGACTGTCTGCCCCCTGGTGGCCAGTGAATGTCATAGCGACTGGTTCACCGGTCGACTGTCTGCCCCCTGGTGGTCAGTGCACGTCACAGCAACTAGTTCACTAGTCGACCATCTGCCCCCTGGTGGTCAGTGAATGTCATAGCAACTGGTTCACCAGTCAACCATCTGCCCCCTGGTGGTCAGTGCACTTCATAGCGACTGGTTCACCAGTCCACCGTCTGCCCCCTGGTGGTCAGTGCACGTCATAGCGGGCGCTCGAGCGGCCTTCGCCTATCATTAGCCTATCATTAGCATATCATTAGCATATCACGCTTCGATTGGCTGAACGGCCGACCGGATGACCGGACACTTAGAACATTAGGCTTTTATTCCCTAGCAGCGGTCGGCAAACTCCTGAGTCCACGGAGCCAAATATCACCAGCACCACGATGGACATTTCTTCGGAGAGCCACATTTTTTTAAACCTGAACGTCTTCAAACACCACCTCTTCCTCGTAGACTGGCCCGGGGCCGTGGTCTTTTGTGGAAGAGCCACACGCCAGGGGCCCAAGAGCCGCGGTTTGCCGACCACGGTTCCCTAGAATGATTATTATTATTTATTTTTTTCTCATCGACGTCAAGAGAAGAAAGAAAAGGTTGCACGAGAATTCTGGGGAGGCCGTGGCCGACGGCCGATGTCTCTGTAGATAGCGGGGGACACGCCTAGGTTTATCTGCCCGGGGTGTCTCGAAGGGACAGGAAGTTTCTAGATTGTTCTGATCTCTCGCTTGGTCGCTTGCATTCGTGGAAGGAGGTTTTTTGTTTTTTTTTTCTTTCTTTTTCTCTGTTTCTCCCTGCAGGTTTACAGGAAATCAAACGTTGAAAGACCCTCGGACTGGCGTGTGCATGTGTGTGTGTGCGTGTGTGTGTGTGTTGTTGGGCAAATGCAATTAGAACAAAAAATATATATATTTTTCCTGTCCCCCTCCTCCCCCTGCCCCCCCCAAAGTAAGAACCCTGCTGGTGGGAAATCAGGGAGCACACATTTTATGGGTGAAATAACCACACACGGAAATGCTCTGTGCATGTCGGACCACCCACCCGCTAAGAGCCTGCAGTTACAGAAGAAAAATTAAAAAAAATAAAAAATAAAAAATAAAAAATTCCACCCTGTGTTGGGGCTGAATCACCCCATTCCGTGCCCGTTGTTGAAAAATAATAATAAAAAAAGGTGACTTTTCTCACATTTGGAGGATTTTGTAGGGTTTTGGAATTTGGAGACACGCATTTCCTGTAGGAAGAGGAGGAAGGGGTGGGGGTATCTTGGTCCGATGACCCCATGTTGGGGGTCGGGGGGCCAGGGGCTGCTGGACCAGGGTCAGAAGGTGGGAAGGATGGGGACCCCAAAAGGCAGATTCTTGGGGCGGGCCCCTCGGCTTGACCCAAATCTTTAGTTTATTTTAAAAAATTGTGTAACGTCATTAGCCAAGTTTCTTTATTTTTTCTTTTCTTTCTTATTTATGTATTTTAGAGAGAGAAGAAGAAGGAAGAGAGAGAGAGAGAGAGAGAGAGAAACATCCATGAGGAGAGAGAATCATGGACCGGCTGCCTCCTGCACGCCCCCTCCTGGGGATGGAGCCCGCAACCCGGGCCTGTGCCCTTGACCGGGAATCGAACCCAGGACCCTTCGGTCTGCAGGCCGAGGCTCTATCCACTGAGCCACACCAGCCAGGGCTCAAACAGCTCAATTTTAAAAAGATTCCGGAGGCCCTGACTGGGTGAGGATTTAAAAAAAAAAAAGAGACAATTGGGTTCTCATTGGAATGAAAAATCCCACCGTCTTAGGGACGGACTATCACAGCTTCTCATCACCCAGGAGACGAGACACGTCCCAGCCCCGAGGCTTTTTGTGGGTGCTTCAGTCACGCAGGGCGATCAAGCATGTTTTTAATAGGAACACACACACACACAGACATACACACACACAGACACACACAGACACACACACAGACACACACACACACAGACACACACACAGACACACACACACACAGACACACACACACACACACAGACACACACACAGACATACACACACACAGACACACACACAGACACACACACACACAGACACACACACACACACACAGACACACACACACAGACACACACAGACACTCACACACACACAGACACACACACAGAGACACACAGACACACACACAGACACACACACACATACACACACAGAGACACACACATACACACACACAGACACACACACAGACACACACACAGACACACACACACAGACACACACACAGAGACACACAGACACACACATACACACACACACACAGACACACAGACACACACACAAACACACACACAGACACACACACACAGACACGCACAGACACACACACAGACACACACACACAGACACACACACAGAGACACACACACAGAGACACACACACACATACAGACACACACACAGAGACACACACAGATAGACACACACACAAACACACACACATGCACAGACACACACACACAGACACACACACACAGACACACACACAGACACACACACACATACAGACACACACACAGAGACACACACAGACAGACACACACACTCACACACACACACACAGACACACACACAGACACACAGACACACACAGAGACACACACAGACACAGACACACACACAGACACACACACACAGACACACACACAGACACACACACACAGACACACACACATACAGACACACACAGAGACACACACAGACACAGACACACACACACAGACACACACACAGACACAGACACACACACACAGACACACACACAGACACACACACAGACACACACACACAGACACACACACACAGACACACACTCACACACACACACACAGACACACACACACAGACACACACACACACACATCCCAGACGTTGACCAGGCCTCCTCCGTTGCCTCCGGGTCTTTACGAACACTAGTAGCAGGTCGTAAACATGTCTGTGTTTTCCTTAGCTTCTGTGCTTGCTACATTTCCACATTTTTTCTCAATTAAAAATAAATAAATCCCCGAAGATGAATCGTTAAGGGTGACCCACACCTGCCAAGCAGGGGGTCGGGGGGGGGCGGGGGGAATGGATTTAAGATGTTCTTAGTCTCTCGGGTTGAGGGGTAACCCCTTCTTAAGTCAAAATCGCTTAAAAAAAAACTTCTCTCTCTCTATATAAAAGGCTATAGGCAAAGTGTCCACTCGGGAGTTCGACCGGGAGACCGGGAGTTCGACCGGGAGACCGGGAGTTCGATCGCTTGCTATGACGTGTGCTGACCACCAGGGGGTGGCGTTGAACCAAGGAAGGCCCCGGCTGGCAGTCGGAAGGCCCAGATCGGCCCCCAATCGCCGGCCAGGCCGAGGGACCCACCTGTGCATGAATTTCATGCACCGGGCCTCTAGTATATACACACGGAGTGGCCAGATGAGGATGATGATCTCTGAACGCATCATCATCTGGCCACTCCGTGTCGATCCTATAGAATAAAAGGCTCATATGCACATGGTCCCCTCGACCAGGAGTTCGACCAGCAGGCAGGCCGGCCAACCGCCCATGTCCCCTCCCCCTGGCCAGGCTGGCAGGACCCCACCCATGCACGCATTCATGCACCGGGCCTCTAATATATATATATACATACACTGAGTGGCCAGATTATTATGGGTTCAGAGATCATCACCATCTGGCCACTCCGTGTATATTGGTATTGACTTCAGAGAGGAAGGGAGAGGGAGAGAGAAACATCCATGATGAGAGAGAATCGAGAATAAAGAATTTTAAAAATATATATACTGATTGGTTTCAGAGAGGAAGGGAGAGAGAGAGAGAGAGAGAGAGAGAAACATCCATGAGGAGAGAGAATCATGGATATCGGCTGCCTCCTGCACGCCCCCTACTGGGGATGGAGCCTGCAACCCGGGCATGTGCCCTTGACCGAAATCGAACCCGGGACCCTTCAGCCCGCCGGCCGCCGCTCTAACCACTGAGCAACACCAGCCAGGAGGAAAATCATTCTTTTTCTTTCTTTCTTTTTTTTTTTTAAATAGTGTTTAGATGCAAACATCAAGCCAAGCACGCGCACACACACACACACACACACACACACACACACACACCTCCTCAGGGTCTAAAATAAAAATAAAAATAAAAATTCCCGATTCCTGTGTATGCGTTTTCCCGAACAGTAAAATTTTATGAACCAGCGAGCCAGCCATTTCCCACAGCGTTATTTACCCACTTTCTCCAGCGTCTGCTCCACTTGCTATGTCTGGGGAGATTTTAAAAAAATAAATAAAAGTGTGTCAAGGAGGTAATTTTTCAGTGTTTCTCAGCAAACCACCCGGATTTCATGCCTGGGTGGTCTGAGCCTTCCACGCCGGAAATTGGAGACTTTTCAGCAGAAGGAGTTTTTTATTTTTTTATTTTTATTTTTATTTTTTTTAATGTCTGCGTCCTTAGCGTAAATGGTTCAGAGGAGAAGGGTCATATGTGTGTCATGCACCCGTGGGGTCCCTCGGCCTGGCCTGTGGGATCGGGCTGAAACCGGCTCTCCGACATCCCCCGAGGGGTCCCGGATGGCAAGAGGGCGCAGGCCAGGCTGAGGGACCCCACCGGTGCAGGATCGGGGCCGGGGAGGGACGTGGGAGGTTGGCCAGCCGGGGAGGGACCACGGGAGGGCTCCAGGGCATGTCCGGCCCGTCTCGCTCAGTCCCGATCGGCCGGACCCCAGCAGCAAGCTAACCTACCGGTCAGAGCGTCTGCCCCCTGGTGGTCAGTGCACGTTATAGCGACTGGTCGACCGGTCCACTGTCTGCCCCCTGGTGGTCAGTGCACGTCATAGCGACTGGTCGAACCGGTCGACTGTCTGCCCCATGGTGGTCAGTGCACGTCATAGAGACTGGTCGACCCGTTGACTGTCTGCCCCCTGGTGGTCAGTGCACGTCATAGCGACTGGTCGACTGGTCGACTGTCTGCCCCCTGGTGGTCAGTGCACGTCATAGCAAACAGTTGAGCTGCCTCAGCCAATCATTAGCATATTACACTCTGATTCGTTGAATGGCCGACCGGCCGACCGGCTGACCAGACACTTAGCATATTAGGCTTTTATTATAGTACTAGGGGTCCAGTGCATGATATTCGTGCACGGGGGGTGGGGGGTTGGGGTGGCGGGTGTCCCTCAGCCCAGTCTGCGCCCTCTGAGATCTGGGACCCCTCGGGGGATGTCCGACTGCTGGTTTAGGCCCGATCCCGCAGTCGGACATCCCTCCCTCTCACAATCCGGGACTGCAGGCTCCTAACCACTTGTGCCTGCCAGCATGATCGCCCCCTAAATTCTCCCCTACCAGCCCAATCTGCCCTCCCCTGCAGGCCTGGTCCCCCCCAACTGCCCTCCCCTGCAGGCCTGGTCCCCCCCAACTGCCCTCCCCTGCAGGCCTGGTCCACCCCAACTGCCCTCCCCTGCAGGCCTGGTTGCCCCCAACTGCCCTCCCCTACCAGACCGATTGTCCCCAATTGCACTCCCCTGCAGGCCTGATCACCCCTAATTGCCCTCCCCTGCAGGCCTGGTCCTCCCCAACTGCCCTCCCCTGCAGGCCTGATCCCCCCCAACTGCCCTCCCCTGCAGGCCTGGTCCCCCCCAACTGCCCTCCCCTGCAGGCCTGGTCCCCCCCAACTGCCCTCCCCTGCAGGCCTGGTCCCCCCCAACTGCCCTCCCATGCCAGCCATCTTGTGACAACATGGGGGTGGCCGTCTTGTGATGACATGGGGTCGGCCATCCTGTGATGTGAGGGCGTGAGGGTCAATTTGCATATCACCTCTTTATTATATGATAGGATGGGATGATAGGATGGGACGGGCACGGGGTCATCATTCCATGCAGCTGGCTCTGAGGTCCGCCACGTCGGGTTCCGTTGCTTCTCTGGGCCTGGAGCTGAAGGACAATGGAGGCCTAGATATTACCGCCACCAGGGAGGGGAGGTCGGGGGGTCCAGGGTATGGGAGGGGAGATAAGGTCACCCCCGGGGGGGGCAGGCAAGGTTCAACCCTTTCATTGACCCTGGCCAGGCACCCGGGGCTTCCTGCCCTGGGGACCTCCTGTACCTGACCCATCCCCCCCCCCATTTCCGCTTTGTCCAAAGTGTGTTCTAGCCCGGGCCGGTGTGGCTCAGTGGATAGCGCTTCGTCCTGCGGACTGCAGGGTCCCGGGTTCGATTCCCGGTCAAGGGCCCGTGCCCGGGTGGCGGGCTCGATCCCCAGTCGGGGGCGTGGAGGAGGCAGCTGATCCATGATTCTCTCTCCTCATGGATGTTTCTCTCCCTCCCTTCCTCTCTGAGATCAATCCATATATATATACACCACCAGAGGCTCGGTGCATGAAATTCATGCACGGGACGGGGGTACCCGCAGCCCAGCCTGCACCCCCTCACAACCCCCCGAGTCAGATGTCTGACTGCTGGCAGTGGGGCGTCCCTCTTACAATCCGGGACTGCTGGCTCCTAACCGCTCACCTGCCTGCCTGATCGCCCCTAACCGCCTCTGCCTCAGCCCCTGCTGCAGCACCTTCGCCTGGAGGGACATCCAGAATGATGTCCGGAAGGTCGTTCGGCTGTCCGTTCTAATTAGCATATAATGCTTTTATTATCATATATATATACATATATATACATACATATACATATATATACATATACACACATATATACATATATACATACACACATATACATATATACACACACACATATATATACACACACATATATATACATATATACACACATATATATACATATATACATACACACACACACATATATACACACACACACACACACACATATATATATATATACATATATACACACACACATATATATACATATATACACACACATATATATATATATATATATATATATATATATATATATATATATATATGTAGTGGCCAGATTATGATGATCTCTGAACGCATAATAATCTGGCCATTCAGTATATATGTGTATTAGAGGCCCGGTGCATGAATTCGTGCATGGGTGGGGTCCGGCCAGCCTGGCCAGGGGGAGGGGACATGGGTGGTTGGCCGGCCTGCCTGCTGGTCGAACTCCTGGTCGAGGGGACCATGTGCATATTAGCCTTTTATTCTATAGGATCGACACGGAGTGGGCAGATGACGATGCGTTCAGAGATCATCATCATCTGTCCACTCAGTGTGTGTGTGTGTGTGTGTGTGTGTGTGTGTGTGTGTGTATATATACATACATATATATATATATATATATATATATATATATATATGTCCTGATTGATTTCAGAGAGGAAGGGAAGGGGAGAGAGAGAGAGAGAAACATCAATGAGGAGAGAGAATCATGGACCGGCTGCCTCCTGCACGCCCCCTACTGGGGATGGAGCCCACAACCCGGGCAGGTGCCCTGACTGGGAATCGAACTGTGACCTCCTGGTTCAGAGGTGGACGCTCAACCACTGAGCCACACCGGCCAGGTTTGTCTCTGCCCCCCGCTCCTCTCCCCCCCATAAACCAGCTCCTTTTATGGGGTAGAAGGATGAAGATGACATGGGGAAGTGGACAAAGGGATAAGAATGGGTATGCAACATGGACAGTTTACAGGTAATGCGGGCTGGGGGTATGCAGAGGACTGGGGACTTGCAAAGATCTGAGGGTTTGCAATGATTTGGGGGTTTGCAAAGGGCTCAGGGGTTGCAAAGGGCTGGGGGTTTGCAATGGTTTGGGGATCTGCAAAGGGGTGAGGGTTTGCAAGGGCTGGGGGTTTTCAAAGGCCTGGGAGTTTACAAAGGTTTAGGGGTTTGCAAAGGGCTGGGGGTTTGCGAAGATCTGGAGGTTTGCAGAGGGCTGGGGGTTTTCAAAGGGCTGGGAGTTTTCAAAGGTTTGGGGGTTTGCAAAGGGCTCAGGGTTTGAAAAGGGTGGGGGGTTTGCAAGTGCTGGGGGTTTGCAAAAGGCTCAGGGTTTGCCAAGGGCTGGGGGTTTTCAAAGGGCTGGAGGTCTGCAAAGGGTTGGGGGTTTGCAAGGGCTGGGGGTTTGCAAAGGGCTGTAGGTTTGCAAAGGGTTGGGGGTTTTCAAAGGGCTGGGGGTTTGCAAGGGCTGGGGGTTTGCAAAGGGCTGTAGGTTTGCAAAGGGTTGGGGGTTTGCAAAGAGCTGGGGGTTTGCAAAGGGTTGGGGGTTTGCAAAGAGCTGGGGGTTTTCAAAGGGCTGTAGGTTTACAAAGGGTTGGGGGTTTGCAAAGAGCTGGGGGTTTGCAAAGGGTTGGGGGTTTGCAAAGAGCTGGGGGTTTTCAAAGGGCTGTAGGTTTACAAAGGGTTGGGGGTTTGCAAAGAGCTGGGGGTTTGCAAAGGGTTGGGGGTTTTCAAAGGGCTGGGGGTTTGCAAGGGCTGGGGGTTTGCAAGGGCTGGGGGTTTGCAAAGGGTTGGGGGTTTTCAAAGGGTTGGGGGTTTTCAAAGGGCTGGGAGGTCTGCAAAGGGCTGGGGATTTTCAAAGGTCTGGGGGTTAGCAAAGATCTGGTGATTTTCAAAGGTTTGGGGGTACACAAAGATCTGGGGGTTTGCAAAGGGCTGGGGGTTTGCAAGGGGCCTGCACCTCCGGGTTCTCCAACAAGGCTGCTCATCTTTCCATGACCCCAGGCAGCTCCCGGATGGGGAGGATGGGCTGACTTTCCAGGTGAACTCCCAGGCCCCTCCCCCCTACCCTTCCCCCCGACATCACTCCCAGCCAGGTGAGCAGGTGCCTTCTTGCATCAGAACCACACCATCTGGAATTCACGTTTCTTATCTTGACAGCTGGTCCCCCATCAATCTACACGGAGTGGCCCGATGGGGATGATCTCTGAACGCATCATCATCTGGCCACTCGGTGTCGATCCTATAGAATAAAAGGCTCATATGCACATGGTCCCCTCGACCAGGAGTTCGACCAGCAGGCAGGCCGGCCCACCGCCCATGTCCCCTCCCCCTGGGCAGGCTGGCCGGACCCCACCCATGCACGAATTCATGCACCGGGCCTCTAATATATATATATACTGAGTGGCCAGATTATTATACGTTCAGAGATCATCATCATCTGGCCCCTCCGTGTATTTCTGCTCCTAACCCAGTCCCCCTCTCAGCCAAAGGGGCGCATTTTTGGGGGGGGCGGGGGGCGGGGGGAAGGGTGTGTCTCGTGAGCAGCGGACACAGGCGATTTGAATTTGGGGAGAATTCGGGGCTTCTGGGGAGTCCCAGTAGGCAAAGGGCACGTACCCAGAATCAAGTGACTTTTTGGAGAGATAAGGGTTTTTTTTTTTTCTGAGAAGCAGCAGGAGATAAAAGTTTGCGATAACCGGGTGAGGGCCTCCCACCGGCCTTGCGGGCCACCGACCCCCCCACGGAGCAGGAACTCGGGGGGGTCAGGGGTGGCCTGGGGCTTCCGTTGGCCTGAGTCCTGGGGACAGGCTCCCCCCCCCAAAAAAAAAGGAATTTATGGAACCCAGATTCCCAGTGTGGACGCAAAGGGGCCACCTGCTGACCTGACCAGCCCATGGGGGGAGGCCTGAGTGGAGGCCTTGCAAACTCAGAGACCTAAAGTCACCCCAAAGGATGGTCTGAAATGAAAAAAAAATTTTTTTTAAAATAATACATTGGTGTTTTTTAAAAAATATATAGTTTTATTGATTTCGGACAGGAAGGAAGAGAGAGAGAGAGAGAGAGAGAGAGAAACGTCCATGAGGAGAGAGAATCACGGACCGGCTGCCTCCTGCACGCCCCCTACTGGGGATGGAACCCACAACCCCGGGCATGTGCCCTTGACCGGGAATCGAACCCGGGACCCTTCCGTCCGCAGGCCGACGCTCTACCCACTGAGCCACACCGGTGAGGTCTGAAATGAGAACTTTATTCTGCTGCTGTCAAAGGACCTTTTAAAAAAGTGTGTGTTTTTTTGTGGATTTTATAGGAAGAGGGAAGGAGAGGGATAGAGAGATAGGGACGCGGATCGGCTGCCTCCTGCACGCCCCCTGCTGGGGATGGAGCCCACTGCAACCCACCCCTGACCTCGTGGTTCCTGGGTCGATGCTCAACCCCTGAGCCACACTGCTGGGCTCAAATTATCTTCATTTTATTATTATTCTTTTACTGGAGGCCCGGTGCATGAAATTCATGCACGGGCGGGGGGGGGGGGGGCGGGGGGGAGGGGGGTGATGTCCCTCAGCCAGGCCTGCACCCTCTCCAATCTGGGACCCCCTCGGGGGATGTCCGACTGCCAGCTTAGGCCCAAGCCGGACATTCCTCTTGCAATCCGGGACCGCTGGCTCCTAACCTCTCACCTGCCTGCCTGCCTGATCGCCCCTAACCACTCTGCCTGCTGGCCTGATCGCCCCCAACTGCCCCCCCTGTCTGCCTGATCGCTCCCAACTGCCTCCCCCTTGCTGGCCTGCTTGCCCCCAACTGCCCCCCCCCCCAGCTGGCCTGATCGCCCCTAACCGCCTCTCCCTCGGCCCTGCCACCATGGCTTTGTCTGGAAGGACATCCGGAAGGACATCGGGAAGGTCTCCCGGTCTAATTAGCATATTACCCTTTCATTATTATAGATAGAGGCCTGGTGCACGAGTGGGGGCCGGCTGGTCTGCCCTGAAGGGGGTCCTGGATCAGGGGTGAGGGTCCCCTTGGGGGTGGGGCCGGCCTGGGCGAGGGGCCTGAGGTGGTTTTCAGGCCGGCCCCACCCCCTTTCAGCGTGGGGGGGTCCCCGCTTGGGGGGCATGGCCAGCCTGGATGAGGGGCTGAGGGCCATTTGGGAGTGGTTTGCGGGCCCGCCGAGCCCCCAGCTTTTGTCTGGAAGGACGTTCGGAAGGTCTCCTGGTCTAATTAGCATATTACTCTTTTATTAGTATAGAGTTTTAAACATATCTTTATTGATTTCAGAGAGGAAATAGAGGGAGAGAGAGAGAAAAAAACATCCATGAGGAGAGAGAATCATGGATCAGCTGCCTCCTGCACGCCCCCCCCCTACCTGGGGATGTGCCCGCAACCAAGGTCCATGCCCTTGACCGGAATCGAACCCGGGACCCTTCATTCCACAGGCCGACGCTCTATCCACTGAGCCACCCCGGTCAGGGCTGAAGTGAAAACATGTTAAATTGAAAAGCAGTTTACGGCGTTGGGGGGCCCTATCGTATCCCAAGCCGGTCCCTTCCCGGACAAAGATCAGCTTCGATCTTTACAAGATCACATCCCTTTGTGGGGGTGCCGGGGTGACTTGTCCCTAAGTTAACCCTCCACAACGAGACTCACTAACGAGGAGGGGGTGAGGGGTCTCCGCAGAGGGGTGCCTGTGCTTCGGGGGGTCGGGGGGAAAAAAGGGAAATGACTCTGACAGGTAAAGGTTTACAGGTCAGACCGTCCTTTGGGGTGACTTGGGGGTCTCTGAGTTTGCAAAATGACCCCTTTGCATCCACACATTTAAAAAAAAATAATACATTAACCCTGGCTGGTGTGGCTCAGTGGATAGAGCGTCGGCCTGCAGACTGAAGGGTCCCGGGTTCGATTCCCGGTCAAGGGCACAGGCCTGGGTTGTGGGCTCCATTCCCAGGAAGGGGGGGGGGTGTGCAGGAGGCAGCCGATCCGTGATTCTCTCTCCTCATGGATGTTTCTCTGTCTCTCTCTCTTCCTCTCCCTTCCTCTCTGAAATCAATAAAAATAAAAAAATAAAAAAATATATATATATATTTATATATTATATATTATATATATATTGGTCGAGGGGATATATATATATATATATATATATATATATTTATTGATTTCAGAGAGGAAGGGAAAGGAAGAGAGAGAGAGAGAGAAACATCCATGAGGAGAGAGAATTACGGATCGGCTGCCTCCTGCACGCCCCCCGCTGGGGATCCAGCCCACAACCCGGGCCTGTGCCCTTGACCGGGAATCGAACCCGTGACCTCCTGGTTCCTAGGTCGAGGCTCAACCACTGAGCCACACCGGCCAGGACCTAGAAATATTTTGCTTTTTTTTTTTTTTTTATCACGGCGGCATTTAAACTTTGTTCTTTTTCTAAAATTCTTTTTTGTTTGTTAAATGTTCTTTTATTATTATTATTATTATTATTATTATTATTATTACTACTACTAGAGGCCCAGTGCTCAGATTCAGGCACCGGTGGGGGTCCCTCGGCCTGGCCTGCGGGATCGGGCAGAAACCGGCTCTCCCACATCCCCCGAGGGGTCCCGGATGGCCAGAGGGCGCAGGCCAGGCCGAGGGACCCCACGGGTGCACGATCGGGGCCGGGGAGGGATGTCAGGAGGGCTCCAGGGCGGGTCCGGCCCGTCACGCCCAGTCCCCACTGGCCGGACCCCAGAAGCAAAGCGAACCTACCGGTCGGAGCGTCTGCCCCCTGGTGGTCAGTGCGCGTCATAGCGACTGGTCGAACGGTCGAATAATAGCATATGAGGCTTTTATGATATAGGATTATTCGTTTTAATTCTCACAAGAGGATATTTTTCCCCTTGATTTTTAGAGAGAGAGTGGAAGGGAGGGCGAGAGACGGAGACAGAGAGAGAGAGAGAGAGAGAGAGAGAGAGAAACACATCGATGTGAGAGAGACACCTCCATGGATTTCCTCCCCCCCCCCACGCACCCCAACCAGGTCCCAGGGATTGAACTTGCAACCGAGGCTCATGCCCTCGTTCGGAATCGAACCCGGGACCCTTCCGCCCGCAGGCCGACGCTCTATCCACTGAGCCACACCGGCCAGGGCTGTTGGTTAAGACATTTTTTTTTTAAACGTGGCCCGGCTGGCGTGGCTCAGTGGATAGAGCGTCGGCCTAGGAACCAGGAGGTCACGGGTTCGATTCCACCTGCCCCCGGGTTGTGGGTTCGATCCCCAGGAGGGGGCGTGCAGGAGGCAGCCAATCCATGATTCTCTCTCCTCATGGATGTTTCTCTCTCTCTCTCCCTCTCCCTTCCTCTCTGAGATCAATTAAAAAGAATTTAAAAAATTTTAAACATGATATTATATTGTGGCAACCTCATTTCTCGGGATATCTTGTCACTGACATTCCGGTGACGTGGGCAATGCTCCCCGAGGGCCACTAGGGGGCAGCCTTGTCCACGGCTTCTCAAAACTACCTCCTCCCAGTCACCTTTTATTTTTTTTATTTTTATTTTTTTTTATTTTTTATTTTATTTTATTTTTTTTCACTTTTACGAAGTTTACTTTTTTTGTAATCAGAACATTATTTATAGTAACAACGGGAGGAGGGAGAAAAAGCAAGTTCTTTCAATACAAGAATGGTTAAATGCATACAACTATGCAAGCGAACACTGTATAGCATTTAAAATGAATAGAGCATGCACTGCTTTTTAAAACAATGTTGAATGAAAAGGTTGTAGAAGGATTTGTACATTATTTATATTACACTATTTGTATATTTAAAAATACACCCAGCAATGTTTAACATTGCTTGTGTATAGATAGATATGTAGATATATATAATGAAGGTGAAAAATGAGAAAGAAGGTCTTCAAATGTCTCTGAAACATTTTATATCCTTAAAAAATACTAAAGTAAATATGGGATATATATTTATATCTTTAAATTCCAGTGTTATTGTAGTTATCGAATGTATTCTTTCTACTCTCAATACATTTGAAACATTTCATATTTTCAAATAGTACATAAATTTGAAAAATACAAAAGTGTAGTCAATAAATAAATCTATAATAGCATTACCCCAAAAAAAACACTGTTGACATTTTGTTTTATTTTCTTCTGAATATTTTTTTTTAAATTTTAAAATATATTTTATTTATTTATTTTTTACACAGAGGAAGGGAGAGGGATAGGGAATGAGAAACATCGATGAGAGAGAATCATCCATTGGCTGCCTCCTGCACACCCCCCACCTGGGGATGTGCCCGCCACCAAGGTCCATGCCCTTGACCAGGAATCGAACCCGGGACCCTTCTGTCCGCAGGCCGACGCTCTGTCCACTGAGCCACCCGGTTGGGGCTAAAAAAAATATCTTTATTGTTGAAAGTATTACCTACGAGCTGCTCTGCCAGAGGCGTAAACACAGCAGGTGGATGGCTTAGATGTTTGTTAAAATGTCCCTGCGGCCCTGACCTGGTTGGAGTGTCTGTCTGTCTGTCTGTATGTCTATGTAGCTACAGATTTATCGATTGCCTATGTGTGTATGTGGTATCTATGTATCTATCTATGCATTTATTTATCTGTCTGTCTATGTATCTATCTATATATGTATGTCTGTGTGTATGTATCTATCTATGCATTTATCTGTCTATATATCTATGTATGTATATATGTTTGTATGTATCTATCATCTATCTGTCTATGTATGTATGTGTGCATGCATACATGTATCTATCTATGTACTGTCTGTCTACGTATCTACGTATCTATGTATGTATGTATGTATGTATGTATTTATCTATCTATGTATCCATGTATCTATCTTTCTACTGCTTATCTATCATCTATTTATCTGTGCATTGACTGGGGTTGGGCAGTGCTGTCAACAATATATATTTATTTTTATCTATTTAATATATACATTCATATATTTAATACATTTATTAAACAACAATCCTATATAATAAAAGCCTAATATGCTAAGTGTCCGGTCGTCTGTTCAACCAATCAAAGCGTCATATGCTAATGATATGCTAAGGATGCTCAACCGCTCGCTATGACGTCCACTGACCACCAGGGGGCAGACAGTTAACAGGTCCATCAGTCGCTATGACGTGCACTGACCACCAGGGGACAGACGCTCCGACTTGTAGGTTAACTTGCTGCTGGGGTCCAGCTGATTGGGACTGAGCGAGACGGGGCCGGACACGCCCTGGCGCCCTCCCACGGTCCCTCCCCAGCTGGCCAATCTCCCGGGTCCCTCCCCAGCTCCGATCGTGCACCAGTGGGGTCCCTCGGCCTGGCCTGCACCCTCTCGCCATCCGGGACCCCTCGGGGGATGTCGGAGAGCCGGTTTCAGCCTGATCCCAAGGGCCGGGCCCAGGGACCCCACGGGTGCACGGATTCGTGCACCGGGCCTCTAGTCTATTTAAAATATACATATTCTGTATAATAAAGGCACAGGGACCGTAACGGCGTAACAACCGAAATGACCGCTTGACCAGTTGCTATGAGGTGCATTGACCACCTCTGGGTCCCTCCCACCCTGGCCCGCAGGTTCCGATCGCAGCATGGCGGACGGGGAGCCACAGGGAATGGGGTGGGTGGTGGTGGGGCGGGACTGGGGACTGGCGAGCAGTGGAAGATGGACCTGATTGCAGGCCAGGCCTAGGGGCCCCACCCGTGCACGATTTTATCTCTAATCCTAACTAACGGAAGAGTGATATGCAGATTGACCGTCACTCCAACACACAAGATGGCTGCCCCCTTGTGGTCAAAGATGGCTGCCACAAGATGGCCAGCAGGGGAGGGCAGTTAGGGGTGACCAGGCCTGCAGGAGAGGGCAGTTAGGGGTGATCAGGCCTACAGTGGAGGGCAGTTGGGGGGGACCAGGCCGGCAGGGGAAGGCAGTTGGGGGAGACCAGGCCTACAGGGGAGGGCAGTTGGGGGGGACCAGGCTGGCAGGGGAGGGCAGTTGGGGGGGCCCAGGCCTACAGGGGAGGGCAGTTGGGGGGGCCCAGGCCTACAGGGGAGGGCAGTTGGGGGGGACCAGGCCAGCAGGGGAGGGCAGTTAGGGGTCATTAGGCCTACAGGGGAGGGCAGTTGGGCATGACCAGGCCAGCAGGGGAGGGCAGTTAGGGGGACCAGGCCAGCAGGGGAGGACAGTTTGGGGTGACCAGGCAGCTGGGGAGGGCAGTTAGGGGTGACCAGGCCTGCAGGGGAGGGCAGTTAGGGGCAATCGGGCTGGCAGGGGAGCAGTTAGGCATCAATCAGGCTGGCAGGCAGAAGTGGTTAGGGGCAATCAGGAAGGCAGGCAGGCGAGTGGTTGGGAGCCAGCAGTCCTGGATTGTTCCCGGGATCGGGCCTAAACAGGCAGTCGGACATCCCTCGAGGGGTCCCCGATTGGAGAGGGTGCAGGCTGGGCTGAGGGACACCCCCCGCCCCCCGTGCACGAATTTCACGCACCGGGCCTCCAGTATTTTAATAAAACCCCAAAAATCAAAGTCGCCCCGACCTGCAACCAGCTCCCTTCGCCGGAGGCATCAAAGAGAAGGCAGGCAGTCAGCTCAGGGGCCTCCCGACACCCTCCGGCCTCCCGGGCACCCACAGTAACCCTTTTAGGGATCCCCACCCTCCCTGGGCCGCTGCCGCCGGCACAAACCTCCTCTGTTGTCCACGCCCAAGCCCCAAGCGGGACCTGGTTAGCGGCCGGCCCGGCTCCTCCGTAATGAATGACCCGACCCTCCAGGTGACAAACCAGCAGCGCCATTTGCCTAAAGACCCGATTGTCTGCGGGGCCCGAGGCACAGAGGGAGTGTTCTACGCTCAGCTTCCTTTCGTTGGAAAAAAATAAATAAAAACGTTAAAAAAAAAAGCGAAGGTTGGAGAATACACAGAAAAGGGAAGTTTTGTTTCGCGAAGGTCTGGGACGGACGGGGCATTTTGAGACCGGATGATGGTGGACGGGCCATCTTTTAAGTGGGTTAGGCGTGTGGGAGGAGAGTGAAGAATTATGGGGAGTTGGAATCTGAGCGGGGGGGGGGGGGGCTCTGTCTCTATGCGGTTGGGAGACCAACCCCTGGGTCCTGTGGATCTTATTTTCATTTTTTAAAAATTTTTTGTGTTGCTTTCAGAGAGGAAGGGAGAGGGAGAGAGAGAAACATCGGTGATGAGAGAGAATCATGGGCCGGCTGCCTCCTGCATGCCCCCTACTGGGGACCCAAGGATATTTTTCCATTCATTTTTATTTATTTAATTTTGTAAAATAATTTTATTAATTTCAGAGAGGAGAGAGAGAGAGAGAGAGAAACAGAGAGAGAGAGAGAGAGACATCCATGATGAGAGAGAATCATGGATCGGCTGCCTCCTGCATGCCCCCTACTGGGGACCCAAGGATATTTTTCCATTCATTTTTATTTATTTAATTTTGTAAAATAATTTTATTAATTTCAGAGAGGAGAGAGAGAGAGAGAGAGAAACAGAGAGAGAGAGAGAGACATCCATGATGAGAGAGAATCATGGGCCGGCTGCCTCCTGCACGCCCCCTACTGGGGACCCAAGGATATTTTTCCATTCATTTTTATTTATTTAATTTTGTAAAATAATGTTATTAATTTCAGAGAGGAAGAGAGAGAGAGAGAGAGAGAGAGAGGGAGAGAAACATCCATGATGAGAGAGAATCATGGGCCGGCTGCCTCCTGCACGCCCCCTACTGGGGACCCAGGGATATTTTTTCATTCATTTTTATTTATTTAATTTTGTAAAATAATTTTATTAATTTCAGAGAGGAAGAGAGAGAGAGAAACAGAGAGAGACAGAGAGAGAGAGACATCCATGATGAGGGAGAATCATGGATCGGCTGCCTCCTGCACGCCCCCTACTGGGGACCCAGGGATATTTTTTCATTCATTTTTATTTATTTAATTTTGTAAAATAATTTTATTAATTTCAGAGAGGAAGAGAGAGAGAGAAACAGAGAGAGAGAGACATCCATGATGAGGGAGAATCATGGACTGGCTGCCTCCTGCACCCCCCCTACTGGAGAGAGAGAGAGAGAGAGACAGAGAGAGAGAGAGAGAGAGAGGGAGAGAGAGAGACATCCATGATGAGAGAGAATCATGGACCGGCTGCCTCCTGCACGCCCCCTACTGGGGATGGAACCCACCACCCGGGCCTGTGCCCTTGACCAGGAATCGAACCCGGGACCCTTCAGTCCGCAGGCCGACGCTCTGTCCACTGAGCCAAACTGGCTATGGCTTGATTTTTTATTTATTTTTTATTTTTTTTTGTGCAAAATGTTGAGGATACGCGGCTGAGGGACATAAGCCAGACACAGAAGGACAGATCCTGTAGGATTCAGTCCTACCAGGGACGCAGAGCCACAGGGAACAAGGGGAAGAAGAAGAAAAAGGTAACGATAAAAGTGGCGGTCCACAAAGGGACCACACATCCATGTCCATCAGCAAGTGGAACTAAAATTCAAAGGAATAAAAAAATCTGCCCAACGGAATGAAGTGGTGAACAGAATAGAATCAGGGGCATAGAAAGGGAGTGGACTGACAATTCTCGGGGGGAACGGGGGTGTGGGGGGTGCGGGAAGAGACTGGAGAAAAATCGTCCACCTATGGACGAGGACGGGGGGGGGGGGGGATAAGGAGCGGGGGTGGGGTGGGAACCGGGTGGAGGGGAGCTTTGGGGGGAAAAAAAGGTAGAACAACTGTAATAATCTACACGAATAAAAGAGCAACATGTTAATGGATCGTACCTCCGCGACACCCACCAGCCAATCAGGAGCGAGTATGCAAATTAACCCAACCAAGATGGCGGGCTAATTTGCATACGCAGGGCTCTGAGCAGCATGGGAAGGCGGAAAGGCGGTTCCAGGCTGGATCGAAGGTGGTGCCGGCCGCCAGGGGAAGGCTGGCCCATTCTTGCACGAATGTTGGTGCATCGGACCTTTAGTCTGAACAATAAAGATTTTTTTAAAAAAAATATATTTTATTGATTTTTCACAGAGAGGAAGGGAGAGGGAGAGAGAGTTAGAAACATCAATGAGAGAGAAACATCCATCAGCTGCCTCCTGCACACTCCCCACCTGGGGATGTGCCCGCAACCAAGGTACATGCCCCTTGACCAGGAATCGAACCCGGGACCCTTCAGTCCGCAGGCCGACGCTCTATCCACTGAGCCACACCGGTCAGGGCAAGATTTATTTAAAAAAAAAAAAGAGTAGATGGTGGGTGCCCATGGCTGGGGAGGGGGTGGGGAGTGAGGGTGTCATGGGGACAGAGGTTCAGATTGGGGCGATGACCCCCCCCATCCATTTGCGGAATCATCCAAATCCATTCGCATTTCCGAGCCACAAACTTCCCGTGGCCCCTGTTTAAATCGGGGCGCATGGCTCAGGGGTTGAGCGTCCACCTAGGAACCAGGAGGTCAGGGTTCGATTCCCGGTCAAGGGCACATGCCCAGGTTGTGGGCTCCATCCCCAGGGGGGGGCGTGCAGGAGGCAGCCGATCCTTGATTCTCTCTCCTCATGGATGTTTCTCTCTCTCCCTCTCTCCCTTCCTCTCTCTAAAACCAATAAAAAATATATTAAAAAATAGCCAAACCGGGTTGGCTCAGTGGATAGAGCGTCGGCCTGCGGACGGAAGGGTCCCGGGTTCGATTCCGGTCAAGGGCATGTGCCTTGGTTGCGGGCACATCCCCAGGTGGGGGCGTGCAGGAGGCAGCTGATGGATGTTTCTCTCTCATCGATGTTTCTGACTCTCTATCCCTCTCCCTTCCTCTCTGTAAAAAAAAAAAAATCAATAAAATATATTTTTTAAAAAAATCTATAATAATAAAAGCGTAATATGCTAATTAGACCGGACAGCCGGACGACCTTCCGGACGTCCTTCCGGACGACCTTCCGGACGACCTTCTGGATGAAGCCGGGGCTGGGAGGGCCGAGCCCCTTGCGTGAATTTCGAGCGTCGGGCCTCTAGTAAATAAATAAATCCATACGCCAGGAAATAAAGTGTGGGTGTGGGGGGGGGGCGGGGTTAGGGAAGAAAATTCCGGAACATGGGAGATGATCACTTTAAGACACGTCCTTTGAGGCCACTTTCCCTTCCCTTCCCTTCCCTCTATGCATCGTGTTCAGGAAATTACCCCAGACCCTCAAAGGCTGTCCCCCCTCCCCTCCCCCGGTGTGGGGCCAAGGCGGGCTAGGGGTGTGGGGGGCCCCCCTACCTGCCTGCTCAGCCCAAGATGAAAGTGCCCTGGAATAGAGAGGTGCCTGCAGATTGTCCAGAAACCTCGAAGGTTTTTTTTTTTTTCTTCCAGACTGCTACGTATTAGCACCTCATCAGGCCCCAGGACACACCAGCAGATGCTAAAGGGACCGGGAAATCCACACCCCGTCCGCCCGCCCGACTCTGGGTCCCATTAGGGGCCGATGCAATTTAATCGGTTGAGAGAGGCCCAAGGATTGAAATGGGCCCATATATCACCGGCCCCCAAAGCAAAGGCAGGCGGGCTAAGAATGTGGGGAGTGTGAGGCTGGCCCCCCCAATTCCCCCCCAAAAAAACACACACACAGTGGGGTGGGCATCTTCCCAGGCCTGCAGAGAGGGTGCCCCAAGTGTAGAAAGCCCGATTCTTTATTTTTTAAAATATATTTTATTGAATTTTTTACAGAGAGGAAGGGAGAGGGAGAGAGAGCTAGAAACATCGATGAGAGAGAAACATCCATCAGCTGCCTCCTGCACACCTCCTACTGGGGATGTGCCCGCAACCAAGGTACATGCCCTTGACCGGAATCGAACCCGGGACCCTTCAGTCCGCAGGCCGACGCTCTATCCACTGAGCCACACCGGTGAGGGCCACTCCATGCATATTTTTATTGATTGCAGAGAGAGGAAGAGAGAGGCAGAGAGAGAGAGCGAGAAACATCCATGATGAGAGAGAATCACGGATCGGCTGCCTCCTGCACGCCCCCTCCTGGGGATGTGTCCGCAACCCAGGTACATGCCCTTGACCGGAATCGAACCCGGGACCCTTCAGTCCACAGGCCGACGCTCTATCCACTGAGCCACACCAGCTAGGGTTTAAATAGTCTCTATTCTGAACATGGTCAAATCTTAATTAATTTAAAAAAAATTATTTATTCTTTATTGCTTTCAGAGAGGAAGGGAGAGGGAGAGAGAGAGAGAAACATCCATGATGAGAGAGAATTAAGGATCAGCTGCCTCTGGCACGCCCCTTACTGGGGATCGAACCTGCCAGGAATCGAACCGTGACCTCCTGGTTCATAGGTCATTGCTCAACCCCTGAGCCAGCCTGGCCGGCTTGATATGGATCAGAGGTCTGATTCTCGAAACCTCCCCCATATTCAACACAAATTCTGGGCTGGATTTCGGTGCCCATTGGGGGCATCAGAAAACTCATGATTCCAAAGTGGATTTTGGAAAAAAAAAATATAGTCTCCTATATGCACATTATCAAATCTTAATTTTAAAAAAAATTAAAAAAAAATTTGTATTGATGTCAGAGAGGAAGGGGGAGGGAGACAGAGAGAAACGTCCATGACGAGAGAGAATCATGGATCGGCTGCCTCCTGCACGCCTCCGACTGGGGATGTGCCTGCAACCCGGGCATGTGCCCTTGACCGGGAATCGAACCCGGGACCCATCAGTCCACAGGCCGACGCTCAACCACTGAGCCACACCAGCCTGAGTCTCCAAAGGATGGGACTGCCTCTTTGGCAAAACTTTGAAAAACTCCAGGAGGAAGTCCCGAGAGAGACACTCCCCATTCCCACCAGCAGAGGGCACCAGACGAACACACATGCCGAGACTGACTGCCTGGTCCAGGCCCAGGGCTTCCTGGTCTCCCGCTGAAATAATAAAATAAAATAAAATAAAATAAAATAAAATAAAATAAAATAAAATAAAATAAAATAAAATAAAATAAAATAAAATAAAATAAAATAAAATAAAATAAAATAAAATAAAATAAAATAAAATAAAATAAAATAAAATAAAATAAAATAAAATAAAATAAAATAAAATAAAATAAAATAAAATAAAATAAAATAAAATAATAAAATAAAATATAAAATAAAATAAAATAATAAAATAAAGTAAAATAAAATAACATACAAAAATAAAATATAAAATAAATAAGATAAGATAAGATAAAATAAAATAAAATAATAAAATAACAAAATAAAATAATAAAATAAAATAAAGTAAAATAATAAAATAAATTATATAATAAAATAAAATAAAATAAAATAAAACTTGAAGCCTTTCCCGACCCCACACTTCAAACCCTGCCAGGTACTCAGTTTTGTAGAAGGTCTGAGATTCTGCATGCAAAAGCTTTCAATACAGGAAAGCCACAGGAACCTATTAAATTTTGATTGGCAGCCCGGCCGGTGTGGCTCAGGGGAATGAGCGTCGACCTAGGAACCAGGAGGTCAGGGTTCGATTCCCGGTCAAGGGCACAGGCCCGGGTTGTGGGCTCGATCCCCAGTAGGGGGGCGTGCAGGAGGCAGCCGATCCGTGATTCTTTTCGTGGATGTTTCTCTCTCTCTCCCCTCTCCCTCTCCCTTCCTCTTCGAAATCAATAAAAACATATTTATTTATTTGTTATTAATTTAAAAAATCTTTATTGTTCAAAGTATTACATGTGTCCCCCTTTTCTTACTTTTTTTTAAAAAAAATATATTTTATTGATTTCAGAGAGGAAGGAAGAGGGAGAGAGAGAGAGAAACATCCATGAGGAGAGAGAATCATGGACCGGCTGCCTCCTGCTCGCCCCCTACTGGGGATGGAGCCCACAACCCGAACATATGCCCTTGACCGGGAATCGAACCCGGGACCCTTCCGTCCACAGGCCGATGGTCTATCCACTGAGCCACACCGGCCAAGGCTCTGTCCCTCCTTCCCCCATAAACCTCCTCCAGCTAGCTTCCCACCCGCCTCAGGCCCTCACCCCCCAATTGTCTGTGTCCATGGGGGATGAATCTATGCATACAAGGACTTTGGTTGATCTCTCCCCCCCACCCACCCTCCCCCGCCTTCCCTCTGAGGTTGGACGGACTGTTCGATGCTTCCGTGTCTCTGGATCTATTCTGTTCATCCGTGTATGTGGTTCATTCGCTTCCACGTCGGAGTGAGGACATGGGAGACGTGTCTGTCTCTGACCGGCTTATGTCGCTCAGCTTCATGGTCTCCAGGTCCCTCCGTGCGGTCTCAACGGGTGAGAGACCCACCTTTTTCATGGCTGCGTAGTATTCCACGGCGTCGATGGACCACAGCTTTTTTATCGACTCGTCTACGTATGGGCACCCGGGCTGTCTCCAGATCTCAGCGATGGTCCGTGGTACTGCTATGAACACAGGGGGGCCTGCATTCTTTCTGATGGGAGTAAAAACATATATATATATATATATTTTTAAATATATTTTATTGATATTTTACAGAGAGGAAGGGAGAGGGATAGAGAGCTAGAAACATCGATGAGAGAGAAACATCGATCAGCTGCCTCCTGCACACCCCCTACTGGGGATGTGCCCGCCACCAAGGTACATGCCCTTGACCGGAATCGAACCCGGGGACCCTTCAGTCTGCAGGCCGACGCTCTATCCACTGAGCCACACCGGTTAGGGCTATCCAATTTTTTTTAAAAAAATATTTTTATTGATTGCAGAGAGGAGGGGAGAGAGGAAGAGAGAGATAGAAACATCCATGAGGAGAGAGAATCATGGATCGGCTGCCTCCTGCATGTCCCCCACTGGGGATCAAGCCCGCAACCTGAGCATGTACCCTTGACCGGAATCGAACCCAGGACCCTTTAATCCACAGGCCGATGCTCTATCCACTGAGCCAAACCAACTAGGGCTCTGATTTTTTTCCCCCCACTTCCTCTGGGATAATGACATAATTTTTTCATCTAGCTGCTCAATCAACTTTTTAAAAATGTTTAATCCTCACCCGAGGATATTTTTCCATTGATTTTTAGAGAGAGTGGAAGAGAGAGGGAGAGACAGAGAGAAACATTGATGCGAGCAAGAGACACATCGATGGGTTGCCTCCTGCACGAACCTTGATCAGAATTGAACCCGGGACCCTTGACCGGAATCGAACCCGGGACCCTTCCGTCCGCAGGTCGACGCTCTATCCACTGAGCCACACCGGCTAGGGCTCAACTCTCCTCTCATCCCCTCCTCTTCAGCTCACCTATCCTTCACACAATAAAAATATCTCCAGAGAACTTCCTGTGGATAAATTGACCCAAAGAAAGAATAAAGAGAGAGAGAGAGAACACACACCTCATTTTACCAGCTTACAAAAATCTCATTTGTCTTACATTGTGCTGAAAAAAAAAAGGGGGGGGGGAGGGAGTCAAGACAAAAACGAGATGAAGCAGAAAAAAAAGAAAGAGGAAAAAAAGTACAAAAGAAAGAAAATGAAACAAAACAAAACAAAACAAAACAAAAAAACCCCTCAAGAGTCGACCGAGAGCCACGGAGAAGGGAAGCCATAAAAACGAACGTATAAAACAGGGGAGCTTTTATCAAGGCATCCTGTGAAATCCGAGAAGAAGTTATTAAGCGGAAAAAAAAAAAAAAGAGAGAGAGAGAAAGAAAAATCATAGCAGATGTTCTCATTCTCACAGGCTGGGAAGGAACAAAACGCCACAATTCGGGTCCATAAAAGAGAAAAATAAGAGAGGCAAGCCCTGGCCGGTTTGGCTCAGTGGATAGAGCGTCAGCCTGCGGACGGAAGGGTCCCGGGTTTGAGATGCTTACAAAGGAGTTAGAGGAGGGGAAAGGTTTATTTTTATTATCTAACTAGAGGCCCGATGCATGAAGATTCATGCAAGAATGGGCCTTCCTTTCTTTTTTTTTTTAAATATATTTTATTGATTTTTTACAGAGAGGAAGAGAGGAAGGGAGAGGGATAGAGAGTTAGAAACATCGATGAGAGAGAAACATCTATCAGCTGCCTCTTGCACGCCCCCCACTGGGGATGTGCCCGCAACCAAGGTATATGCCCTTGACCGGAATCGAACCTGGGACCCTTGAGTCCGCAGGCCGATGCTCTATCCACTGAGCCACACCGGTTTGGGCTGGGCCTTCCTTTCTCTGGCTGCTGGCACCGCCTTTCTGGTCCGGCCCCGGAGACAACTCTTTCTGCTCTGGCCCCGCCTTCCCACGCTGCCCAGAGCCCCTGAGCGGCTGGGGCAGTGCGGAACGCCATGGCGATGACGCAAGCCTCCCGCCCCACCCCCGGCCGCTCAGTGCCTGCATATGCAAATTAACCCACCATCTTTGTTGGGTTAATTTGCATACTCATTTTTGATTGGCTGGTGGGTGTCGCGAAGGTACGGTCCATTTGCATCTTTCCCTTTTATTAGTGTAGATATCCAACTTAAGTATTCACAGCTATGGCCACCATCAAATGGCTAAGACCCACTTTCAAGACCCCAGGGTCTATCTACCCAGCGGGCGTGGCTCAGTGCTTGAGCGATGACCTAGGAACCAGGAGGTCAGGGTTCAATGCCCGGTCAAGGGCACAGGCCCGGGTTGCGGGCTTCATCCCCAGCAGGGGGCGTGCAGGAGGCAGCCGATCCATGATTCTCTCTCATCTTGGATGTTTCTCTCTTTCTCCCTCCCTCTCCCTTCCAACTCTGAAATTAATACAAATATACATATTTTTAAAAAATGAGGCGGGTACTTCTGTTGCAGGCTGGCTCCTCCTTGGCTTGGGTCCTGGTCAGGACACGTGCAGGTAGCAACCGATCGATGTGTTTCTCTCACATTATTACACATGTCCTCTTTTTTTCCCCCTCACAGATCCCCTCCAGCTTGCCCCTGCCTCCTAGAAATAATATTTTATTTATTTAACTAGAGGCCCCGGTGCGGGAAATTCATGCAAGAGTTGGCCTTCCTTCCCTCGGCTGCTGGCACCATCTTCTCTCTGCCACCCGGGACCTGGGCTTGCCTCCCAGCCCCGGCTTCATCCGGAAGGTCGTCCGGAAGGATGTCCGGTCTAATTAGCATATTATGCTTTTATTATTGTAGATTATTTTAAAATAAATACATATACACTTCATTTCAGAGAGGAAAGGAGAGGAAGAGAGAGAAAGATCCAAGATGAGAGAGAATCACGGATCGGCTGCCTCGGGCACGCCCCCTGCTGGGGATGAAGCCCGCAACCCGGGGCATGTACCCTTGACCGGGCACCGAACCCTGACCTCCTGGTTCACAGGTCGACGCTCAACCACTGAGCCACACCGGCCAGGGCTGGAAAGACTATCTTATCGGTGTCATTCCCAGAGCCGCCGAAAGCACCCCCCCACCCACCCCTTTCTCTCCAACCATCATCAGCATTGGGTGACATGAGTCTCTGGCAGGAGGCAGCTAGCTGTCCATGCCCCCAAGCTTCCCCGCGCTCGGAGAAAGTTTAAGTTAACTTGATAGCTATTTAGGTTAGTCAAAGACCCATCGCTGCCTGTCCTTTTAATTATAGCTGCAAGAACTCGGGGGAGAGAAAGTCATGTCAGCACTTTGGGGAGAGAGAGAGAGAAACACACACAGAGAGAGAGACAGAGAGAGAGAGAGAGAGAGAGAGCCCTATTTTTAGGGGATCCTCACTCAGCTGTTCCAATTTGCTGCAGGCGGAAAAGTTCAACGTGGAAGAGAAAGATCAATTTTTTTTTCTTTTCTTTTTTTATTATTATTTTTTTTAAAAAAATCAAGGCCAGATATAAAAATAAACGTGGTCATTTCAAGAGAGCATCAGGGTGAAATGTCGACAGGGCGGGTCCAACGGCAGGAGGCGGGTGATGATCGCCGTCTGGGGTCCGGTCCTGGGGGAGAAACGCGGGTGACGTGGCCGGGGACGCAGAGATGGGGTCCCGACCACTGTCCGGCTGCCTCAGCGAAGGGGAGACACGATGGTCTGTGGAGGGGGCTCGTTTCTCTAATGTCTCATTTCCAATGGCAAAAACACGTCGACCTTCTTCGCATAAAGAACGTGTGACATCCAGGCAGAAGCAATGATTCTGTCGGGCCAGTGTGGCTCAGTGGTTGAGTGTTGACCTAGAAACCAGGAGGTCATGGTTCGATTCCCAGTCAGGGCACATGCCCGGGTCATGGGCTCGATCCCCATGAAGGGGTGTGCAGGAGGCCGCTGATCCATGAGTCTCTCTCATCATGGATGTTTCTCTCTCTCTCTCTCTCTCTCTCTCTCTCTCTCCCCCTCTTCCTCTACCTTCCTCTCTCTAAAATCAATAAGCACATTAAGAAACAAACAAACAAAAATAAAAACAAGTGAAGGACAGATATGAACACACACATGACCTGAAGGTTGCATGTCGGCCTATGAACCAGGAGGAACGGTTTCACTCCTGGTCAGGGCACATGCCCAGGTGGTTGTGGGCTCGATCCCCAGTAGGGGGTGTGCAGGAGGCAGCCGATGCATGACTCTCTCTCATCATGGATGTCTCTCTCTCTCTCTCTCTTTCCCTCTCCCAAATCCATAAAAATATATATTTTTAAATATATCAATGGAAAAATATCCCCGGGTGAGGATTCACCAAAATAAAATAAAATGAAGTTATATTACAAAGCCTGCTGACTGAGCTTGTACAAGTGTGGGGGCTCTGCACCCCAAAACCATGGTGGGGTGGAGCAGAGAGGACAACATGGCCAGGAACCCACATGGGCTTCTGGAAGGAACAGGTGGGGTGACTGTGGGGCCCTCCTAAGTGCTGGAGGGAACAGGTGGGGTGTCTGTGGGGCCCTCCTAAGTGCTGGAGGGAACAGGTGGGGTGTCTGTGGGGCCCTCCTAAGAGCTGGAGGGAACAGGTGGGGTGTCTGTGGGGCCCTCCTAAGAGCTGGAGGGAACAGGTGGGGTGTCTGTGGGGCCCTCCTAAGTGATGGAGGGAACAGGTGGGGTGTCTGTGGGGCCCTCCTACGTGCTGGAGGGAACAGGTGGGGTGTCTGTGGGGGCCTCCTAAGTGCTGGAGGGAACAGGGGGGGTGTCTGTGGGGCCCTCCCTAGTGCCTGAGGGAACAGGTGAGGTGTCTGTGGGGCACTCCTAGTGCTGGAGGGAACAGGGGGGTTGTCTGTGGGGCCCTCCTAAGTGCTGGAGGGAACAGGGGGGTTGTCTGTGGGGCCCTCCTACGTGATGGAGGGAACAGGTGGGGTGTCTGCGGGGTACTCCTAAGTGCTGGAGGGAACAGGTGGGGTGGGTGTCTGTGGGGCCCTCCTAAGTGCTGGAGGGAACAGGGGGGTGTCTGTGGGGCCCTCCTAAGTGCTGGAGGGAACACGGCGGGTGTCTGTGGTTTCCTCCTAAGTGCTGGAGGGACAGGGGGGGTGTCTGTGGGGCCCTCCTAAGTGATGGAGGGAACAGGTGGGGTGTCTGTGGGGCCCTCCTAAGTGATGGAGGGAACAGGTGGGGTGGGTGTCTGTGGGGCACACCTAAGTGCTGGAGGGAACAGGTGGGGTGTCTGTGGGGCCCTCCTAAGTGCTGGAGGGAACACGGCGGGTGTCTGTGGGGCCCTCCTACGTGCTGGAGGGAACAGGTGGGGTGTCTGTGGGGCCCTCCTACGTGCTGGAGGGAACAGGTGGGGTGTCTGTGGGGCCCTCCTAAGTGATGGAGGGAACAGGTGGGGTGTCTGCGGGGCCCTCCTAAGTGATGGAGGGAACAGCTGAGGTGTCTGAGGGGCACTCCTAAGTGCTGGAGGGAACAGGGGGGTTGTCTGTGGGGCCCTCCTACGTGCTGGAGGGAACAGGTGGGGTGTCTGTGGGTCCCTCCTAAGTGCTGGAGGGAACAGGAGGGTTGTTCCTGGGGCCCTCCTACGTGCTGTAGGGAACAGGTGGGGTGTCTGCGGGGCCCTCCTACGTGCTGGAGGGAACAGGGGGGTTGTCTGTGGGGCCCTCCTACGTGCTGGAGGGAACAGGTGGGTGTCTGTGGGGCCCTCCTAAGTGCTGGAGGGAACAGAGGGGGTGTCTGTGGGGCCCTCCTAACTGCTGGAGGGAACAGGGGTGGTGTCTGTGGGGCCCTCCTACGTGCTGGAGGGAACAGGTGGGGTGTCTGTGGGGCCCTCCTACGTGCTGGAGGGAACAGGTGGGGTGTCTGTGGGGCCCTCCTACGTGCTGGAGGGAACAGGTGGGGTGTCTGCGGGGCCCTTCTAAGTGTTGGAGGGAACAGGTGGGGTGTCTGTGGGGCCCTCCTAAGTGCTGGAGGGAACAGGGGGGTTGTCTGTGGGGCCCTCCTAAGTGCTGGAGGGAACAGGTGGGGTGTCTGCGGGGCACTCCTAAGTGATAGAGGGAACAGGGGGGTGTCTGTGGGGCCCTCCTAAGTGATGGAGGGAACAGGTGGGGTGTCTGTGGGGCCCTCCTAAGTGATAGAGGGAACAGGTGGGGTGTCTGGGGGGCCCTCCTAAGTGATGGAGGGAACAGCTGAGGTGTCTGAGGGGCACTCCTACGTGCTGGAGGGAACAGGGGGGTGTCTGTGGGGCACTCCTAAGTGATGGAGGGAACAGGTGGGGTGTCTGTGGGGCCCTCCTAAGTGATGGAGGGAACAGGTGGGGTGTCTGTGGGGCCCTCCTAAGTGCTGGAGGGAACAGGTGGGGTGTCTGTGGGGCCCTCCTAAGTGATAGAGGGAACAGGGGGCGGGGGTCTGAGGGGCCCTCCTACGTGCTGGAGGGAACAGGTGGGGTGTCTGTGGGGCCCTCCTATGTGCTGGAGGGAACAGGTGGGGTGTCTGTGGGGCCCTCCTAAGTGATGGAGGAAACAGGTGGGGTGTCTGTGGGGCCCTCCTAAGTGATGGAGGAAACAGGTGGGGTGTCTGTGGGGCCCTCCTAAGTGCTGGAGGGAACAGGTGGGGTGTCTGTGGGGCCCTCCTAAGTGATAGAGGGAACAGGGGGCGGGGGTCTGAGGGGCCCTCCTAAGTGCTGGAGGGAACAGGTGGGGTGTCTGTGGGGCCCTCCTACGTGCTGGAGGGAACAGGTGGGGTGTCTGTGGGGCCCTCCTAAGTGATGGAGGGAACAGGTGGGGTGTCTGCGGGGCCCTCCTACGTGTTGCACGCACGGATTTCCGCGTTTCCATCCGCACAACCCATAGACACATCCAAAGGCGCCTCGCTTTTAGCCGGAGAGACACCCACCCCCTCTCTCCCTGCTTCCCACGGTGAAGCTGGTGAGGGGTGTGTTTGTTATTGGGGATGCAGCCAGGGGCGGGGGCGGGGGCAGAGTGGGGGGGGGACCTCGACTCTCTCCCTCTCTCTCTCTCTCTGCATCCTGCTGGTGGAGGTTGCCACATTGAAACATCCCTGAACAGATGTATAAACACATGTGCGTGTCTCCCCCCCACCCCCCCCACTCCGCACCCACCCTCCCCGCGCTCAAGCTGTGATTCTTTTGTGTT